>NC_090451.1:207707620-208019495 GCF_031143425.1 Pleurodeles waltl | reverse complement strand
GATGTTCGAAAAAAAGACGCAAATTTGGCGTGGGTAGCTTATGTGGACAAATGAGGGCCTAAGCGAGAACTATTCCAAATAGGCAAAAAAAGGCCTGGCACAGGAGGGGGAAAAGGCCTGGCAGCGAAGGGGTTAAAAAAAAAAAAGTCTCTTCACACTTCCAGTAGTGATAAGATTCTTAGAAGGCTCAAAGAGGGTTGCACCACCAAGCTTGGTTCCTAGCCCCAGGTGATAACTAAATACAGTGCTAACACAACTAATGCTAGACCCTTTTGAACCTGTGCTCAAGACTGATTTAAAGTCTTCAACCCTGAAAACAACCTTTCTAATAGCAGTAGCATCCGTATGCAGTCATTGGGCTACAAACTGACGATACAGGAACAATTCATAAGGACAAGGTGGTCCTTAGAACAAATCCACAATTCCTACCAAACGTAGTGTCACAATTTCACATCAACCAAAGCATGCAGCTCCCAGCTTTCTTTCAAGAGCCAAAGACACAGGTCTAAAGGGCCCTGCACATGTTGAACTGTCGTAGGGCACTGATGTACGACTTACAGGAAACAAAACCTTTTCACAAAGGTAACCAATTGATCGTATCGTTTTCCAAAGCAACCAAGGGATACCACTTACCAAGGGAACAATTGCAAGATGGATAGTGGAGACAGTACAAACATGCTGCACCTAAGAGGGGAAAAGACTACCCAGAGCACATTTGACCAGGAAGAAGGGAACAATGCTGGCATTCCTAGCAAACATAGCCATTGATAAATTGCACTGCAGAAACCTTGTCAACCCCACACACCTTCACAAAACACTATTGTGTCCATCCAATTGAACAAAGAGGCACCAGTGGGACTTAAGGTACAACAACACCTGTTCGCTAACACAGGAAACTAATCTTATGCGCAGCATGTGAATCCAGAAAAGGATTCATGCTGCAAAATGAAATGATTACTTACCAGTAAGAGTTGTTTTTCAGCTTGAAGAGTTTTCTTTGCTCCCTTTTGGTCTTAACAGTGCTGCTTGGGTGTTCGTGAAAGTGATGACGGTAGTTGTGGTCCATTTTTGGACATCAGGAGATCCAGTCTTCCCCTACCTTGGCTACTGGCTGTTGAAGGTGGCCTCGCCCCAAGCAGTAGTTTCCCACCTCCAGAGTACTGCGGACCTCCTGCATTCACTAAGGTTCTTTATCAATGTGCCGAATTCACACCTGCCTCCCTCTCAGATGCTCCCTTTCCTCGGCACAGTTCTGAGCCTGTGAACCAGTGTGCTGAGTCAAGGGTTTTTAAGCTGTGAGACCGATGTTTCAGCCCTTATCCCGGATTTCGGAGAGACTGACTGAGGCTGCTTTGCCTCATAGCACTCTGCAGAGGAAACATGCCCATTGGCATATGCAAGCTCTGAAGTGATACCTGAAAGCCCAGTGGATTCCGCATCAGGGGAATCTCTCCCGACCTGGTTCAGATAAAGGAGGGAACTGCAAAAACACCTGCAGTGGTGGCTAAGTGGTGTGTATCAGCAGCAAACTGCTCTCACTCAGTAGTCTCAGATGCATCACTCCTGGGTTGGGACGCTCATCTGAGAGATGTGGAAATCAGAGGATTCTGGTCTCCGCTAGAGTCTCAGCTCCATGTCAACCTGTTGGAGTTGAGAGGGAAATGATTTGCATTAAAAGCCTTCCTTCCATCCATCAAGGGGAGGCTTGTTCATGTGTTGATGGACAATACTGCCGTATTTGTCGCAGTGCCTCATTGGGGGTGGAATGTGGGGGGTCCTGGGCTGTGTTCCAGGAGGCTCTGGGATTCTGGACATGGCTGGAAGGCCAGGGCATCTTTCTGGCTGTACAGCACCTGGCAGTATCTCTAAATGCCAGGGCATACGATCTCAGCTGGTATTGCTTCACAGATCCCGAGCTCCAAGGTGATCCAAGGCCTCATCAATGATAGTGGACATCTGTGGTTAGATCTATTCGCCACAGCTGAGCATGTACAATGTCAGCCCTCTGGTGTGCTAGAGTTTTCAAGGAGTTACTTGCTCAGATGCATTTTTACTCGAAGGGAGCTCAAGATTCCTCTACACCTTCCCTCTGATATCAGGAAAGACCGGGCTCAAGTTGCTCTTTTTACTCCTGATTGGGCATGGAAAGTATGGTGTCCAGAATTCCTGAGCATGACCATGGGTCCTCCGTTCAGACTGTCCTTTTGTGAGGATCTTCTCTCACAGTAACAGGGCAGGCTTCTTCACCTAAAGATGTATACTCTCTACCTGTGTTCTTGGAGATTGAATGCCAACAGCTGAGAGTCTTTGAACTGCCTTTAGAAGTATGCTACCCTCCTCCTGGACAAACTGGTCCTTACAACCTCTGCCTCTTTCTACACAGGGTTGTGACACCTTTTCACATTGGGCAGAACATCATGCTGCTGACTTACATTTCTCAACCTCAACCTTCCAAAGAGGAGTAAAGTGTTGACCGCCTGAATCTAAAAAGAATGTTGTCGTTCTACATTCATCATACTAAAGGCACCTAAGTGGACGATTAACTTTTTGTGAGATTTGTGTCAGTAAAGAAAGGTAAAGCAGTTCAAAAGAGAACCATCTCCAGTTAGATTGTCCTCTGTATTTAAATCTGCTATGCCCTGGCCAAGAACCAACCCCCTGAAGATTGGAGGGCTCATTCCACCTGAGGCAAGTCTGAGCCAAGCATGCAGAGTCCCAGTCCTGGACATCTGTCCGGCAGCTATGTAGGCATTGCTGCTCACGTTTGTTAAACACTACTATCTGATAGAGACTTCTATCTGCAGATTCCTTACCTTTGAATTCCCTGACGTTGGCTTCCAATCTGGAATCTTTCTGCTGAGCAATACCCTGCGTGTGCCGTCAGGTGGCGTCGTTTGGTTCTGCGTGTGTCATCTGGCTCTGGGTGGCTTTGTCAGCATTGTCGGAGCCGTCTAAGACGTCACAGTTGTCTATATAGCCACCTCAGCGCAAGTACATCAGTTCTTTAAGTTCCGGGCCGGGATCGAGCTACCTTTTGCCTTTTTTGCAAAGCTTTTTTTTTATTTATTTTTTACAAGCTTTGTTGTCTGCGCGAGGGATATGTCTTCTAGGAAGACTGGGTTCAAGCCGTGCGGCTCCTGCCATTGCGCGATGTCAGTGACGGATCCCCATGAGGTATCTCTGGTGCCTCGACAGGGACCACGACTCAGTTGTGCTCCAGCTGCCCGGCCATGGCCCTGAAAGCTTTGAGGGAGTGGTCCCGAAAGCTCATGGCGGCCCGGCAGTCGACTCGACTCCTCGGAGGTGATGGTCCTGCTCAAGGAGATCGCAGAACCGCTCCAGGAGTCCTAAGTCCTCTTTGTCCCATTCGAGGCCCTTGGGGAAGAGGCACAAAAAGTAGTAGTCCAAGCTGACTTCGACTTCACCACGCCTGTCTCAGGAACGTTGACTTTCCAAGCACGGTTCTGCGGAGTCTTTGCCAGGGCCGACTCCGTGTCTCTAACCCCCCAGCCGCTTACGGGAGCAGGAGCGACCCCCACTCAAAGTAATTTTATGAGGCTATGTGCCTTGTTTTTGAGCGGGCTGCCCCTCGGGTGGGTCTTTGGGCCCTGTGGGGTCAGCATGGGCCCCATCAGATTTGACACCGGCGGCTTCAGCCTCTGCATTGTTGGGGACCCCAGGATCCAATAGGAGATCCGGACCGGCACCAGGCTCTCACAGTCGGCCTCTTCTGGCACCAGGCCCGACATAGACGCTTCCTCCACCACCAACGCCCACTGGTGGTGGTAGCCCCATCCTCATTCCTGATGAGCTGGAACAACGTCATAAGACACAGATTCCGACTTCGATGGCGCTGATTAGGCACAGATCAGTGCCTGAGGCTTATTTTGAACAGCCAGGCACAAGTGAGGAGTGGGAGGGATTTAAGGACCCTTTAGAATATGGATTGGAGCATGAACAGGACCGGTATGAGGATCTAGAGGAAGCTAGTGGACTGGTTACTTCTCCAGATGCTGGCATGCTCTAACCTCCTGCTGTGGCTACGGAGAAGTGGGCATCTTACGCCATGGTGGTGCGTAGGGCAGCTGAGGTCTTGGACCTAGACTCGCTTACGGTGCCAGTCAGGACTAATCTCCTGATGGAGGTGCTTCAGCCAGGGGTTGCTACTTCAGAGCCGATGTTAACCTTCAATGAAGCCCTCACAGATGTCCTTCTGGGAACGTGGTCCAAACCCAGCACAGGGGCTCCTGTGAATAGGGCAATTGGCTGCCGCCATCGACCAGCTCCAAGCGACCCTAGTTTCCTCACCCAACACCCCACCCCGGAGAGCCTGGTGGTCCAAGCATCCACTTCCGTGGTGCCTTCCCTTCCGTTCCCCCGAATAGGTAATCCAAGAGGCTGGACCAACTTACGAAGATGATGTTTTCTTCCTCCAGCCTAGCATTGAGGTTGGTAAACACCTCTTGCCTATTGGGCTGTTTTTCCCATACTTTATATGATACGGTGGCACAGGTGCTGCCCCAGGTCCCAGAGGGCGTATGGGACACTCACCCAGGCTGTCAAGGATGGGAGAGATGCAGCCAAATTTACCTTCAGGTGTGGATTGGACGTGACCGATTCACTGGGCAGAGCGATTTCTTCGACAGTGGCCCTCCAACAGCGTACCACTAGCTTTTCGGGGGATGTCAGTTGAATTTGATGGACATGCCTTTTCAATGGCACATGTGTTTTGGTGAAAAGGCAGACTCTGAGCTTGAGAGATTCAAGGATACTTGAGCTATGGCCAGATCATTGGGTCTCAGTGCCTGTTCGCCAGCAGTCTGTCTGTCGCCCCTTTCGAGGCTTCGATAGGGGCGCGGTACCACGCCAACACCAGGATAACCACCGTCCTCTGGCATCATAGCATCTAGAGCGAGGATGTGGTTGTGGTACCTTCAGACCCAGAGGGTCTAGCCAGAGGTCGGTCACCACCCATCCCCCCTTTTCCTCAACGCCCAAGCCCTCTTAGTATGGTTCTGCAAGACAATGTCTGTCCTGTTGGAGGGAGGATTAAATTTTATCTCCCTCACTGACCATCCATAACATAGGACAAATGGGTCTTTCACATCATACTGAAGGGCTATTCCCTCCCCTTCCAGTCTTTCCCTACCGCTATCCCTCTGGTAAAAGAACAGCTGATGGAGGATCATTTGATCTTACTTTGCAAGGAAGTTATGGCTCTCTTGGCCAAGGGAGCCATAGAAATGGTCCTGATATCAGAAGTAGGCAGTGGTTGCTATTCCCACTACTTTCTGATTCCCAAAAAGAACCAGGGTCTTCGCCCTATTTTGGATTTATGAAACATCGATCTCTTCCTCAAAAAGGAGAAATTCAAGATGCTCACTCTTGCTCAGGTCTTGTCTGCCCTAGACTAAGGAGACTGGATGGTAGTGTTGGACTTGCAGGATGCGTATTCTCACATCCCCATCCTGCCCGCCCACAGGCGTTACTTGTGGTTCAAGGTTGGCCACAAGCATTTTCAGTTTACCGGGCTCCCCTTCGGTCTCACCAGTGCCCCTCTGGTGTTCACAAAAGTGATGGCGGTGGTGGCAGCTCATCTGCGCAAGTTAGGGATTTCAGTCTTCCCCTACCTTGACGACTGGCTGTTAAACGCTTATACGCACAAGGCTCTCGTCACCCACCTTCAGACTATGTTGGGGTTCACTATAGCCATCCCAAAGTCACACCAGACTCCCTCTCAGAAGCTCCCTTTCATCGGAGCTGTTCTGGACACAGTGCAGTTTCTGGCCTATCCTACAGAGAAGCGAGTCCAGGATATTCAGGTTATGATACCGATGTTTTGGCATCTTTTCTGGATTTCGGTGTGACAGATGCTGAGGCTGTTGGAACTCATGTCTTCCTTTCCTGGATTCTGCTAGTCAAAGATGCCAGATGCCAGATGGCATAGAAGGGCTCTGCAGTGGGACCTGAAGTTCCAGTGTACCACAGCATCGGGGAAATCTTACTGACATGGTGTCTAATCTCAGAGGGATCTGCAAAAGACCTGCAGTGGTGGTTAGTGAACTGCGATTGGGTAAAATGCAGACTCCTCTCCCTTCCCCAACCAGATTTCACAGTAGTGATAGATGCGTCACTTCTAGGATCGGGCGCCCATCTCGGAGAGGTGGAGATCAGGGCCCTCTGGACTCCGGTGGAGTCCGGGCTCCATATCAACTTATTGGCGCTCTGGGTGATCCGGGTAGCATTGAAAGCATTTCTTGTGAAAGGGAAGTTAGTTCAGGTGTTTATGGACAACACCACCGCAATGTGGTACTGCAGCAAGTAGGGCAGTGTAGGGTCGTGGACCCTTTGTCAAGAGGCTCTGCGTCTCTGGACTTGGCTGGAACAGCAGGGTATAACCCTGGTGGCTCAACACCTGGCAGGTTCTCTGAACGCCAGGACGGACAAACTCACCCGTCTATGCCTAGTCGATCACGAATGGTATCTCCATCCGGAAGTGTCGCAAGAACTTTGTCAGCAGTGGGGAGAGCCTTGGTTAGATCTGTTCGCCTCTGCAGAGAACGTGCAATGTCGGTAGTATTGTGCGTTGGAGTTTCCAATCGCTCGGCGACGCTTTTTGTTGCAAGTGAAATTCAGGCCTCCTATACGCATTTCCGCCCATACCACTTCTGCCCAGAGTTCTCAAGAAGATCAAGAACGACTGGGCCCAACTCACCTTGGTGGCTCCAAATTGGGCACGGCTTGTCTGGTATCCTGAGCTGCTCAAAAGGAGCATCAATCCTACGATCAGGCTTCCCCTTTGAGAGGATCTTCTGTTGCAGCAGGAAAGCGGCAGCAGTTGATGGCTTTTGACCTTCCTCACAGTCTGTGAAGTTATTTTGGTAGCCAGGCATCCCTCCACTAAAATGGTATACGCCTGCCATTGGAAACGCTTTGTATATTATTGAACAGAAAGGACTATTGAGCCTCTTTCTGCTTCTCTTTGTGACTTATTTTCATTCGGTTTCTAGCCCAGCAGGGTTCTTCCTTAGGGACTCTAAAGGGCTACTTTTTTGCCTTATCTGCATTTCTTCGGCTGCCTGACGAGCTTTCCCTGTTCAAATCTCCCATTGTAGATAGATTCTACAAAGGGCTTGTACATTTGTTTCCCCCTATGCCCTTCATTATGCCTCAATGAGACTTAAATCTTGTCACATTTCTCATGTGTGCTCCCTTCGAGCCTTTACACAACTGTCCCCTCCGGTGCTCACCATCAAGACAGCCTTCTTAGTGGCAATATCATCTGCCAGGAGGGTGAGTGAGATGCAAGCCCTGTCATCAAGGCCACCGTATCTCACTATCCATCCATATAAAGTGGTTCTCAGAACTCGTGCCTATTTCCTCCCCAAGGTGGTGACCCCATTCCATATGGGTCTGAACATCACCTTGTCCACCTTCTTTGCTCCACCGCATCCCTCTAAGGAAGGGGAGCGACTCCATCGACTGGACCCAAAAAGAGTGTTGTCGTTCTACCTTGACCGCACAAAAGAGTTCCAGGTGGATGACCAACTCTTTGTGGGGTACGCTAGAGCAAAGAAGGGTCGGGCAGTGCAGAAGCGAACCATTTCGTGCTGGGTCGTTCTCTGCATTAAGATATACTATGCATTGGCCAGGAAGCAGCCTCCTGAGGGCTTGCAGGCTCATTTTACCAAGGGCAAAGCTGCTACCACTGCATTAGCTTGTGGCGTACCAGTCCTGGAGATCTGTCAGGCGGCAACGTGGGCGTCCTTGCACACGTTTGCAAAACATCACTCCCTGGACAGTCAGGTACAAAGGGACGGGTACTTTGCCCGTTCAGTCTTGCAGGGCTTTCTAGTGTAAGGAGTGGTATCCGCAGACCACCGCCAGGAGGTTATGGCTTGAGTATCTATTCAAAGGTAAGGAACCTGTAGATAGAAGTCTGTCAGATGAACAAGTTACTTACCTTTGGTATTGCATTATCTGGTAGAGACTCTTATCTAGCTGCAGATTCCTTACACCCACCCATGCCTCCCTGCTCTGCGGATATGACTAGTAGGGTTAGGGTTTGTCCCTTCTCAGGGCCCTAGTTTTGCACAGACAAATGTTGGTTCTATCCATGACTCAGCGCTTCTGGCGTGGAAGGTTTGTAGATAAAAGAACAGACGTACACGTGCTGAAGAGGCGTCTGTATAGATGACCGTCGCGTTATAGACGGCTCCAACGACGCTGACGAAGCCACGCGGAACCAAACGATGCTACCCGATGGTGCGCACAAGGTATTGCTCAGCTAAAAATTCTGGATTTGAAGCGGACGCCAGAAAATTCATAGGTAAGAAATCTGCAGCTAGATAGTCTCTACCAGATAATGCGTTACCAAAGGTAAGTAACTTGTTCATCTAGACAGTCATGTCCAACATGATGGGCATTTCGCTTGTTTGGTCCTCCAGGACTTTTTAATATAAGTATTCCACAAGTACGCTTCCTGGGATACATTACTTTCGTATCTATTGTAAGGTAAGAAATATGGGGCTAGAAGTCTATCAGATGAACAACTTACTGACCATTGGTAATGTTTGGTAGACTATCTAGCTGCCGATTCTATATCGACTCTCTCCCACCCTTCCTGTTCTGCGAAGCGTGATTTTCATTTTAATGGGTCCCTGAAGACCTCTCTTTGGCACACTAGTCATATTGCTCAGTAAGGCTCTGTGCTTCTGGTGTGGAAAAAGTCACCTTCTTGAGGGCTGTTTATCTTTGCAGTTACTGCACGCGTGCAGTGAAGACAAACACCAACAGTTTCCACAGATGAGTTTTGAACTAGTTGTCTGAAGGTGTTGCTATTGTGTAAGTGCACTTGAATTTGGAAAAAAGTGTTTTTAGTGTTTGCGTGGGAAACTCAGAGTAGTAGTCAGGCCATTCTGCATTTATCATATTTTCAATTTTCATGATTGGAATCCTTTGGCCCTTTTCTCAATCAACCAGTTTTGTGCAATAACAATTTGGTATTAAACATGTGGCATTCCTGAGGAAGGTGGATGCATGGAGGAGGAACAACATAAAACTGAGAAAAAATATGAAGTTGTCAATCACTACAGTAAATAATGTTATTACATTGAAGATTTAACTAATATAGGTATCAGAGAAACTAAGAGGGTTTTAAGTTGAGTGTGCATGAGGAGTCTGGTATGAGCGGTAACATGACCTCAGGTCCTAGATCTGGCATGAGCGAAGAATGGGGAGTATTATGGTTGTATGGCAGAAAAAGGGAGTGTGTATATTGATAATGTGGTAAGAAACCTGTATTCACGTAATTCAGGACAATTGTTGATAAAAATGTCAATTTTTATGAATAAAGACAATGTATGGAATAGCATACTCTAAGGAAAAGAAATTCTGTGAAATGTTGCAATATGTAGATGATAAAAATTATTACATTGAAAAAATATTGTGTACATTATTCTTTGAGCTGCGCATATGTTATCTAAGCATGCACATATGAGTGAGAGTGAAAGGTGGTCTGCTGTGAAACATTGATACTCTACTTCCCTACAATGCATCAGAGCTTCTTTGCTGCCCATGTTCCTCTATGGTCCCTTTATCTGCTTCCCATTACTCCTGCAGCTTCCCAAGGTTGTCTGGTGTTTACTGTAGTGTGATACAGCCACAATATCACCTTGTGAGTAATTGCATTTCCCAAACCCTGTGGGCTATGTTCTGGGGACATCTAGTTCCAGATTCCAGTCTCTCCTCAGGACGTTTATTAGTTGAGTTTCTAAACTGCTGAGTCTCAGCCAGAGCGTATTTGTGTTTGTGCCTCAAATGATTTAAAGTCTCCTCCCTCAAATATACCTCCCAGTGTTTGAATCTAAATTTTCTCCCATTTACCGAAGTCTGGATGCCTCCTGATTTTGGTCGGTATGGGTACCCTTCCACAGTGGGGTGGCCAGGGTGATCTTACCTTTCCTGCCCATTACATCATCCCAGGCCTTCAAGGTGGTTCCGCTCCGTTTGGGTAGCTGTTCTCTATCCTTTCTTCTGTAGACATATTGGACATTTGTCGCCACCCCCATAGCCACTCTTTCTGATGGATACAATTACCTGTGGATTCCTCACCTTATGAATTCTCCCAATGCGCCAGCATTCAACGGAAAGTTTCTTCCCAGCTCTTCACGTCGACGTCAATTGCACAGCTCCACGCGCGACTCAGTCTGACATCATTGTGGCAATAAGAAGTCCTCACCGGCGTGCTGACGTCCGTTCCCTTCGACGCTAATGGTTTTTTTCCTAGCTCTCGAACAGCTCCCCTTTCTAAGGTGTCTTGCTGTACTTGTTACAGTGTCTCTGCCAAAGAAATCAGGTTTTAAGCCTTATCGTGAGTGTGGGGGTCGATGTTAGTCACGGACCCACATGAGGACTGTTTGTGGTGAGTTCGGACCATGACGTGGAAGGTTGCGTGTCTTGCCAGAGGATGAGTCCAAAGGCATTAAAAGAGAAGCTAAACTCTTCTTAGCAAAAGCTAAGAGAGGTCACAAGAGTCATCGGAGATTTAAGACAAGGGACTCTTCTTCTCACAAGTCGTCGATCACACAAGAACTGGCGCCGGCATGATTCTCGATGGCGTTCTTCTAGAGATCGGTCTCTGTCCCCTTTGAGATGACGTACGGTGTGGGAGGTCAGTCTAACTGTTACTCCTCAGCCTCAGGGTCCTCCGGCTTCTCCGGCGCCATCACTGATCGAGTTGGTCGAGTCCTCCGACTCACTTTTCACCTGTGTTGGTTCAGGAGCAGGTGGCGCAGGTTTCGGATCCAACCCAAGCGCCGCAAGATGAACAGAGGTTTCCTGCCTTCCTGACTCCGGGAGCGGACCCAGTGGCTTTTCTAAATGCTATGTACAGCATTTTTAACAAAGCTATGGCCCCTGCTGGTGCACCGGCTGGTCCCACGAGTCCATTAGCGTTCTCCAGAGTCGATGGCGTCCTCTCCTCAAATGATGCCGATGGAGTCAATACTGGTGCCATATGGGTCACGGTCGGGACGTAGTGCATCTCCATCATCTCCTGTGCCACGTCCATCTGTCTTGAAGCCGGCGTCGTCTAAGTCTGTCGACGTAGAGATTGGAGGCCAAACTGAGATCGAGGAGGAGAGCATTGAGGCTTTTGGAAGAGCAGGAATACCAGAGACAGTTATTAGAGGAAGGAAAGATTTTTGAGCCTTTGGGAGAGTTTCAGGGTCTGTACTCAGCAAGTGGACTGGTTACCGCCACTGAGTGTGATCTTTCATCCCCGGGTGAATTTACAGAGGAGGCAGCATCCTATCACACTGTCATAAGGAAGGCTGCGGAATTTTTGGAGCTTCCATTGCCATCTTCGGAAGTAAAGGCAAACATTTTGACTGAGGTATTGCATCCTTCCTCCACTTCTGCAGGGCCCCTGCTCCCTTTCAATTATGCTCTTTTTTAGCCTATTTTGGACATTTGGAGAAAGCCTGTTACATATCCACCGGTGTTAGGACTGTAGGAAGGAGGTACAAGGTTGCTCCTGGGGATCCCGGATTTTTATCCCAACATCTGACTCCTGGGAGCTTGGTGGTCCAGGCTTCTTGTTTTGCTCGTTCTGCACCTGGCTAGTTTCCTGATACTCCATTGGACAGGGAGTCCAAAAGAATGGAGCAAGCAGCTAAGAAGAGTTTTTCCTCTTGTAGTATGGCCTTAAAATCAGTCAATGCTACCTGTGTGCTGGGGAGGTATGTTCATGCCCTTATGGACATGGCTAGAGCTGTGGTGCCTAACTTGCCTCAGGATATGCAGGGACAGTTTGAGCTCCTTTAGGACACTCAAGCGGCGGCCAAGCAGATCTTCCAATCTGGTCTGGATACTGCGGACTCAGTAGTCAGGGCAACTTTATTGGACCTCCTGTTTGATGGCAAAAAGTTGTTTGGTTCCAAGGCGGACTCTGCTTTTGAACCTTTCAAAGACATCAGGGCTGCTGTGAGATCTTTGGGGCTACAGGCTTCTGCATCTACTCCCTTCAGATCCTTTTGGAGATTTACGGGGGTTTGGCCGTGGATCCATTTATCGTGGAAGGTCTCAGTCCAGCACTCAACAGCCTTCCAACCCTTTTTATAGATCTTTTAGAGGGTGGGGAAGGGTTAGAACACAAGGAGCCACCTAGTAGCACCCTGCCTCTTCCTCTGGGGGAACACAACAAAGAAAGCAGCCCTAGTTTTCCATCCATCTTAAGTCATGCTTCTCCCGTAGGGGGCAGGATATTTCATTTTCTCCACAAGTGGGAAGTCACATTGGACTCTTGGGTACTAAGTATTGTGGCGAAAGGTTATGCCCTTTCTTTTCAGGTGTTTGCACCTCCCATCCCTCCCCCTCATTTGTTTTGTTCAGAAGATCATCTCCTGTTGCTTCAACAAGAGGTTCAAGTCCTTTTTATCAAGAGGTGCAGTGGAGTTCGTTCCAGAGCAGGAAAGGGGTCAGGGATGCTATTCGAGATATTTCCTGATTCCCAAGAAGGATGGTCGACTGAGACATATCCTGGACCTGAGGATTTTGAATTGGTTCCTCAAACAGGAGAAATGCAAAATGCTGACCCTAGCACAGGTGCTTCTTGCGTTGAACAAGGAAGACTGGGTGGTGTCTGTCGACTTTCAGGATGCTTATTTTCACATCCCCATTCCGAAGTCGCACAGGAAGTATCTCCGGTTTGTGGTAGGTTGTCAACACTACCAGTTTGCGGTTCTTCCTTTTGGTCTTACTTCCGCACCTCGAGTCTTCACGAAGGTGATGCGGTGGTTGCAGCAGACGTCAGAAGGAAGGATTATCTGTATTACCTTACCTGGACGATTGACTGATCAAAGCCAGGCCACAGAGCTTGTACTGCATCACTTGCAATTGACAACACAGTTGTTGTTCAAACTGGGCTTTACGGTAAACGTGCCCAAGTCTCACCTGGAGTCCTCTCAGCGCCTCCTGATCATAAGGGCAGTACTGGATACAACATTGAATCAGGCCTATCCTCCGTCTCCGCAGATTGAGGACATTCAGGTGTTGATTCCAATGTTTCAAAAGGGAGCAGCTGTTCTGGTCCTCAAGGTCCTACGTCTGCTCGGTCTATTTGCTGCTTGCATTCTGTTGATCACTCATTCACGTTTGCACATAAGGGCTCTCCAGTGGTGTCCCTGCAAGCAGTGGTTTCAACACAGAGGGGATCTGGAGGATTCGATAAAGAACTGCAGAGACGCTGCAGCAGGTCTACGATGGTGGGCTGTGGACGGCAACGTTTCTCAAGGAAGGCCGTTTGGTCTCCCACCTCCAGTGGCCACAGTCATAATGGATGCTTCCACTCTAGGGTGCGGAGCTCATCTGGGGGACCTGGAGATCAAAGGCCTCTGGTCTGCAGTAGAACAGATGTTTCACATCAATCTGTTAGAACTGCGGGCAAATACGTCTGGCTCTCAATGCCTTTCTCCCATCCATTTGTGGTCAGTCAGTACAAGTCTTGACGGACAACTCTACCGCAATGTGCTCCATCAACAAGCAGGGAGAGTAGGGTTGTATCTTGTCTGCAGAGAGGCTCTGCGGCTCAGGTCCTGGGCTCAGGATCATCAGATTTGCTTAGTAGCAAACCATCAGGCAGTGGTTCTCAAAGTATGTGCGGACAGTCTCAGTCTGCATTTCTCGGCCGATCATGAGTGGCGTCGCCATCCAGACGTAGTCCTTCACATCTTCCGGATGTGGGTTTTTCCACAGATAGACCTGTTTGCCACTCTGGAGAACGTGCACTGCCGGTCGTTCTGCAGCCTCCAGTATCTGGTGCAGGAAGCATTGGGGGACGCGTTTCAGATGTCTTGGTGCGGCCAGTTATTGTACGCGTTTCCCCCCCCCCCCCATACCCTTGATTCCTTGGGTTCTGAGGAAGATTTGCCAAGACCGGGCTCAGGTCATTTTTGATAGCTCCAGATTGGCCAAGAAGGGTGTGGTACTCAGACCTTCAACTCTCATTGTGCCCTCCGCTCAGTCTCCCTCACAGGGCAGACCTCCTCTTGCAGTTGCAGGGGCAGGTTCTACACCCCCACCTTCAGAGCCTGCACCTTCATGCCTGGAGATTGAACGGGGCAATCTGAGTTCTTTTTCTCTCCCTCCAGAAGTGGTGGATGTTATTTTATCTGCCAGGCGACACTCCACCAAAACTGTCTATGCCAACAGATGGGCAAAATTTGTTACATGGTGTGGAGAGGCAAATTGATCCCTTAAAGGCCCATTTGTCTGTTTTGCTTTTCGCCATTTCCTTAGCGCAGAAGGTTGTGCAGTTGTGACTTTGAAGGGTTATTTATTCGCGCTGTCAGCCTTTCCGGGCCTTCCTGATCAACCTTCCTTGTTTAAATCTCCTATAGTTATCATATTCTTGAGAGGCCTGACTAACCAGTTTTCCCCCACTCCGTTTCTCATGCCTCAGTGGGATTTGAATGCGGTTCTTAATTTTTTAATGGGTTCACCGTTTGAGCCTATGCATTCTTTCTCATTGAGCCTGTTAGTCTTGAAAACAGTCCTCCTCATAGCTATCATGTCTGCTAGGCGTGTGAGTGAGCTCTAGGCACTTAGTGTCAAACGTTCCTTTACATCCTTTCAAGCTGACATGGTGGTGTTGAGAAGGGCGGCTTTCCTGCCTAAGGTTGTCACTCCCTTCCATATGGGTCAGTCTATAACTTTCATCCTTCTACCCTCCTCCACATCCTTCAAAGGAGGAAGGAAGACTTCATTGCCTAGATCCGAGAAGAGCTCTGAGTTTTTATATTGAAACAACAAAAGACTTTCGTGTTGATGATCAACTCTGTGTTGGATATGTGGGCAAGATGAAGGGCAAAGCCGTCCACAAGAGAACCATATCCAGGTGGTACATTCTTTGCATAAAGATTGTTATTCACGGGCAAAGAAGGTTCCTCCTGAGGGTATTCGAGCCCATTCCACCAGGGCTAAGTCTGCCACTTCGGCCTTGGCTAGAGGTGTACCAGTTGTGGATATTTGTAAGGCAGCAACTTGGGCTTCCCTCCACACTTTCGCAAAGCATTATTGCTTAGATTCAGAAGTTAGGAGGGATGTCCATTTTGCACATTCTGTTGCAGGATTTATTGGTGTGACCGGTCTGGCACCCACCTCCGAGTGTGGTACTGATTTGGGACACATTCATAAGGTGAGGAATCCACAGGTAGTTGTATACATCAGAAGAACAAGTTACTAACCTTCAGTAATGCTTTTTCTGGTGGATACAGTAGCTAACAGAGGATTCCTCACAGTCCCACCCGCCTGCCCGTTGCCTGTCTGGCCATACCAAGACTTATTTTGCAAGATATGTATATACGTTTTTGGGTGTTTACATATATATATAGTTTACATTGTATTTGTGTTGATATATATGTTGTTTTTGTGAGGTCAGTTTTCACGTGTTCGCTTCAAAGACACGTAAAAAATGGTGACACTGACGTCAGCACGCTGGCGAGGACCTCTTATTGCCACAATGATGTCAGACGGAGTCGTGAAGGGCTGGGTAGAAAGTTTCCGTTGAATGCTGGCGCATAAGGAGAATTCATAAGGTGAGTAATCCACAGGTAGGTACTGTATCCACCAGAAAAAGCTTTTCCGAAAGTAAGTAACTTGTTCTTCTATCCAGTAGGCTGGTGCGCTATGTAGGCTCGTGGCCCCTGTTAATTATGTAGAGCTGGATAGCTCTGTGGTATGCTCCAATGTGAGGTATTCTCGGAGGGCTGCAATCCCAGAACAATGTACAGAACGTCTTGTCTATTTTGTGAAAACTACTGGTAGGTATATTAAATAGGATGTTTTGCAATATGTACAGCAGTTTCAGCAAGGTGATAACTGTACAGGGCTGCCCTCCCTGTTATCGTCTGGGGCAGTTTGTGCCACAGAACTCTGTTGAGGTTCAGTTTCAGCAACTGTTCGTGGTCTGTTTTGTCAATGCCTAAATATTTGATGCGTGCCGGTCAGTGGCATGTCCCCAACCACATGGTCCATGCCTTCTCAGCATCCCATCTGGAAAATGATGGATTTTTTTTCAGTCATTTTTGAATCCTGAGTAAGTTCTGAATGCATGGAACACCGACAGTATTGCCGGGAGCTTTAACTCCAGGTCAGTAGGATAGATCAAGACGTCATGCACATACAACCAAACTTTTTCTGGGGCATCTGAGAGGTGGGGAATGCCCATTATGTCTGCCCGTCAGTGCACACAAAATGCCAATGGTTCTACGCACTGCAAACAGGAGGGGAACAGGGGCATCCCTATCTCATTCGTTCTAGAGACCGTACCATTGATCCTCACTGCAGGTGTGGTGCTTTATATAGCAAAGCCACCCAACTACAGAACTTAGGTCCAAAACTAAGCCGCTTCAGCATCTCGAATAGGTAGTGCCAGTCTGTGGAATCTAATGCTTTTTCAGCATTTGATATCTCGCCGATGTGTCATCTCTCCTAAATCTGCCTGCCATAGGAACAGACGTTTAAGGTTTATCCTCGTAGCCCACTACGGCATAAAGCCAGGTTGATTGGTGGATTATAATTCTGAGATCACCCCTGTCAGTCTGTTCTGGAGGTCTTTGGCCAGCATCTTAGTTTCTGTATTCAACACAGAGATGGGTCTATACGAGGAGCATAGGTGAGGTTGTTTGCTTTCTAACCACAATAAAATAATGGCGTAGTTGAGGTACGGAGGCAAGCCCCCTTCTGAAGGTTCCGGTGGAAGAGTGCTGTGAAGCATTTATATAGCTCTGTTGGTAGGCCATTAGCCCCTGGCACATTCCCTGATTGCATAGCATTTACTGCTTTTCCTATCTCTTTCATTATTTGTGTGGTCTCTGCGGGCCGGGTAGAGCCTGTTATAAAACTCCACAAACGTCTGAGCAATGCCCTAATCGGAGTGAGCGAGTACCACAGTTTGTCACTGCTTGTGCTACCCATCTTGCCTCCTCCTCTCCTACCTAACAATGGAAGGAGGCAACCAGCCTTGTTTTCTGTGTTATAAAGGCATTTCTGGACCCCTAGGTAGTGTTGTTGGGCTGTCTGTGTCACATAATTATGGCACTGATACCGCCTCACGCCCAGGAGCAAGTGGGAAGTTGCATCTCCTGTCTGTCCTAGCCTGCTTGAGCTGAATGACCCGACACTCCAATTGGTGGTTCCTCTCTTCCCTGAGGTGCTTTTTAATGGTACTTATTGCCTGGACTTTAACTTGGAGTTTCTCTTTACAGCCTCCTAGAGTTAACTGGGGAGGATACTGTTCCATCGTGTAGATTTTTAGGTTTTATGCTATGGCTGCATCTTTCAGGTCCCAGGCATCCAATCTCCAGGAGTGCTGGTTATAGGATTTTCAAGTACCCAAACGAATCAGTAAGGGTGAGTGATCTGATACCCCCATAGCAAGGAATTTAGCTTCTGTCACCTAGGGGAATCTCCATTGTTTGGACGAAAACAGTCTAGCCTTCATAGTGATGCGTGGGCCCTGTAGAAGAAAGAGTATTGTTTCTCATGCAGGTGACAGCTCTGCCAGGCGTTGCCAAGTCCCCGCGTATGAACAAAGCACACCAGTTGTGTGGATGGTTTGGCCGATGTGTGTCGGGGAGAGTATCTATCTAGCTGCCAGTCCAAGATCTCCTGAAAAATCTCCTCCCATGATGTGGTGGATGCTAGTTGTGTTTATACGACTGGGTCCCAGGGTCTCCAGCATTCTTTTCTGAGGCCTTTGGATGGGGTATAACCCTTTACAACCAGGACCTCCCTCCTGCACCTATCACTGCCATTTAGCAGCCCTCTGGATCTACACATGCTTTCACCATCTGAAAAGGAGATTTTCTCTTTTGGCTATGATGGTTACACATCAGGAACCCTTTGTATATCTTGCAAGAGCCAGTACAATATATTTGCCTCTCCAGACCACCTGCAGGTGTTTCCTAGCAGGTGTCTCCTGCATGAGCACTAGATCTGGGAAGGGTCTACGGATGTATTATGGGTACACCTCTTTTGATTTTAGAGCCCATTCATTTTCCACAAGAGGACTGTCAATGTGCAGCATTGTCTTGTGCGTTATTATTGAATTTTCCACAGTGAGTCCTGCCTCGTGTATATGTCTGTCATTCTTCCTATCTCAAGCCATGTTGTGTGTATGAATTGCACGTTTTGCCTCGCCCAACGGTGAACAACTGAAGATAAAAAAAAAAAAGAACAAAAAAAAACTGCTGTATTCTAACCCACGTTTCCCTGACGGGTTTTGAACAACTCACACCCCTCCCCATTAATAGCACTTTAAGCAGTTCTCTTGCGTAACTGGGGTGAGTGCTCTCCCTCGCAGAAAACCTCGCTGTGACAGTCTCCGTCATCCTCTCTTGATTCGAAGTCAGGTCCTTACTTCTACCCAATCTTTGTAAATGTTCACTAATGGCCCTGGAGCGATTGACCCCCTTCTGCTTTGGCGGTTGTTCCTTCAGCCACTCCCTAGCCCAAGCTGGGTGGTTGAACAGGACAGATTTGCCTTGGAAAAAGCACTTTACATTTAGCTGGATAGAGCATCATATTTTTATTGTTCAGGACTCTTCGATTCTGCTTCACTCACTCAAATGTCTTTCGTTGTTGTACTAGTTTTGTGATGTATAGAAATTAGTCCGCTTGAATGAATGCTTGACCTCCCCCAGGCCTCTGACCATGCGGTCCACAAACTCTTTATAATTTTGAAAGCCTGTTATCTTTGACCTCCCATTGGTACCGGGCGGTGTTTTTCTTGACAGGGCTCTGCGCCCTCTTGATGCGAAAACAGTGGGAGAGTGTATTTTTCGGGTGGAAGGATTGCAGCCAGTCCTCCCAAAACTGCTTTGGTAGTGTACCCTCCACTCCTTACGTGAACCCCAGGAATTGCAAATTCTTGCTTATGGAGCATCCCTCGGCGTATTCGGCACAGGCTGCCAGCTCTCCTGAGAGGCTTGCAGTTTCTGAACCATCTGGGTCATGTCTCGTACTGTGCCCTCCAGGGTCATCGGTCGTGTCTTGGCCTCTGCCACCTGTCCCGTAGTCGTCTTTTGGTCCTGTCAGAAGAGTGCCACATATGTTCCAGCATCTCCAATTTCAATCTCCAGCGCGTGGCGAGAGGGCTCAAGGGACACAGTATTGCTTCACTCCGTAGGTGGGGCTCTTTTCCGCCCACTCTTGTGGCCTGTATCGCAGAGTCGGTGGCCCCCGTTTCCCTGTAGTGGATGCCATAGCAGCTTTGCAAGTTTGTCTCAATGTCTGCCAGTGAATGGATTTGCGGTTGATGGCTTCGTGGGCAACATGAGCAGCTGTAGTTATAGCAATCTCGGGATGTTTTGTCTCCCTTTTACGTAGTTCTTACTCCAGTCAGGGTGGCCACTGGGTTAAACTCAGCCCCGCTTCAACGGGTTGCTTGTCTTTCAGAGGACTCCTACAGTGACCTCTGCATTTGGTGGTCCCTGCATTGCTCAATTTTACAGTGATCAGTTTAGCGGTTTTCCCATGTTGACTGGGGCTGCCGTTTGGTTGTGGTGACAGGAGTTCCGACTCTCTCAACAATTAGAATCACAGTGGATAACCTGCCAGACCCTCGCCTGTTGCATGGGCAGGCGGCCCAAGCAGGTGCAACAGTTCAGGACATCTGGCCCCACCGAAACACGGGTGCTCCTGCTGTTGTGGGTGGTAATCTGGATCAAACCTGCTATACAGGGCTGCCCGTTTCTGCTTTTGTTGGCGGCTGGGGAAGGTTCCTCACTCCCTCTTTCTTTCTGCTGTTCTTGGCCCAGTGAGCACCAGTGGGGCCCTAGTGTGCTCTGTCCAGGAGGTTATAGTATACAGAGGGGAGGCGCCTTCAGCGCCGTCTTCCTGGTCAATCCAGCTGGTCTATAATGGCCTCCAGCTGCACCGCATGAGCCCCGTAGCTGATTTTGCCACACCCGTAGGGGAAGGGGGATGAGAGTTTGATCGGCTCTTGCAGCCCAGATAGTGTATGGTCCGATCCTGTCAGGTGTGCTACGAAATGGCAGCCATGATACTGCAAAATTAGGTGCAATAATCAGTGTATCTATCTGACTACAGAAATATTGAAGAATGAAGAGCTAATTGTGTTTTATTTATTGAGACGGTTCCTTTAATGTATGGTCATTTCGAAGTTGACGAGTGCTTGAATTGCTTCATTTTTGTTTTGCTGCGCTTGCGAAGTCTTATGTTACTAAATAAAACGAAATCTTTAAAGTGACTAAGAACTCGCCCCTACTTCACCCCTTTACTTACATGAACTTTCCTTTTGTTCATTCTAATTTTGCTCCAACGTTGCTTTAATGTACTTGCTATTTTGTGGCTAGCAGGTAATTTCCTTCTCTTATTTCTGTTCTGCTTTTGACGTTGTGTGGAGTGTGCCAGAAGTACACCTTCTGGGTTTTTGGTGGTTGGTTACTTGTTAGTGTTTATACCCAAAAATATTAAATTAATGCAAGTCTAATCACGTTGAAATGCGTGTAAACATGTCAACCATCTTGCAGTGAAGTATCAAGTGCAGATTTAAATTGCGTAGCAAGTGAGCTCATGTTTTTCATTACTTAATATTACATTTCTGATTAATAACAATTATAAATATTAAAATTTTGTTTGTTTCTCAAATTACCACTGTCATTTTTATAGAAAAGTCATTTGTTGTAATTGGGCAATATTTTATTTCTAATTGTTCTGTCAGCAATTTATAAGTGCAGTTATGTTGCAGGCATTAGGGTCAACATTTAAATGTTGCATTAGGTACAGTGGCACCAGGGCCAAAAGTTTTCAGAACTCCTCTAAACACCAGCTATTGCTATATTTTACTTCTAAGCAGGCTGTCACAAGTGCAGCTGCCTTGTAGGCATTAGGGGTGTGATTTGAATGGTGCAGTGGCACCGGGGCTACAGGGAGTCAGGAGCCCCTCTAAGCAAAATATGCCTATATTTCACAACTAAACAGGCTGTCACAAGTACAGTTACCTAGCAAGCGCTAAGGGCATGGTTTCAGTGGTGCAGCAGGTTCAGTGGCACCAGGAACAAAAGTGCTAGGCACCCCACTAAACACTTATTCCTATATTTTACAGCTTAACCGGCAGTCACAAGTGCAGTTATCTTGCAGGCATCAGGGTCGTGATTTGAATGATGCAGCAGGTGTAGTGGCACCAGGGCTAAAAGTTGTCATAACTCCTCTAAACACCAAACTTTGCAATCTTTTACTACTAAAGAGGCAGTCACAAGTGTAGTTATCTTGCAGGCAATATGGTCCTGATTTTAATGGCGCACTCAGTGTAGCGGCACCGTGCCCAAAAGCTCTAGAAACCCCACTAAACACAAATTATTACAAAATTTTACTTATAAACAGGGAGTCACAAGTACAATTACCTTGCAGGCAATATGGTCATGGTTTTAATAGTGCAGCAGATGCTGTGGCACCAGTGCAACAAGGTGTCAGAACCCCTGTAAAAACAGTATTGCTAAATGTTAATACTAAAAAGATGTAGTTGGCTTGCAGGCATTCGGGTCATGATTTAAATGGTGCAGGGGCACCTTGCCTGAAACCTCTAGGAACCTCAGTAAACACAAATGATTATTTTACTTCTAAACAGGCAGTCACAAGTGCAGTTATCTTGCGGGCATTAAGGTTATCATTTGAATTTTGCAGCAGGTGCATTGGCACCGGGGCCAAAAGTTGTCCTAGCTCCTCTAAACACCCAATATTGCTATGTTTTACTAATAAACAGGCAGACACAATTGCTGTTACCTTGCAGTTTAGAGTACTAACTACACATTACTATACTCTAAGACAATGGCATATTAAATAGTTACAACTTGGAACCTTAGGATGTTAATTCAACATACATCCCAATAAACAGGTATTAACAGTTTATCGAATTTAAAACAAATACTATTATAAACCTTTTTCTAATTTATATATATATTTAATCCAGTTAGTAAGATAGAATGCAAAACAAAAAGCAAATGTGAAACCTGATGACTTTACCACTGGTTGTTTATCCTTGGCGTGGATGAAATATGAAACTATCTAAAGATTACTGTTAACTTTTTTGGATGGAGGGGGCTTTCGGGTGAGAAACCCTAACAATTTTGTTAGCTCCTTTTGCATTTCTGAAGAATATAGGTTCCTTTTAATATTTTTTCTTTCTTCTGATCCTTGGATTTGATATTACAATATGTACTATGTTACCCTATTGGTGTTTTTCACAATTCGTCTTCATTACCCTCCCTTGATAGTCCCTGATTTATCGCTCAATCTTCAATAATTTCTTCCCTCTCCTGGTGGTTCCCTTATTCACTTGTTGTTCTTGACATCATTGTCTCGGTTTCCTTTATCCACTTGTTGCTCTGCACATTGTTGTCTTGTTTCCCAGCTAGGTGTACACTGTAGAAATGCCAATCCACGTATACATGCTTTACAAGCTTAGTCGTTTACAGTTTCTTGAAGCATCATTATTCCAGTTTTGACTTCTATTGATACAATATCCTTATAGATGGTCTTTTATGGTTTGGAGCTCAATAGGCTGGTCTAAGTAGTTCTAGAGACCTCTCAACACAAGCTAACAATCAGTTTTTTATGCTTCTCTAGCAGTGTCCCATTATTAGATGCAGCAGGATACTTGCAGGAAGGCTTGTCGTATTTACTTAAAGCACTTGGAACCACCTTCTTAATCCTTTCCCAAGACACTCCTTAATAGAGTAATTTTGCAGTTACTCCATTCGAAGTTGGATGAGAATGCCTGTTAAGGAAGTGCCATAACAAACGTATTCCAATGACAGTCTCTTAACATGTCTGTGCCAGCTCAGTTTGCTATGCAAATCTTCCAGCATCTCTAAGGGCACAACATTTTGTGAAGCTCCACTTTTTCAATTATCTATTATGCTGCTGTGAGAATATTTTTATACTTCTGTACCTGACCATGTTGTAATCCATCTATGAAGAATTCCTGAACAGTTACGACCGACATTTGATGGATTAAAGTTTCAAATTCTCGGCCTTTTTCTATCTGTTTAGCTCCAGTCATAAAATGTGTCACCTAATGGGGATTTGCAGACTAATTTATAGGCAGAATGTTTACCTACAACTGTGTCACGGTTTCATTTTGCCATTGTGTTTTACACATGATGTTGGGGGTAGGTGATCCCTAGCATCCCCATATAAACCTTATGATGTATGCGAGCACAAAAGGTTTTCAAGGTGATGTTTTTTCGGAGTTGAACAGACGAGTCATGAAGTGCGTATGTTAAGTTCGTAGTCTAGGTAGTCAGGAACTGGTAGTTTTTCCTTTTTGCATTTTCTGAGGGTTTTACATTATCCTGCTTCAAGCATGTTCCGGAACATGTGTAATTGTCACTAGTCTCTCTAATTCAGCAGATCCCTAATATTTACAGTTATTTTGTTTTACGATTCCTGTCTGTTTTGGTTCCGGGCTGCCATGTTGTTGCTCAAATACGCAATCATTTGTCAGTGAAAACTCTTAGTTACAACTAGAAAATTATTTTAGATGGCTCTGGAAAGCTGTACTGTGACAAGCATAATTTTTAGTTTACCACAGACTAGTTGACCATGGAGTACTGTCATAAACAAAAATTGATCTTTAAATGGTAGGTTTACTACAATTGGCGATGCGTATTTTAATCTGCAACCTTTAATTGTATTTTTGATTCCCATTTGGAGTTATTAACCAAAGGGAACAAACGCAGAAAACGGTGCCCTATTTCAAACTCTCATTCTTTTTCTATCTTGTTTTTCTATCTTGTTTTTCTCCTTTTGCACCAGGCTATAAAAGGTTCCTTGTGGAAACTACAGATTGTTTAAAACCTTTACAAATTTGATAAACTGACCTGTATACTGGAGAAATTCAGTGAATTACTAAAGTCGTTCATATGGGAACATCATGGTATTCGATGATGAATGTGTTAGTCCAAGGACAGAGTGTTGAGAATGTTCAGTTGTTGCAGTTAAGGTCTGTAGATGGAAATGTGCAGATTTCCAGGGAATTGTAAAGTAACCAGGTTTTATTATGTAGGTTACTATAGCCAAACGTTTACTTCCCCCTCACGTTCTTGTAGCATGACATGCCCTTTTGTTTGTGGATTTGGAAAATGCATACTACAATGAATACTTTCCTGTATAAATGCGAAGTCCCCACTTTAATAAATATACGGTTACATTTTAGAGCTCTACTTTATGTAAAGCTATGCGTACCTGAATCCTCAAGGCGAACCGCACCCTGGACCCTTCCCAATCCAGACTCCACAGCACTGAAACCGCCCTCATTGCCACCACCGATGACATCAGAACCATACTGGACAGCGGCAAAACCGCGGCCCTCATCCTCCTGGACCTCTCGGCTGCATTCAACACCGTCTGACACCACACCCTACGCTCATGCCTCAGCATTGCTGGAATCTGCGACAGAGCCCTGGACTGGGTCACCTTCTTTCTCAACGGCAGAACCCAGAGAGTCTGCCTCCCCCATTCTGCTCGGAGGCCACCGAAATCATCTGCGGAGTACCCCAGGGTTCGTTCCTCAGCCTGACCCTCTTCAACGTCTACATGGCCCCGTTCGCTAACATCGCCTGATCCCACAACCTCAACATCCTCTCATTTGCCGACGACACCCAGCTGATCCTCTCTCACCAAGGATTTTGCCAAGACTTACCACCACAAAGGAATGAAGACCTTCGTTGAATGGATCAAGAGCAGTTGCCTCAAACTCAATTCTGACAAGACGGAAGTCCTCATCTTCGGCTCCACCCACTCCTCCGCATGGGATGACTCCTGGTGGCCTGCCACTCTCGGAACCACTCCGACTCCCATCGACCAGGCACGCAACTTTGGATTCATCTTGGACCCCTCACTATGCGTGACCCAGCAAGTCAACGCCACCTGCTCCTCCTGCTTCAACACCCTCTGCATGCTCCGAAAGATCTACAAATGGATACCCACCGAAGCCAGAAGAACAGTCACCCAAGCACTTGTAAGCAGCAAGCTGGACTACGGCAATGCCCTCTACGCAGGAACCACGGCCAAACTCCAGAAGAGGCTGCAACGCATCTAGAACGCCTCTGCAAGCCTCATCCTGGACATCCACTGCCACGTCACAGACCACCTGAAAAACCTGCACTGGCTCCCAGTCAACAAGAGAATCACCTTCAAACTCCTAACCCATGCTTACAAACCACTGCCCAGCACCGGACCATAATACCTCAACAGACAACTCTCCTACACCCCAACCCGACATCTCTGCTCTGCCGACCTCGCCACTATCCCACGCGTCCGAAGTACCACAACCCGCGGTAGATCTTTCTCACACCTCGCCGCCAAAACGTGGAACACTCTTCCCACCCACCTGCGCCAGACCAAAGATCTCCTTAACTTCAGGAAACTTCTCAAGAGCTGACTGTTAGAGCAGTAGCGGCACCTACTTGTCCCCTTGGTGCTATGTAGTGCGGTAACAAATTATGGCAGCAATCCATTATGTAAGCACTCTGATAATAGCCTCTCTGATTATGCCAGGGCTACTACTATAGTAGGGCTTGAGTACTTGCAGTTTCAATCCCTTATATTGCAATTACCTTATTTTGCCACCTTTCTGCAGATCTACATATTGGAGCTGGAGGAAGCAGCAGTAGTTCCAGGGCTGGAATGCCTTTGTATCTGCAAACCTACTTACTTGCATGTTTTAAGGATTTTTACCAGCTCTTCTCTAATATTTTCCCTAATGAAAAAGGTTGGCAGTTTACTCCTGACAATGGCCTAAGTAGAGGTTCTTCCAGGGTTGGGGGAAAAAAGTGGTTGGAGGGAAAGTGAATTTGCAAGTGTTCAATATATTTTCACATGAGCAAATCTACACATGCATATTTGCTCATGCTAAAGTACAGTTAAATATTTTCTAGGAGTATGATTTCCTGATCTGCTTTTGTAAGTTCTTGTGCATTCATGAATGCTGCTAATTCAGAGACCTATACCATGGGTGAACATTTGTGACTTTTTTTTTTTTAAAGAATTGGGTCCCTAATTAGGTCTGACGTTAACAAAGACGTGTTTTTTTTTTTTTTTTTTAAACTTCAGTTTCTCGATCTATCAGCTGGCTTTATTGTGAATGATCGCATTCTGCTGTTCCACAATGAGCATATTGGAACTCCAAGTAGTTTTGTTCACTGCCAGGAACTACTGTGGCAATCAGTGGCATAATGAAACTGCCCCCCGCAAAGAAAATGGAAGGGCCCCTGACAAGAATATGGAGGGGGCCTCCTGTAGAGGGGCCGCAGGGTCTTTGTTACGCCACTGGTCGGAATGTGTGCTCTTTGAAAACAAAAGCTTTTTTCTTTTTGCCAGTGTTTGTTACAGTGGTGAGGGCTGACAGCTCCCACAACAATAAAGTGTTACAAAAGCGATGTTAAAACAAGACATGCATTGACAAAACCAATAGACTCACAAATATGTCGGATCGGTTGGCTTTGCCAATGCTTGTTTATTTTCATGCTTTGTTATCTTGTCGAAAATGGTTACACTGATATTCCAATTAGGAATATTTTTGAGAAATACTAGCATGAATCAACCCATTTTACTAAATGACTCTTTGGAGAAATAGCACCTAAAATTTCATAGTAGCAAACCATTTTTTCTCCTACTTGCATTTTTTTCTGAACATTTTATTTTGAAAGCAAAGAATCATGACTCTTACTTACAGGCGTCTGCAAATATTTGCGTCTAATCAGAGAGCATTCTGGGAGCATTATACTTAGCGTCATATTGTTAAACTTTTCAAACGTGTGTACGCTTCAATTTATTTTTATTTTTTACTGGAACCACTGTCAGTAGTGCACTATGACCTTAAAAGGTTTATTTACAGTGCTTACCCTAATATTGAAGGATTTTCATTAATGAACCATAAATAAGTTTGAGCAGCATTAACATATGGGCACACATTACTTCAACTGCAAACCGTTCCTTTCTGTGTAAATTGGCAGCCAAAGGGTTTGTGCCACAGGGGGTTTGGCCTACTTGTCCCAAGAACAAACTTAACATGAAAACTTGTTGCCCTTGACCCCAAACAATATTTCCAGGGCGTTGGGCGATGTCTATACATCAGGGATGTGGAATTGCTGTCTAAATGAAACTCCACCTAACCAGTCCTACTGATAGGTCCAAACCAGTGACATTTCACAAGGTGGAGCTCCTTTATTCTTGCTGTTTGACCGTATAACATCCATGTGTTAGTAATCACCAGTCATGTCTGTGTAAAAGAAATGTTCCTTTGCTAAGTAGTAGACCAGGTGATTTGCAATGCACTTAGTGTTTTTGGTTGCCAGGAGAAAAGGGCGTTTCCGAAGCCTTACCTTTTGTTCTGCTGTTTGTTTTTAGTATTTTTATTGAAAGTAAACATTAGCATTTGTCAAAAGATTCCTCATTGCTGCCTAATGTCTACCAGCCTAGCCTACACAAGTCGTAAGGCTCTCCAGAAAGGAATACGCATAGGTTTTGGGAGACGGACATTGAAATTCTGCTTGTCCGAACGTCACTGTAGCAGGATCCTTCTGTCTCCGCCCAAACCCTGCACCTTAAAATAAGTTAGTGTAATCTGCCTTTCTCTTCTCCGTGCTTATTGTTGTCTGTTGTGCCCGCATTACATGTGAGATTTTCTTTCCTAGTTACTGCAAGATTTTGTCCAGCATTGTCATCATCCCTATCTGGCCTTCTGTTAGATTACTAGTATAAGTTCTGCGTTACCATCCTTCGGAAGTAATTTCTTTATGTGCTGTTGAATGTAAAAAGTAATCCTCAAACATGACAAATCAATGAATACAGCTCATTTCCTCTGTGCCCCCACTTCTGCTGTCAGTTTGACCCTCATTATTGTCACTTGCCCCGTGTAGGGACCTTGCCTGCCTTCAGGCCCTGGTCGCTTGATTGCCTGTGTTCCCCTTCACAGCCCGCCTCACACAGACAGGGAAGGCACTCCATGTGCATCCAGTGCAGCTGGACACCATCTTCAAACAAGCATTGGCAAAGTCAGAGGACCAAGCATTTTGTTTATGGTAAATTTTTAATTGTTAAGCAACTTTGCATTGCCTGCAGCTGATCTAAAATCAAAAGGCTATAATAAAGCAGCATCTTGAGCTTCCAAAAAATGGAATGGAAGGGTATGCCCCCTTTGGTGGCCTGACATGAACAGACTTAGTAAAGTTAAGCTGCAGACCCCAAGAATTTTGTTGAAAGTCAGAAGCTCGAGTTTTTTGACTGGCTAAGGCTTCTGAACTGCACTTTCTGATGGATACAACTACCTGTGGATTCCTCACCTAATGAATACTCCCATGGCGCCAGCATTCGACGGAAAGCTTCTTCCTAGTCTCTGCACGTCGACGAGGACGTCACTCTAGCCCACGCGACGCCGTCTGATGTCATACAGGCAATAAGAGGTCCTCGCCGACGTCAGTTCCCTTTTTTCCGTGCATTCGAAACGGTTATCTTTGAGGGAGCTACTGTTACTTTAGTAGTTAGTGTATTTTCTGCTGCGTAGTTCTTCTCTGCGGTAACAATGTCTCAGAGAAAGTCGGGTTTCAAGCCCTGTCGAGAGTGTGGGGGCAAGATGTCCGTTACAGATCCTCACTCCGACTGTCTCTGGTGTTTGAGCTCCGACCACGACGTCGTGACTTGCGATTCATGTCAGCACATGAATCCGAAGGCCCTCAACTCAAAGAACGTGAGGCTAAACTATTCCTGGCGAAGTCGAAGAGAAAGGAAAAACATCACAAAAAGTCTTCTTCGCCAAGGTCTCATCGGCGTCATCGAGACTCCCGGCGCCGTAGAGATTCACGGCGTCATTCCAGCAAGGAGACTCGTTCGAGGTCGCCTTGGGCTCGGCGTCGGAGGACTTGGGAGGTCAGTCCCACGGTCACGCCGCATCCATCAACGCCGTTGCCCTCTCCGGCGTCACCGACTTCGCCTGGACAAGCGTCTGTGGTTGAGGTGATGCAGCCTCTTGTGATGTCTCCGGCGTCGAGGCCAACGTCTGGGTCGCCTTCGATCCAGGCACCTCAGTATCCGGCTTTTCCCGCCCCTGGAGCCGATAGTACAGCATTTCTGAATGCGATGTATACCATCTTTCAGCAGATGGCTCCAGGAGGTGCTCCGGCTGGTCCTTCGGGGCCTTTGGCCTTTTCATTGGGTGATCCTGCGGCTCTTCAGCCGGCACCCTTTATGCCCTTTCTCCCTTTTGGGAATGTGGGCTCGGCGCCGG
Source organism: Pleurodeles waltl (assembly GCF_031143425.1). Lineage (NCBI taxonomy): Eukaryota > Metazoa > Chordata > Amphibia > Caudata > Salamandridae > Pleurodeles > Pleurodeles waltl. The sequence continues at coordinate 207,990,184 of NC_090451.1, read as the reverse complement.
TGGCCGCTCCGGTGGCTTCAGAGGGATTGGCTCCGGAGGTTTCCATCCCGTCGACGTCGGGATTTCGTCCTGTGACTCCGGTGGGTCCATCGGCTCCAAGATCTCTTCGTCCTAGTCCTTCATCGGCGCCGAAGCTGCCTGTGGCGTCGGATGCTTCTGGAGATCGGCGCCGATCTTCTACTTCGGCAGAGGCCATGTCGACTCCGCGTATTGAGCAGAGACTGCATTCGAGGAGGCGTGCTCTCCGTCTTTTGGAAGAGGAGGAGTACCAACGAGTCCTGGAGGAAGGAGAGGTTGAGGACTCTGGTGATGGACTGCATGGTCTGGATACGGCCAGTGGGCTGGAAACTTCCCCTGAGTGGGACCTTTCATCTCCAGGGGAGTATACGGAGGAGGCTGCTACCTTTCACGCAGTGGTGAGGAAGGCAGCTAACTTTTTGGACCTGCCTTTGCCGGTGGCAGAGGCGAAGCAGAATTTATTGACGGAGGTGCTGCATCCGGCCTCCGCTGCAGCGGAGCCTCTCTTGCCGTTTAATGAGGCTTTGCTTGATCCGGTGTTAGAGGTGTGGAAGAAGCCTGTATCTTCCTCGGCGGTTCATAGGGCTGTGGCCAGAAGATATCGGGCTGCACCATCTGACCCTGGCTTTCTTTCAAGACACCCTACGCCGGAGAGCTTGGTGGTGCAAGCCTCCTGTTCATCGAAATCAGCGCGTGGATCTTTCCCGACGGTACCTGGAGACAGGGACTCCAAAAAACTGGATGCTCAATCCTAGAAAATATTTTCATCTTGCAGTTTGGCGTTGAAGGCCACCAACGCAACTTGCATTCTGGGGAGATATATCCATGCTCTTATGGATGATATTTCATCTTCGTTTACGGAGCTTCCCCAGGGACTCTTGGATGTTGTCTCGGATGCCCAGGCTGCCGCAACCCAGATTATCCAGTCTGGGCTGGACACGACCGACTCGGTGGCTAGGGCGATGGGCACGGCTGTGGTGGCGAGGAGACAGGCCTGGCTCCGTAATTCAGGGTTTTCTGCGGACGTGCAGTCGACCCTATTAGACAAACTATTGATGGGGACAAACTGTTTGGAGCAAAGGCAGATTCGGCCTTGGAGCGATTTAAAGAGAGCAGGGCCACAGCCAAATCGTTAGGGCTGCAAGCTCCTTCTTCCTCTGCCTATTCCAGGTTTTTCAGGAGGTTTCGTGGATTTGGGCGTGGCTCTTCCTCCTCTTCCTTTCGGGGGAGGTTCCAGCAACCCGCCTCTTCCCACCCCTATAGATCATTTAGAGGGAGAGGTAGGGCCCGCACCAGAGGAGCCTCTCAACAGCACTCTGCCTCTTCCTTGTCCTCTGGAGGGGTGCAGCAGGGAAAGCAGCCTTAGGCTTCCACCATTTCCCACTCACTCCTCTCCTGTAGGGGGAAGATTACGGCATTTTCTCCACAAGTGGGAGACTATTACAACGGACACTTGGGTTATCAGTATTGTGGAAAAAGGCTACACCCTTCCCTTTCGGGAGTTTCCGCCCCCCATCCCGCCCCGCCCATCCTATTGTTCAGAAGAACACCTCCTGTTGCTAGAACAGGAGGTTCAAGTCCTCCTTTCAAAGGGCGCGGTGGAGTTGGTCCCAGAGCAGGAAAGGGGTCGAGGTTGTTACTCAAGGTACTTCCTGATTCCCAAGAAGGATGGTCGGTTGAGACCGATCCTGGATCTGAGGATCTTGAATTGGTTCCTCAATCAGGAAAAGTTCAAGATGCTGACCCTAGCACAGGTGCTTTTGGCGTTGAACAAAGAAGATTGGATGGTGTCTGTCGACTTGCAGGATGCTTATTTTCATAACCCGATACTCAAGTCGCACAGGAAGTATCTCCGGTTTGTGGTAGGGTCGCAGCACTATCAGTTTGCGGTCCTCCCGTTTGGTCTTACTTCAGCACCTCGAGTCTTCACGAAGGTGATGTCGGTGGTTGCGGCAGAGCTCAGAAGGAAGGGGATAGCAGTATTCCCTTACTTGGACGACTGGTTGATCAAAGCCAAGTCACCGGAGCTTGTGTCGCATCATCTGCAGTCAACAACCCATTTGTTGTTCGACCTGGGCTTTTCGGTGAACGTGCCCAAATCTCACCTGGAGCCCTCTCAGCGCCTCCTGTTCATAGGGGCAGTACTGGATACAACATTGAATCGAGCCTTTCCTCCGCCTCAGCGGATTCAAGATATTCAGGAATTGGTTCCAATGTTTCGAAATGGAGCAGTAGTTCCAGTCCTTAAGGTCCTTCGTCTGCTCGGTCTGTTTGCCTCCTGCATACTGTTGGTCACGCATGCTCACTGGCACATGAGGGCTCTTCAGTGGTGCCTCCGAAGGCAGTGGTCTCAACACAAGGGAGATCTAGAAGGTGCGGTCAAGATCTCCAGAGATGCTGCTGTGGACTTGAAGTGGTGGATTGCGAGCAACAATCGTTCACAAGGAAAGCCGTTCGCGCAGTCGCCACCAGTGGCCACGGTCATAACGGATGCTTCCACTCTAGGGTGGGGAGCTCATCTGGGGGATCTGGAGATCAAAGGACTTTGGTCTCCAGAGGATCAGATGTTTCATATCAATCTGTTAGAGTTACGGGCTGTACGTCTGGCTCTCAAGGCCTTCCTCCCTTCCCTTCGTGGTCAGTCGGTACAGGTCCTGACGGACAATACTACCACGATGTGGTACATAAACAAACAGGGAGGAGTAGGGTCGTACCTTCTCTGCAGAGAAGCTCTTCGACTATGGTCCTGGGCAGAGGACCATCAGATTTGCTTGGTAGCAAATCATCTGGCCGGGGTCTTGAATGTACGTGCGGACAGTCTCAGTCGCCAATTCTCGGCCGACCACGAGTGGCGTCTCCATCCAGATGAAGTCCGTTTAATCTTCCAGATGTGGGGGTTTCCTCGGATAGATCTGTTTGCCACTCTGGAGAACGCGCATTGTCCGTTATTCTGCAGCCTCCAGTATCCGGTGCAGGGAGCATTGGGGGACGCGTTTTTGATAACCTGGTGCGACCAGTTGCTTTACGCGTTTCCCCCCATACCCTTGATTCCTCGAGTGTTGAGGAAGATTCGCCAAGACCAGGCCCAAGTCATCTTAATAGCTCCGGATTGGCCAAGGAGGGTGTGGTACTCCGACCTTCTCCAACTCTCGCTGTGCCCTCCGCTCCGTCTCCCTCTCAGGGCAGACCTCCTCTCGCAGTCGCAGGGGCAGGTTTTACACCCCAACCTCCAGAGTCTACACCTACATGCCTGGAGATTGAACGGGGCAACCGGAGTTCATTCTCTCTCCCGCTTGATGTAGTGGATGTTATATTAGCGGCCAGGCGACACTCCACTAAATCTATCTACGCTTATAGGTGGTCTAAATTTGTTATGTGCTGTGGAGAGAGACAGATTGATCCCTTACATGCTCATCTGTCGGACGTTTTGTCTTTTGCTCTGTCTCTAGCGCAGAAAGGTTGTGCAGTGGCTACCATTAAGGGTTATTTGTCGGCTTTGTCAGCCTTCATTTGTCTTCCAGACCAACCATCGTTATTTAAATCCCCTATTGTTCTCAGATTCTTGAAAGGTCTTCTAAATAAATATCCTCCAAAACCATTTGTTATGCCTCAATGGGATTTGTCCTTGGTCCTCACTTTCCTTATGGGGTCCCCTTTTGAGCCTATGCATTCTTGCCCCTTAAGGTATTTGGTTATTAAAACAGTCTTCCTGGTGGCTATAACATCTGCAAGGAGAGTGAGTGAGTTGCAAGCCTTATCGGTAAAACCCCCTTATACAACTTTTTATGGGGATAAGGTGGTGTTGAGGACCAAGGCTGCTTTCCTCCCGAAGGTTGTTTCACCCTTCCATTTGGCCCAGACGATTACTTTGGCCACGTTCTATCCTCCGCCTCATCCTTCAAAGGAGGAAGAGAGACTACATTGCTTGGACCCAAAGAGGGCGTTAAGCTTCTTCATTGATAGAAAAAAGGACTTCAGGCTGGAGGATCAGCTGTTCATTGGATACGTGGGCAAGAGGAGAGGAAAGGCAGTCCACAAGAGAACACTCTCCAGGTGGGTTGTTCTTTGCATTAAAATCTGTTATTCTTTAGCAAAGAAGGATCCTCCTGATGGCATTAGAGCTCATTCCACCAGAGCTAAGTCGGCCACTTCGGCCTTGGCCAGGGGTGTTCCTGTGGTCGACATCTGCAAGGCCGCAACTTGGTCGTCCCGTCACACTTTTGCAAAACATTACTGTTTGGACTCTGAGGTCAGAAGGGACGGCCATTTTGCACGGTCAGTGCTGCAGGATTTCTTGGTTTGACCAATTCGGCACCCACCATCGGGAGTGGTACTGCTTTGGGACTCTGTTCATTAGGTGAGGAATCCACAGGTAGTTGTATCCATCAGAAGAACGAGTTACTTACCTTCGGTAACGACTTTTCTGGTGAATACATTAGCTACCTGTGGATTCCTCACGGTCCCACCCGCCTCCCGTTGCTTTTCTGGTCTTACCAAGTAATCCTTGAGTGCGCTCCTCTTGGTCTTCAATATTGCAATAGATGTTGTATATATGGATACTTGTATATATTTATATGTATATATCTTTATGTATATACATGATTTACATATATTTGTTTGTTTAAAAAAAAAAGTTATATTAAATCTGCAGCCATTTTATTGCAATATTGTGTATTTTACAATGTTATGGGATGTTGCCTTGCTCTTTCATTGGGTTGTTATTCTCATGCACGTAAAAAATGTTGGTACTGACGTCGGCACGTCGGCGAGGACCTCTTATTACCTGTATGACCTCAGACGGAATCGCGTGGGATAGAGTGACGTCCTCGTCGACGTGCAGAGACTAGGAAGAAGATTTCCATCGAATGCTGGCGCCATGGGAGTATTCATTAGGTGAGGAATCCACAGGTATCTAATGTATCCACCAGAAAAGTCGTTACCGAAGCGTTCTTCTGAGTGTCAAAAAGCCGTAAACTGTTGATTAAATGTTGTGGTCTTTGCAAAATAAGTTTACACGTTTGATTTTATGCCTTAAGAAAAGGACTAATTGCTCCCTCCATATCTATAAGCCAACCCAATCTTGGGTGGGACAATATAACCATCCTAAATGCTGTGACATTGTTGAACTGCCTACGCAAGTAATGGTGACCTTGAAAAACATAAAAGCCAATGGCTTGAGTGGCTGGAGATACCTGTCCCAATACCCACTGTCCATGCACTTTTTTTAGTATGTTTGTTTATAAATAACACACAAATAACAAACATGTCATAGCCCTCCTGTGACCACAATCTCCACTGTAACTAGATGTATAACAATTACAGAATCAGTTTGCCTCGTCCAAAGCCCACTGTTCCTGGTCTTCCTTTTACCACCATTGACACAATCCCCTTCCAAGCGAGCCATGGACCTCTCTGCCCATAGCCCTCTGATCATATTTTAATCAAGTTTTACATTCTCTCCACACTGCCTCGGTGAGCTCACCATCCCAACCGTCCCACATCTTGTTGAACTTCCTATGACACCCTTGACCCCTGTAGATCTTTTCCCACGAGTCTCAATTGTTCCATACCAGTCACTCAGCACCGAGGGAGTGCTATCATTTTAAACATTGCTGCCTTTCCCAGTAGTGAGAGCGGCAGTGTCTGCCAGTGTTTAACATCTTGTTTCAGAAGTGGGGCCAAGTGCACCTCATAATGCGAGACCTGCTCTTTAGTGATCCAGATATCGGATATTGAAACCTACCAATTACCATCCTCAGTGGCAGAGAGGGTGTCACTCCCTGGTCCCAGTCTCCACTGAAAATAATGATTTGTCCCAGTTGATGGCGAACCCAGAGTGCTCCCCAAATATATGGAAGATGTCTTGCAGCTCATGAAGTATTGCGGTTGCTTGCGTCTGGTATAACAATGTTGTCAGCATATAGTTCACCTGGCCAACCCAAGACCTGCACATCTATCCGCACCCCGACCCCACCACCACCAGTGCACATAGCATTGGCGACAGTGGGTATCCCTGCCGTATGCCTCTGTTTACAGAGTTTCTTGGAGGTATGACCGTTAACCTGTCTTAAAGCTGTCGGCCTGTCTTAAAGTAATTTGACCCATCTTCTATATTTAGAACCAAAACCCATCTTGTCTAGAACCCCGAAGAGGTACGCCCATTACACAGATTTCAAAGGCTTTATTCGCATCTAGCAAGTCTATCCCCCATCCTGCAGGTGGGGCCACCTCAAAGTTGTTTTGGAGTCACCTCAGATTCAGCACGGTCAAATTACCCGGCATGACCCATTTTGATCTGGATGCACCAATCCAGTCACAGCTGCTCTCAACCTATTGACCAGTAGCTCTGCCAAGATTTTAACATTGGTGTTAAGCAAGAATATCGGCCGGTAAGAATCCCACCTGTCTCCGGACTTGTCCGTCTTAGATATAAGAACTATTGTAGCTAATTGCAAATCTCCCTTTTGTTCTCCTGTTTGCAACATCTCCTCAAAAGCCTTATGTAGAGGAGCTGCTGTCAATTTGTTGAATCTGCGGAACAGGTCTACCGGGAACCCATTCGGGCCCAGGATCTTCCCGGATTGCTTCTGTTGCATTGCTGAGGAAACCTCTTCTGCTGAAATATCGCCCTCCGGGTCCCTTGTGTTGTGTTGTGTATCTAGTTATCTCATAGAGCAGTCGCCTGTAAAGGCTAGCACTGCCTGATCAGAAACTTGCAGTCCTCGTGCTATAAAAATCTTAGAGGTTACTGATAAACTCCTCTGCTATTTCCTGACTAACCCTCACCACATCCCCAGGAGTGCCCTTGGCTTCCTATGAGCATACTTTCCCTTTCTTTACTGATCCATGCCAGTAGTTTACTTATTTTATTGGTTGCCTCATAGCATATCCAGTCAAACAAAAAATTCTGTCATGACCTTGTGTTTAGCAACTGACCGATATTTGGCTTTTTTTCAGTCCACCCTTTTCTCCCCAGAAGGCATAGGTAACTGTGTACTCCCACTCTGTTCTTCCTCTAGTGTGGCCAGTCTGCAACGTCTCTCCCTCCGGTCCCCAATTTCTCTGACTTTGAAGGAGCCTCCACAAGCAGGCTATCCACTTTTGAGTATCGCCTTCTGGAACTCGGGAGGCACATAAACATTGATCAGTAGTAGTGTTTAATCCTCATGTTCATGCAGTGCCTCCAGATAACACCCCTATGTATCCGTCCATGTTTGCAGTGTGTGAAACGGGAGCTCCTTTCTTAGAAGAATCAACACCCGTCTTGATCCAGAGGTATATTGTGCATGACCTATTAGTTTTTATTTGCTCCTTCCCATGCTTCAGTGTTGCTCATCAATGAGTTGTGTGCCTTGCAGGCATGTTCTATCAAGTTTGTATCTGCTGAGGGCTTTGAGGACCAGACATCTCTTTACTTTGTTACCTAAGCCGTTAACATTCCAGGTCAGCAACATCAACTGTTGAGTCTGTTACGTTGAGTGTGTAACTCCCTTTGTCTTAGCATATGTAGTCCTAGTGGGCTTCTGTCTGAGGTACCCCAAAAAACGTGGTCTGTTTTTTTTTTTTTATTATTTTTTATTAGGCCCTTCAGACAGCTAAATCTGTCCATAGGCAGAACTAAAAATACCACTTGTACGATGGTCTTTACTGTCCCTCCATTTTTAATCTTCACTGGGCCTGCTGGGCAAGGCATCAGCCGCCATCTCCCTTTGTATCACCGGCTCCTCAGCTTATATTGTTTAGAAAGCAAACAAGTTGAAAGAGCAATGTCTGTAGCTGAGAAAGTAGGCCATGCTGCTTGTTGCCAAGCTCTACCTCCTGATTTTTAAAAATATATTTTAATTATTTTCTATCTGTGCCTTGTTGCTCTTCAGACTAGTTTCTGCAGCTAGTCCATCTTTACTATTGATGCATGCTTTGATGGCTGGTTGCAGACAGCAACAGAAACTTGTACATTTAGTTATTCGTTAATTTACATCCTCTGAGCAGCAGCTGTGTTGGTTGTTAAACATGGACGTTTGTGGCTGAAAAGTAAACCAAGTGCCTGTTAGGTAATTGTGCCATAAGCCTCCTTATTGTCTTCTGTGCATGGTGTGCCTGCATGGCTGTGGAGTGAATAGCACTCCTTTTCAACCTGTGAAAACGGTTTCCTTTGTGACAGTCATTACCAGCCTCTTGTATTTCCTCTGAACATTAGGCTATGGAGTCCGTTCATGGAGTATTGTGTCTAGTTAAGTTGTCTACAGCTATCTGTAAAGATTCTTGATATTCATTCAAGTTGATTTGGTCCCTTTCTGTGTGTCAGACAGCCAGGAGCTGTCTGACGCCACAGTGCTCCTGTGCAGGCATCAGAGGGATTTCTTTTAGAGATTTTCATTTGTTTCAGTGAAAAGGCTATTGACGTGTTGTCATTTCATTGAAACTGAAAGTGAAATGAGCTGATCGCAACTATTACAACTGATGCCACACTGTTAACCCCTTCTGTGCCCAGGACGTTACGTCCTGGGCACAGAGCCCAGAGGGAGCGCTAGCGCTCCCTCTGTGGGGTTCCCCCCACCCCTCCAAGGCAGTGTGGAAGGGGAAGACCTTCCCTTTCCACCCCCGACCCCTCCTTTTGACATCAGTGCGCGATCTCACGCTGATTGTCACACAGAGCGATCGGAAGAGAAATGCAAAGCATCACGTGAGGGAGGCCGGAGAGGCTTCAAAGGAAAGGAATTTCCTTCCCTTTGAAGTCTCTCTCTGCGTTTCAAAAGCCAGAAGGATCCAGTGGACGTAAGGGTATATTGCTTTTGAAAATTTGCCATAGATGGGAAGTTACAGATAAAAACGTAAACAGAAATGGCTGTTTATTCCTACTCCATTTCAATATTTTTTTTTTATTTCAACTGTTAGTTTTCTATAGGAAAACCTTTGAAGAGTTTACATGAATGACCCTTTGCCTAATTCAGAATTTGCGTACTTTTCAGAAATGTATAGCTTTCCGTGATCCACCATTGGTTTCACACCCATTTCTGTTTCTAACTGGAAGGAGGCTGAAAGTACACGAATAGGAAAAATGGGGTATGTTCCAGGAAATTTTCAAAATTATGTTGAAAAATGTGGTTTTCTGATTCAACTCTGCCTATTCCTGAAAGCTGGTAAGATGATGATTTTAGCACTGCAAACCCTTTGTTGATGCCATTTGCAGGGAAAAAAGCAAATGCTTTCTTCAACACTTGTTTCCCATTTTCCCACCAACCCCAAATTTTACATGTATTTTAGGTAAATCCTCGGTTCCCACCAGGAGAATGCACCAACTCTGGGTACCTTTAGAATCCCCAGGATGTTGAGAATGCATATTTGATGTGAATAGCTTATGTGGAGAAAGTTATGGGGGCCCAAGCGAACTATCTCAAATAGCCAAAAAGGGGCTTGGCACAGGGAAGGGAGGCTTGGCTTGGTGAAGTGGTTAGGTGAATCTGTAACTGTATTCAAATAAATTGTTTTTTTTTTTTCCTGTGAAAAGCTGGAGTCTAAAGTCTGCAGCAATTAAAAGATTTGGAAAGTGGCAGACTGTATTGGTCTCTCAGCCATTACCTGCCTTAAAGAATTTCTGTACACTTTTAGGCTGAAGTGTGTCCTGCCAAATTGTAACATTCAGTCATGCAGGTGTTTACAGGACAGCCACCTGAAAGGATCGCAGCAACTTACATTTCCCAGCCAGCCATTGAAGGTCCCCTCTGCATGAGCTTGCCCGTTGGACTGTGGAGCACCCATATTTCTCCCTCTCCCACCCATCTCCCAGTCACACAAGATTCAAAGCCAGGTGCTATTAGTCCACAGTCATGAAGTGTTTTAAAGCATTTGCATTCAGTCATTCAAATGCTTACAAATAAGTGAAAAAACTCTTAAGGAATTACGTTTGTTACCAAAATGTATATTTTAAACTTTTTTTTTTAGCATTCAATTTGTATGATCTCAGTGGGGGTTTTCACCATCTTTTCGATGTTTCTGTTTTTATTCCCTAATTAGGGCGTTTGCTTACTTCTCACAAGCTGAAATCTCATAAAAGATGTTAACTTGTGTTTGAGGTACCAGATAGGTGCACCACAATTCTAGCGTCTGCATGTTTTCTGTTCTCCAGGCATAGTGAAGGTAACCTTGCTATGTTTTTTTTTCTGACTAAATAATGTTTCACACACCACATTCGTTTGTGTCTTTATTACTTTTTTTTTTTTTTTTTAATAGATGACTGCAATTGAAATGTTTCTGTGCATCCATTTCGGTTTGTTATCCTTCAACATTTCATTGCCTGATCTGTAACCTAGCCTATTCAGCTTTTGCTTATGTTGATTTCTGATGGATACAACTACCTGTGGATTCCTCACCTAATGAATTCTCCCATGGCGCCAGCATTCGACGGAAATCTTCTTCCTAGCTTCTGCACGTCGATGAGGACGTCACATTAGCCCATGCGATGCCGTCTGACGTCATACAGGCAATAAGAGATCCTCGCCGACGTCAGTTCCCTTTTTTCCGTACATTCGAAACGGTTATCTTCGAGGGAGCTACTGTTACTTTCATAGTTAGTGTATTTTCTGCTGCGTGGATTTTCTCTGCGGTAATTATATCTCAGAGGAAGTCGGGTTTCAAGCCCTGTCGAGAGTGTGGGGGCAAGATGTCCGTTACTGATCCTCACTCCGACTGCTTATGGTGTTTAAGCTCCGACCACGACGTCGCAACATGTGATTCATGTTAGCACATGAATCCGAAGGCCCTGAAAGAACATGAGGCTAAACTATTCATGGCGAAGTCGAAAAGGAAAGAGAAAAAACATCATAAGAAGTCTTCTTCGCCAAGGTCTCATCGGCGTAATCGAGACTCTCGGCGCCGTAGGGATTCACAGCGCCATTCCAGCAAGGAGTCTCGTTCGAGGTCGCCTTCGGCTGGGCGTCAGAAGACTTGGGAGGTCAGTCCCACGGTCACGCCACATCCATCGACGCCGTTACTTTCTCCAGCGTCACCGACTTCGCCTGGACAGGCTTCTGTGATCGAGGTGACGCAGCCTCAGGTGTTTTCTCCGGCATCACAGACGTCGAGGCTGGCGTCTGGGTCGCTTTCGATCCAGGCACCCCAGTATCCGGCTTTTCCGGCCCCTGGAGCCGATAATACCGCTTTTCTGAATGCAATGTATACCATCTTCCAACAGATGGCTCCAGGCGGTGCTCCGGCTGGTCCTTCGGGGCCGTTGGCTTTTTCCTTGGGTGGTCCTATGCCTCTACGGCCGGCACCCTTTATGCCCTTTCTCCCTTTAGGGAATGTGGGCTCGGCGCCAGTGTCGGCGCCGGTGGCCGCTCCGGTGGCTCCAGAGGTTTTGTCCCCGGAGGTTTCCATCCCGTCGACTTCAGGATTTCGTCCTGTGACCCCGGCGGGTCCATCGGAGACTCCAAGACGTGACTTTCTTCGTCCGGCTCCGACTTCGGCGCCGAAGCTGCCTGTGGCGCCGGACATGGCGTCGGATGGTTCCGGTGATCGGCGCCGATCCTTGACTTCGGCGGAGGCCATGTCGACTCCGCGTATCGAAGAAAGACTGCACTCGAGAAGGCGTGCTCTACGTCTTTTGGAAGAGCAAGAGTACCAACGAGTCTTGGAGGAAGGAGAGGTTGAGGACTCTGGTGATGGACTTCATTGTCTGGATACTTCCCCTGAGTGGGACCTATCATCTCCAGGGGAGTATACGGAAGAGGCTGCTACCTTTCACGCTGTGGTAAGAAAGGCAGCTAACTTTCTGGACTTGCCTTTGCCGGTGGCAGAGGCGAAGCAGAATTTGCTGACTGAGGTACCACATCCGGCCTCTGCTGCAGCGGAGCCTCTTTTGCCATTCAATGAGGCTTTGCTTGATCCGTTGTTAGAGGTGTGTAAGAAGCCAGTATCTTCCTCGGCTGTTCATAGGGCTGTGGCCAGGAGATATCGGGCTGCGCCATCTGACCCTGGCTTTCTGTCTAGACACCCTACGCCGGAGAGCTTGGTGGTGCAAGCCTCCTGTTCCTCTAGGTCAGCGCCTGGATCTTTCCCGACGGTACCAGGGGACAGGGACTCCAAAAAGGTGCAATCTAAGAAGATATTTTCGTTTTGCAGTATGGCATTGAAGGCCACAAACGCGACTTGCATTCTGGGGAGATACATCCATGTTCTTATGGACGACATATCATCTTCATATACGGAGCTTCCCCAGGGACTTTTGAACATTGTTTCGGATGCCCAGGCTGCCGCAACCCAGATTATCCAGTCTGGGCTGGACACGACCGATTCGGTGGCTAGGGCGATGGGCACAGCTGTGGTGGCAAGGAGACAGGCCTGGCTCTGCAACTCAGGGTTCTCTGCGGGCGTGCAGTCGACCCTGTTGGACCTCCCGTTTGATGGGGACAAACTGTTTGGGGCCAAGGCGGATTCGGCCCTGGAGAGGTTCAAAGAAAGCAGGGCCACAGCCAAATCATTAGGACTGCAAGCCACTTCTACCTCCAGATTTTTCAGGAGGTTTTGTGGATTTGGACGTGGCTCTTCCTCCTCTTCCTTTTGGGGGAAATTCCATCAACCCACCTCTTCCCTCCCCTATAGATCATTTAAAGGGAGGGGTAGGGCCCGCACCAGGGGAGCCACTCAGCAGCACTCTGCCTCTTCCTCGTCCTCTGGAGGGGTGCAGCAGGGAAAGCAGCCTTAGGCTTCAACCATTTCCCACTCACTCCTCTCCTGTAGGGGGAAGGTTAGGGCATTTTCTCCACAAGTGGGAGACTATTACATTGGACACTTGGGTTATCAGCATTGTGGGAAAAGGCTACACCCTTCCCTTTCGGGAGTTTCTGCCCTCCATCCCGCCCCGCCCATCTTATTGTTCAGAAGAACACCTCCTGTTGTTAGAACAGGAGGTTCAAGTCCTCCTTTCAAAGGGCGCAGTGGAGTTGGTCCCAGAGCAGGAAAGGGGTCGAGGTTGTTACTCAAGGTACTTCCTGATTCCCAAGAAGGATGGTCGGTTGAGACCAATCCTGGATCTGAGGATCTTGAATTGGTTCCTCAAACAGGAAAAGTTCAAGATGCTGACCCTAGCTCAGGTGCTTTTGGCGTTGAACAAGGGAGATTGGATGGTGTCTGTCGACTTGCAGGATGCTTATTTTCATATCCCGATACTCAAGTCGCACAGGAAGTATCTCCGGTTTGTGGTAGGGTCGCAGCACTATCAGTTTGCGGTCCTCCCGTTTGGTCTTACTTCAGCACCTCGAGTCTTCACAAAGGCGATGGCGGTGGTTGCGGCAGAGCTCCGAAGGAAGGGGATAGCAGTATTCCCTTACTTGGACGACTGGTTGATCAAAGCCAAGTCCCCGGTGCTTGTCGCTTCATCTGCAGTCAACAACCCAGTTGTTGTTCGACCTGGGCTTTTCGGTGAACGTTCCCAAATCTCACCTGGCGCCCTCTCAGCGCCTCCTGTTCATAGGGGCAGTACTGGATACAACATTGAATCGAGCCTTTCCTCCGCCTCAGCGGATTCAAGATATTCAGGAGTTGGTTCCAATGTTTCGAAATGGAGCGGTAGTTCCAGTCCTCAAGGTCCTTCGTCTGCTCGGTCTGTTTGCCTCCTGCATACTATTGGTCACGCATGCTCACTGGCACATGAGGGCTCTTCAGTGGTGCCTCCGAAGGCAGTGGTCTCAACACAAAGGAGATCTCAAAGGTGCTGGCAGGATCTCCAGAGATGCTGCTGTGGACTTGAAGTGGTGGATTGCGGGCAACAATCTTTCACAAGGAAAGCCGTTCACGCAGTCACCACCAGTGACCACGGTTATAACGGATGCTTCCACTCTAGGGTGGGGAGCTCATCTGGGCGATCTGGAGATCAAAGGGCTTTGGTCTCCAGAGGAACAGATTTTTCATATCAATCTGTTGGAGTTGCGGGCTGTACGTCTGGCTCTCAAGGCCTTCCTCCCTTCCCTTCGTGGTCAGTCGGTACAGGTCCTGACGGACAATACTACCGCGATGTGGTACATAAACAAACAGGGAGGAGTAGGGTCGTACCTTCTCTGCAGAGAAGCTCTTAGACTATGGTCCTGGGCAAAGGACCATCCTATTTGCTTGGTAGCAAATCATCTGGCCGAGGTCTTGAATGTACGTGCGGACAGTCTCAGTCGCCAATTCTCGGCCGACCACGAGTGGCGTCTCCATCCAGCTCAAGTCCGTTTTATCTTCCAGATGTGGGGGTTTCCTCGGATAGATCTGTTTGCCACTTGGGAGAACACGCACTGTCCGTTTTTCTGCAGCCTCCAGTATCCGGTGCAGGGAGCGTTGGGGGACGCGTTTCAGATAACCTGGTGCGACCAGTTGCTTTACGCGTTTCCCCCCCCATACCCTTGATTCCTCGAGTATTGAGGAAAATTCACCAAGACCGGGCTCAAGTCATCTTAATAGCTCCGGATTGGCCAAGGAGGGTGTGGTATTCCGACCTTCTCCAACTCTCGCTGTGCCCTCGGCTCCGTCTCCCTCTCAGGGTAGACCTCCTCTCGCAGTCGCAGGGGCAGGTTTTACACCCCAACCTCCAGAGTCTGCACCTACATGCCTGGAGATTGAACGGGGCAACCTGAGTTCCTTCTCTCTCCCGCCTGATGTAGTGGATGTTATATTATCGGCCAGGCGACACTTCACTAAATCTATCTACGCTAATAGGTGGTCTAAATTTGTTATGTGGTGTGGAGAGAGACAGATTGATCCCTTACATGCTCATCTGTCAGATGTTTTGTCTTTTGCTTTGTCACTAGCGCAAGAAGGTTGTGCAGTGGCTACTATTAAAGGTTATTTGTCTGCCTTGTCAGCCTTCATTTGTCTTCCAGACCAACCTTCGTTATTTAAATCCCCTATTGTTCTTCAATTCTTGAAAGGTCTTCTAAATAAATATCCTCCAAAACCATTTGTTATGCCTCAATGGGATTTGTCCTTGGTCCTGACTTTCCTTATGGGGTCCCCTTTCGAGCCTATGCATTCTTATCCCTTAAGGTACTTAGTTATTAAAACAGTCTCCCTGGTGGCTATAACATCTGCAAGGAGAGTGAGTGAGTTGCAGGCCTTATCGGTAAAACCTCCTTATATAGCTTTTTATGGGGATAAGGTGGTGTTGAGGACCAAGGCTGCTTTTCTCCCGAAGGTTGTTTCACCCTTCCATTTGGCCCAGACAATTACTTTGTCCACGTTCTATCCTCCGCCTCATCCTTCGAAGGAGGAAGAGAGATTACATCGCTTGGACCCAAAAAGGGCGTTGAGTTTCTACATTGATAGAACGAAGGATTTCAGGCTGGAGGACCAGCTATTCATCGGATACGTGGGCTAGAGGAGAGGAAAGGCAGTCCACAAGAGAACACTTTCCAGGTGGGTTGTTCTTTGCATTAAAATCTGTTATTCTTTGGCAAAGCATGATCCTCCTGATGGTATTAGAGCTCATTCCACCAGAGCTAAGTTGGCCACTTTAGCCTTGGCCAGAGGTGTTCCTGTGGTCGACATCTGTAAGGCCGCAACTTGGTCGTCCCTTCACACTTTTGCGAAACATTAGTGTTTGGACTCTGAGGTCAGAAGGGACGGCCATTTTGCACGGTCTGTGCTGCAGGATTTCTTGGTTTGACCATCCAGGCTCCCACCACCGGGCGCGGTACTGCTTTGGGACTCTATTCATTAGGTGAGGAATCCACAGGTAGTTTTATCCATCAGAAGAACGAGTTACTTACCTTCGGTAACAACTTTTCTAGTGGATACATTAGCTGCCTGTGGATTCCTCACGGTCCCACCCGCCTCCCCGTTGCCTTTTTGGTCTCACCAAGTAATACTTGAGTGTGCTCCTCTCAGTCTTTAAGACTGCAATAGATTTTGTATATATGAATACTTGTGTATGTGTGTGTGTATGTGTGTGTGTGTATGGGTATATATGTGTGTATATGTATGTGTGTGTATATGTATGTATGTATATGTATATGTATGTATGTGTGTATTTGTATGTGTGTATATATATATATATATATATATATATATATATATATATATATAGCTTTGTGTATATACATAATTAGTATATATTTGTTTTGATAAAAAAAAAAGGAGTTATATTAAATCTACAGCCATTCCATTGCAATGTTGTGTGATTTACAATGTTATGGGATGTTGCCTTGATTTTTCATTGCATTGGGTTATTGTTCTCATGCACGTAAAAAATGTTGGTACTGACGTCGGCACGTCGGCGAGGACCTCTTATTGCCTGTATGACGTCAGACGGCGTCGCGTGGGCTAATGTGACGTCCTCGTCGACGTGCAGAAGCTAGGAAGAAGATTTCCGTCGAATACTGGCGCCATGGGAGAATTCATTAGGTGAGGAATCCACAGGTAGCTAATGTATCCACCAGAAAAAGTCGTTACCGAAGGTAAGTAACTCGTTCTTCTCTGCCAGAATAAGGAGTGGCGTATTACATCTAGACAATGACGTAAGACTAAAAGCCTTTATTCTCCTTTTAGCGTTGTTACTACCGCAATTCTAAAGTGCAATACAATTGCACATGCTTTGTAAGCAGATATCTTATGTAATATGAGTGAGACATCACCTGTGAATAGGGTTGTTCTGGAACACACAATAAAGGTAAAGGTAGTACCATAATACAGGATATGCTATCCTTGGTTTTTTCAGAGGGTGCTGTTATGACAATGTCCCCCACCTCCTCTCGTGGAATTTCTCAATGTTTTCATGTAGTGTAATGCTTCAGAATGTTCAGTTCTGTTTATGTAAGACTTTTAGGTCCAAATTCTGTCTTGCCTCCAGGATATGTGCAGAGTATTTTTCTTAGATTAGTATTGCTATTCCGTGTTGAATGTTAATTGTCAGGATGTTAAGTAACAAAAATGTTTGGTTAACGTGCATTCACTAAGTATTTCAGGAAGAAAAACTTTGTAGTAGTGAAACATGTTTTTAGCAGTACATTTTTGTTAATGTTTAGACACCGTGTTTAAAACATACATACAAATAAAATAATTTAATTTACTCCCCACACCACTACCACCTGCATACTTCTAATACAGGTTATAACCCAGATATCCAGCATTTAATACATAAAACAGTTCTCTCCAAGCACACCCGCCCTAAAATACCTAAATCTTGACCAACCCTCTTACATCACTGATCCGAACATATTTTAAAAAATGTGACACCTAAAAATTCAGTATTCAGCAAAAGTACAAGAGCCTAACTACTTTGATTGATACCATATGTAATAAACAATGGATTAAAAATCAAACTGTGAGTCCCATTAAAATGATGACAATCGCCAGAAGAACATTAACATTTTGGTACCTCAACCCACGTGCAATTATTCTCTGCATCTGAGAGGGACGAAAATGTTCCAGCCTTTAAATAACGGAAGTTAAAAAGCTTCCTTTTAATAGGACTGAGCGTAGATGGGCATCGGGCAGCACTGATGCATACAGAAATGCCCTCCTATTTTCCCAAGATTTTACCATGTACTTAGCATAGGGTTTAACCCCTACATACTCCATATCGAACAATCTTGACTCTTCTACAGGCCATTTTAAGTTCCACTTTCGAAAGATGATGGAGGCCTATGTTAAAAACCTCAATTTTTAGGGCCCCCGCAATAATAGCCATATCTCCACAGCACATAAGGCTGATATGTTCTGTCCCGCAGATGAACAAAGTTTGTCCAAAAATTGCAGAGTTGCTTTATAACCTAAAAATGTCCACATCTTCAAATCACCTTCCAGTCTTATTGCCTGACTCATCGTACTATTTCAGAGGCCTAACAATTATTTCAAGCATTTATTCTCATATTTCTACAAACTTCCCTCCACTCTTGGAGACAACAGCTGTACCCCATAAAGACATTGAGTTGACACCATTGCATTATATGCTGTCAAGTGTGGAGATCAAGAGGGGGACCCGAAGACATTCTTAAGACTGACTAGGCCCCCAGTTGTTGCAACTGCTTCCATCTCCACCAGTTCTTTATGTTGGGTCCAGGTCATCTGTACAGTAAATGTCATGCCAAGATACTTGTATGACAATACCACCCCAACGTTTATATTACCCAACAGCCATTTATATAATTTGCCTTTTTTCCCCAACGGGAATTATTTTTGTTTTTTTTCCAAATTCACCTTTAGCCTATTAGCCTCACAATTGTTGAATCTAAACAGTTTTCTATGTAAGCCTACTTGAGTCAAATCCAAAATTGCTAAATCATCTGCATAGAGTGGGCACAGCAAATGTCTACTCCTCTTTTAGGTGAGCAGGATTGGGTTGCCCCAAGAACCCCTGAAGGTCCGCTAGGGACAAGGAGAGCAACATGGTGGCCACAACACACCCTGCCTTAATCCATGCTCTCAAGGTATTTTTCCTGAGATGGCCCCTTCCAAGTCAACTTCCACTTAAGTCCAATTTTCAGAGTGCAATTCCTGCAGGTTCGCCAGTAGTCGGGGGGGTGGGTTCTGCTGCCTTAATTTAGCCCACAGAGTACTCTGATCCACCAAATCAAAAGCTGAGCTAAAATCAACATACCAGCAGAATAAACTCCCAGTTGTTTCCTTTGTCTTCTGCCCCAAAGCCCGTAAACCAAAACAATGATTTATATTTGAGTACCTGGGCTTAAAACTCCCTGTTCTATTGGTACCATTCTGTTGCCCTCTATTCAATTCTTCAGGGAGCTAAGGATAAATTTGGAGCACAATTTTGCACCTACGCCCAGCAGGCTTGTCAAACGATGGCTACCTGGTACATTCCTCTCATCCTTTTTATGTATTGGTTTAGTTACTACTCCCTTCCAGCTGGATGGGAATGTACGAGACTTGGTTATGGCTATAAAAACGTTTGAGAAAAACATTGTCCACCACATCGGATTTGCCTTAAGCACAATTGCTGGCAAATTGTCTGGTCCTTCTGCTCTTGGTAATTTTAGGGAGTTGTCAACTTGGCTTCGGAATGAACAGAAAAGGAGGCCAAAACTTCCTCCCCCAAGTTTGGCCAGCTCTCCCTTGCTACAGTCTCTCTAGTCCTATACATAAAGGTTACCCATGCAGTTTCTGGCAGCACACGTCTTGCCGGTTGAGATAAAATACCACAGCCCTTTTGGACCAACTTCCAGAACTTTCTCATATCCTTTTGTTGTAGGGTCCTAATCCTAAAGTCCCAGTTTAAATTGAAGAAGGTTTGCCTCTTTAACTTAACCAGGGCATCATACTCCCCTTTTTCTTTTTTTAATATAATGCAATGGGCCGCATTCGCATTTAGGGAGTTCGTAGAGGGCCTTACCCTTCCTGCCTTTCTTAGCTCCTTTCATCCTCATCAGAGGACTGTTGAAATGGATTCTTTCTTGCTTTCTTATTACACCGCCTCACTACTCGTTCCAAGTGGTCAGCTACCTCTGCAGTGGTTTTTGAATCTCATTCCAGGCTTGATTTCGCCACAGCCCTACCATGGTCGATCTCATGAATGATTTGATACTTCTTCAAATGGTCCATGTACACTTCATCTATCCTCCGTCAGGCTTTTTGGAAAATATACTACCATTGGAATCACCTGCTCCCTAGATATAGGTGCTGACTCTGTATCCACTTTTAACCAGCAGGGATCACTACTCCTTATACCCAACACCTTAAATTCCATACAAAGAACCATGCCTGAATGAATATTTATTCAGGTTGGGCACTGTTGGTTCCCATACATAAGTTTGAGCTGCTTGTGAAACCCCCATATAACGGCAATTTAAACATAGAAACCCTAGCTCAAAAAGAGCACAAGTAATTTCCCCTTCAAACTTGGATTGTACACATTTTGGGAACATTGTGTTTGGGATTCCATAGCTCTCTAGTAAAACTGGGGCCTCGACATCAACCTGACTAGGGTCAAGACAAAGGTTAAAGTCCCCTGAAAGGAGAAACGGGGGACCCTGGGAGCTCTGTCAACCCCACCAGGTCCCTCTGTAACACCTCCTACACCTCCTTTAGTGTTACATAAAGGCACTCTGATGGAATACATTACCCACCAACCAAGCCTCCTGGAAACAAAGTATCTAATTCTCCTCCCATTGATTTGTGAGGTCTGATGATCTTACTAAATTCCCCAAGCCATGTACATTCCAGGAGACAACCCCCAAGCGACAACTACCTAATCTGCTTCTCTCCAGTAAGGGTCATTCTCCCTATCGTCACTTAGGCATGCAAACCTATTGTTTAGAGGGATCTGATCCATCACCCTCACTCTTGGCTAGAACAGAAAAGTCACCTTCATGGTACTGCAGTCAAACTCCACCACCTGAGGTCAGAACAAACTTACTTCCCCTCCTATCACTAGATTTAGCTGTTTCTTATTTAGGCCCACATGTTTTACCAACCGAGGAAGGTTTAAGCTAGGAAGTTATACCTCAGTTGCCTGCCCAATTCTTAATCCTAGCCTATTAAGGGCATCACTAGCCTCTAAAACCAGCTCTACAAAGACAGAATAACCAAAATTGACTTTTGTTACTTCTCTACCTGATTTGGACTGGACGAAGGCTACGTACTTAATCTCTTGAAACAACCTCCTCCAGTACCTTACAGGTTGAGAACGCAGACCGATTACTTGACCTTATTAGTGTCTTCCATTTTCTTGCTGTTTCCCCTTTTTGGGTCACCTCCAGATACACTTGTTTTACCCTAGGTAGCCTACGGACCGACAATACCCTCTCTTGAACTAAATCTTTATCTGGGTACCAAGAGGCTAGCGGTGCTTGGCCTTCAAACATCTTAGAACTCCTTACACCCTAGCAGAAGAGTTTTATTTCTTTAGTACTTTATTTGGCATTACCTCTGCTCTTAACCCTTAAACCCTCTTTGGCTTTTGTAGAACCCACCAGGCATTTACCTTTGACCCTTTATAACTTCCACCTCATCTCCACACCCACCCCTCTTGTCGTTTGCAGCCTCTCTAAGGGGTTAAGCTGTACTGCTTGAGCTGGTCTGGGCTTTAAAGTAGGAAGCTTTGTTCTCAAGTTCCTTCCATTCCTCCTCTTTAATTGACTCATCCACCAACGTGTGCCCCACCCATGGTTCCTTCGCCTCACCAGCATTGGCCTTTTAGATACATATATAGATGGCCAACCCGCTTCCCCTTGACCCAGTGGTGCCTCATTACTCACAGGTTGAAAAAGTACCAGTCTTACCAACAAGGCATACACAAATGAATTGCTTTTAGTTCTAACAAATTGCCCTTTAGGAGTCCAGCCTCGGTTCTCATTGACTTGTTTGCAGCAAGAGAAGCTTTGAATAGCCCATTTAGTGTTTTCTGCATTGACAGGATTGCATCCAACATCGGCGACGGACCTGATAATGGAGAATCAATATTTGCAGCTGACGAAGGCAGAGTCCTTTGGTTACCATCCTGGGATCCCCAGCCAAAGCCAGGTACTCCAAGCTACACACCTTATGGCTGCCTACCCACAAAAAGTTTCCTAACTTGGAGAAAGGCCTTCTTTTGACCCAGTCCCTTTACCTGAGCTTGCAAAGCTCAGCTCCTCGGACGGAACATACAAGGAGAGGAGGAAAGCAGAGGGTGAATCACTCCAGGGGTTTTAAAAAGGTCCAAAATGTCCTTATGTGCTTCCAATAGCTCCTGGGAGCCTCCACTTGAGGGTAGACACATGTCCTTTGTTTGTTGTCTCCGTTAACACAGAAGGTTTAAAATGCTTCCTGACAAGGTCTTTAATAGAAACTGCCAGTGTTTTTGCTGAAGTTTGAGCTTTGCCCCCTGCTTGGATGTCACTGGCTCCAATATGGTTCTCTTCTATGTTGGAGGAAGTCCCAAGACCCACTAGGACCGGTGCATCTTCTCTTCTCCCACAAACATTCCTACATTTTTCTGCTCCCACAGGCTTTACACCCTTTTTTTCTTCAAAGGGGGCATCTTAGGCAATAGTTGTGCCAAACAGAGCAGGAAGGTGCTTTTTAAAGTTAGCAAATTATCAACTCAAGCACTTACCCTCCTTCCCCATGCTGTCAGAAATATTCAGCTGTGTAGTGCTGCCATTACGCCTTTACAGCTTTTCACAGAGTAGCTAGTTCTACACTTACTGTATACTCAAATTTCCTCCTCACTAGGCTGGGCAGTTGGCTTATTTTTGAGCTCCAATTAATTACTGGAGCGGCCACTAGCGGACCACAAGCGTCAGGCCTCGCATTTTTTACCCCCACCCTCTGCCCTACAGATCACGCTAAAACTCCCAGCTGCGATGGTCGTTCCTTTTAGCTCGCCACATGGAGCGAGACATTCGACCTGCGTTCTCGGGTGAGCACGAGCACAGATCTACAGGCATGCACGCACTTGCGCGCACAGAGCACAGCACATCAGTGTTTTGCATCTGCAGGAGGAGCTGTTAGTTGTGCCGACAGTGAATGTAAGTTTTACTGTGAAACCTTTATAGATAGACGACTGAGCACTCCAGTACTCCTTGATCACTTGGAGTTGTTTGCACCTTGTTGCTGCGACCTTGCAAATTCCGGTCTCATTTTGAAACGTGGCTTGAAGAGGTTTGTTTAATATAGTGCAAACTTAATTGTTAATTCTGCTCTTGTTTGGTTGAGAGTTATTTTTTGCTTAACTGTATTATTCCCATCATAGTCTCTGAAATCTTTCAGTACCAGATGTCTACAGTTACTGTAAGATGTTGAAGGATTAAGACTTGGCATAGTATACCTTGACAAATTTTCACGATCCTCCTTCGAATAATTGAAAGTAGTGGCAAACCGTTAAACACATTGAAAAGAATTGCTCCTCAATTTGATTTGTCTTTTATAGATGTCTTTTTTTCCTCCCTCTCCATTCCTCATTGCTGAACAGTAAAGCTTTATTTCTGGGTAGCTATGTCTTCGATCTACTCATTTGTTGCTGTTTAATATGTATATTATATGTACAATTATATGTACAGCTCAGGAGGCAGGGTATGAGATTATTCTAGAAGGGGTGTTTTTATTAAAGTAAGTGGTTAGGGTTGTCGTATTGAAATCCTGCAAAGCACATTGGGTCTGATACACAACAAAGCCCAGGATTAAGTAAAAAAAAAAAAAAAAAAATCCAGCTATAGTTGGAATTGATTTCTGACATTAATGGGATTTACAAACAATCCCAGCACTACTAAATCTACGTTGGGTATAGATTTCCAGCCTTTAAATGTATGTGCAGAATTTACACAGTCTAAAGGATATCGAAATCTCTTTCTAGATGAGATGGAGACATGGGCAATACCTTGTCAATTAAAGAGAACAAGTAGACCTGGAGATTGAACATGTTTGAGAGGTCTTCACCTTTATGTGAAATTGCAGGCTTTGCCCATAATGTATTGACTGGAGTATACTGTGAAACTTGAGTGAGTTTATAAGGTTTCATTGTATATATTTAAATGTGCTTTTGGGGGCCCCAGATACTGTTTTGTTATCCTATTTTTTATTTGATTGGACACTTCTGTCTGTAGCATTAACATTATTTGGACTTCCACTTCCTTTCTACAGTGAAGGAGTCATTTATTTGGATTGACACTCTAGCATGGAGTCTACAACTAAACTGAAGTTGAAACCTATATTGGGTTTGACAGTCTAGTTTTGATTCACTCCAGTAGGATAGATTGTCTTGTAGATTTGTATCTATGAAAGTGAGCTGAATGTTCAGTTGAATTCAGGAATCTGGCTGACTGGATCTGTATGTCTTTAAATTGCACATCTAATTTTTGATTTAGCAACATTTTTAAGCATTAGTAGTGAATGACTAGGTGACTCGGGCTCCTCTGTGCTTATCTGCATGGTTAAGAAATTGAGGACTCTGGTCCCCATGAGAGGGCACTGTTTCACATATGGTATTGTGCACTGTTTGTATTGGTCTAAAGTAGGGCTGTTGCTTTAGTTGTATTACTTTTTGTGGGGATGGAAGTGCTGAAGTTAATACCAAATTGCTATTTATTTAAAGCACAGATATTGTTACTGCACTTTGCCAAATGACTGACCCACAGACTGATTACGACTTCATCTTGAATGGTGGAAATGTTTTTTTCCACCTGGATCCTTGGTCAATGAATGGTTGATAGGGCTTGTTTCCTCAAACTAAGGTGCATTACTGCTTCACGTTAAGATTTACAATCTCTCTAACGAGATAAAGGCTTTCTTGAAGATGGCTCGATACAGAGAGCTACTGTAGTGGCCCAAGGAACTCTAGAAAAGAGTGTTTTACTCCTTTGTCTTTGCTCATAATGTGTCATGCCCAGGTTTGGCCGAGCAGATTGTCTTGATATGGACAGATGAAATTGTTGCCTGCATATTCTTTAATAGGTAATGTGAACTATCTATGTAAATGTAGTATGTAGTGTAGCTGATATTTTTTTTATTTTTATTATTTATTTAGCTTGACTACTGAACCACTAGAGCACCAGCAGCAGTTTCATTTTTCCCCTCTCCCAACTACTCTTCGATAGCCTCTCCCTGGTTAAGCAGAGTCCAGTAGCATTTAGATGATGTCTTGCAGTGTCGTGGTCAGAACACTAATACTATGCAGAAACATTGTTATCCAGGGACTTCTCAATGCTGCTGATGGGAATCCATTCATTGGGTGGGTAAGCTATCTCCATGAGAAACCGAGGGTATCTTCCCCAAAATTGGAGAGCCTTTTACCTCCTGCTATGCGTTCTTCTTGGCTCCCTGTGTACTAAGGCCCTGGCATGAGTGCCTTCGTCTGGTGTAAAAATATATCTAGCTTGAACAATGTAGTGTGATGTGAAAGTTCACCTCGTTGCCCTCCAGGTTCATATTGATCCACTTCAGACTGGAATCTTTCTCCCTGTTCTTCGGTGTAACCTGGAATTGATGTAACTTTACTGTGGCTGAGGTTATACCTGAAGTGTTTTGAAAGTATAGTATGGACCCAGGCTGTGAACCACCATGCGAAGTGTCTGTTAAAAGCGCTTCACGTTAATGGTAATGAATAGATGCTTACCCACCAAGAACGGAAATAACAATTTACATGACCTTAGCATTGATGTTTGGTTGTGTTTCGCTGTCAAGTTTTATATACTTGATGCGTATATGTTTATGGTTGTGTGGCCAGTGAACCCACAAAATGGATTGTGCTTCAAGTTGCTAAGCCTTGGAATGCTCCAGTCAGGCCTAGCTTTTGGAGAGAAAGTATTTTATTTATCGTCTACGTCCTAATTATATGAATTAAAAGATGTTTTTCCATTAATCAAAGTGAGAAATATCATACTATTAGCCAAAGAAAATTCCCAGTAAACGGGTGAGGCCCTCCTTTGAGTTCTAAGGGTCTGCTGTTCTTAAGGGAGAAAACAAGAATGATGCCATCAATGTTGAATATCTACTTTTCGATATTTTCGGGAGTGGGTAAAGGTCAAAATGTGCACTTCTGCCTAGGGTGTGCCGTGTGTGTGTGTGTAAGTAGTTAACACTGTAGCTTACAGATGTTTAACGAAACCATATCACTAAATAAAAGCAAAAACTATTGCATTGCCAAAGCTTGTTCTGATGTTAAGGCAGAATCTGACGGTGTCTGGGTCTGTAACTTTCTACTGTTTTTAGAGGCTTTTGTGTATACCATGTTCCTGTTAGTCAAGTGGGGGGAGTTCATGATTGATTAATAATGCCTGGACCTTTTGGTGCATCATGACTTGCATATTTTTTTTTAACTAACTTGAAAGTGACGTCAGAGTACATGATACTCATGTTTTCTTAACTGCATCTGAGTTGTTTTAGCCCCTAGGAGGGACGTCAGTTATGACGCATCTGTCCCTCTTGAGCACCTGGATGGATAACTGTGTTTGACCGATTAAATACTCCATGTTTTCATTTATTCATTTATGGTACTTATTGATGTTATGTCGGTTCCCAGATCCATGCATCGGTCGGAGGTAATTCCGGATGTCCTCCGCTTTAATTTGCAATTAGTCTGTTTAGGATGATAAACACGTGTGGGTGCTTTGGAAAGGACTACTTTCAGCTATATAGTTGTCGTGTTTTAAAAAAGAACAATATGCACTTGTTTGCCTGTGGTCCAGACTGCTGCAGTTTTTCTGGAGTACTTTTCTAAACGGGACGACACCATGCGAGATCATTTGCTTGCTAATCTCATTCAAGTTAATGTTGCTGCTTTCCCGCTTCTACCTTATTTTTCTGAGACTAAAGTTATATTTTGCCCGTATTTAATAGGTGTTCATCTGAAATGAAACAAGAGTAGCGAACTTTATGCCCCAGTGGTGTGCACCGTGGCATACCAAGATAACCACCTTGTGTATAAAAAATGTTAGCTATTACATTTGGAATTCCGTTGAAGTGATAAATGGTGATAGCCGAGAGACCATTGCTCCGACTGCTCCTGTGGACGAAGGTGTTTGCTTGAGGTTGGAAGTGGTGCCCCATTGCTTTTTAGACTTAATCTTACTTTCAAAATCATTGTTGGTGAAAAGCTTTGTTACTGGAACCATTAAAGGTGGAGGCTTAGGTGAAATTGGGAGCTCTGGCGGGGACGGAGACTACTGTGGCATTGAGAGCACCAGTGTACGCAGCCTCATGTGACTTTGAGAGCTCTAACCTGGATATGAATATTTGTTGAAAGTGCGGTCTGTTATTTACGGTCGTAGATAACTCTATTGCCGCCAACGGATCGCTTAAGTCATGTGCAATTTGGATTCTTGAAAATGATATATCCAGCTTCCTTTGAGACACTGAAGGGATTGACAGTGTGAAACTTTTTTACCGTGCTGCAGCAGTGTTACTTTCTACGGCTGGTGTGTTTATCCACAGAAAAGGATTTGGAGCGCAAGTGGGTTTAATTAGTTTTTTTTTTTTTAAAACAGCAAAACGGCTGTGGAATGTTGAAGTGCCCTTCCTGCAGCTCTTTCCTTTCGCAGTTAGTAAATGGAATTTGAAAGGGTACTTGATCCTTGCATTGATAACAGTGCACCCAGTAGACAAGTTTTATTTTGAGCATTTGTTGCTTGGAGTCTAATATAGTATGTTACTCCACATGGTATTGTTATTGCGCGGAAGTGCCATTGGCTTGACCTCTTAGAATTAATAAACCTCCAATATGACGACCTCAAATGCGTGAGAAGTAAAATGTCTAGGTTTGCACCATAAAAAAAAATTCCGGTCTGCTTTGTCAGTCTGCATCCATTAAATCAGCGCAGTTGTGAAATTGCTGAAATTTGCGCTGTCAGATGCACACTCGGATGCAGTGTCTCTCGCCGATCGTGATCAGAATCATAATGATGTCCTTATGTGTCTATTACCTTTGGAAAAATCTCTGCCAGTAGCTGCTCTCCACGGACTCGTATACTGCTACGCATACCTATAATGGCAGTTCCCTCATAGTCCGTAGTTTAGTATTAGCTGAAAGAAGTGAAACCTGTGTTTTCTCGAGCACAGAACCTTTTTTTTATTGGTTAAAAATGGGTTTGGTCCGTTCAAACTTCATGTAGTTTACTGCAGCAGTTTTACTTGGATAGTTTTGGTTCCTTTTCTTCGACTTTTATATCTCATAGCTGCATAGACATAGATTTCTTCAAATGTATAGTAATTTATTTGCGTTCTCTTCATTGTCGCAAAGACAGCTACACGTACTTTTTGTGCTTTCTCAATCGCAGAGGGTTATAGATGCCAAATAGCTGTTTATTAAAAGTAGATTGCTATGAATTTCTCATTGGCTGATAATTTATCAGTCCATTACACCAGTCTTTCAACTTTGTTTCTGAGGAATTTGGCTTTTAGGACTTCCCTACCTCGCTGTGCCAAAACAACTTGACGTTTACCACCTTGACATCTGAAGAAATATCCAATTTATTTTAAAGACTTTACTTTTTCAGAAACCCCATCTTCCTTTTCATACCCCCAACAACCTTTCATGCCTAATTGCAAAGGTACCATGTTCCATCTTGGCAACATGAGAGATCTTAATGTCGTAGATTATTTGCTGCTGAAGAAATAGCTTGAGTTGAGCAAGTCTTTTGGATCACACCCTTGGTTGGAAATGTTTGTTTGCAGTTCAGGGCTCAGTCCTTTCACCTTGCTTACTGTCTTATGGCATGATATTACTTAAGCCCCAATAGAAGTATCCTTTTATTGAATTTGGATGGAATTTTTCCTCTTGAAAGTGCTTATAGTCAGTTAATTCCGATACAAGCCTATTCATTTGATGTATGGTCTAGTGACATTTTGTTTGTGTTATTTATTTTTGATTTAATGTCTTTTTAGGTCGAAACCACCACACAGCGCAGCTGTATGATTGTGCAAGTCATTGTGGGGCTTACCATGAACATAATGGAAGCCCATTGCTTACTGTTGGTTGGCTTTGCCTGAATTAATTTGCCTGCTTTTTTCTTGATTTCTTGCCATCCTGTCTCACCCCTGGGGAATTACCAATATACTTATGTCCCTCCAATGCTCCGTTTTAATCCCCTACTTTTTTCTTTTGTGTTAAGCACTCCATGAGAGTGCATGTCTTTTACAGCTTTCTCCCTACAAAGGCTTCTCTCTTTCCCCTTGCTCCTTGATGATTTCTCACCTGTGTGCTTCTTCTGCAGCCCCCTTCATGATGCGCTTGCTCTAGTGTGCTTATCCCCCATTGTTTTGTCCATGCTTTTTCCCCAGCTCTCGTGCCCATTTGCTTCCCCTACACTGCTGGTTGGTTTCTATCGCCTCTTTGCTTTTCTCTGTCCCCATGCACACACTTTGTGTTATTTTCCCTACCCGGTGGCCCCGTGTTTCCTCTCTCACCTTGTGTTGCTTCTGCTTTTAAAAAAAAAATCTTAGTTTTTTTTCCCCTTTATATTTACTGGTCCAACTCTGATGGTAAATGAAAACCCAAAAAAGAAACACCCATGTCCTTTGTAGTTGCACTCCTACAAAATGACATGTGCATATCTCACAGGCTTTTTCTGTTTTTTTGTTTAGTTGTGCTGCACAGCATCGGGTCACTGCTCTGGAAACCAAGATTAGTGGCTTATCAAGTGTTTTATTGATTATTATTGGTTACTGGGATTCGTTTTGTGGTCCCAAGAAAAGCATCTCATGCGTTTTAACCAAATTAATAGGATGTAGGTATGATCATTAGTTGGGTGCTGTGAGTTCTTGTAAATGGTTAGTGGAATAAATAGAGGGATACACGTGTTTACATACTGTTAGGTTGCATGGGTATGGTTCAAAGATGGAAAGCTTGTGAACAATGAACTGAGGTGTAGATCATTTTCAGAAATATCAATTTGAGGGAGGGTGGCATGTGACGTAGAGTAAACTATACCATCAGGGGTGTGTGGATTTTAATAAAATATCTGCTTGTCCATGAGACAGGTTGCTTCTTAAAGCTACCTGTCCTGTTAAAAAAAAAAAAAAAAAAAAAAAAATTCTACTTGTCTCTTTGGTGGCATGTAGGTCGGCAAAAATTATGACCGCAATCTCACTATGTAAGAGCTCTGATAAGAGCCTCTCTGATTATGCCAGGGCTACCTCTAAAGTAGGGCTTGAATACTTGCAATTTCAATCCCTACTACAGCAATTTCGTTATTTGCCACATTTTTGCAGTTCTACATGCTGGGGCTGAAGGAAGCAGTAAGCAATAGTTCCAGGGGCGGGAATGCCTTTGTCTGCAAACCTACCAACTTGCATGTTTAGGGAATTTCACCAGCTTTTCTTTAATCTTTTCCCATACTGAGAAAGGTTGGAATTGTACTCCTGACAATGGTAGAAGTAGAAGTTCTTCCAGGGTTGGAGGGAAAAAAGGGGTTGGAGGGAAACCACTAAACACCAAATAGATTTTCACATGAGAAAACCTACATGTCATGTGCATATTTGCTTGTGCTAAAATACAGTTCACAAATATTTTCTAGGAATACAGTTTCCTGGCCTACTTCTGTAAGTTCTTGTGAATTCATGAACACCACTAATTTAAAGACTTATACCACGGGTGCACTTTTGTTACTTTCTTCAAGAATTGGGTTCCTAATTCGGTCTGGCATTAACCAAGATTGTTTTTTTTAAAAAAAAAATTTTTAAATTAAACTTCCATTTCTCTTTCTATCTATGGGTTGGCTTTACTGTGTGTGATAGCATTCTGTTCTTCCACAACGAGCATATTGGCACACAAAGTAGTTTTGTTCAGTGGCAAGTAATACTGTGGCAAACCGTGGTTTAATGAAACTGGAGGCTCCCCCCATCCCACCGCCCTGCAAAGAACATGAATGGCCCTCCAGACTCACTCAGGTCAGGTGCTCTACTATTGCTATGCCTCATGGGCTTTGGGGCCTTTATTACGCAACTGGTGGAAAGTTATGCTTTGTGAGGCCAAAAATCTTTTTTTGCTTTTTGCCAGTGTCCGTTATGGTGGGGGCCTGGCTACTCGCCACAATAACAGTGTTAGAGAAAAAAAAGCCATGTCAAAACAAGGCCTGCATTGACAAAATCAAAGGACTCAAAACAAATGTTGGATCGGTTGGCTTTGCCAGTGCTAGTTTATTTTCATGCTTCTCATAATCTCATTGAAGGTGGTTACACAGATTTTCCATTAAGAGTATTTTTGTATACTAGCATGCATCAACACATTTTACTAAATGACTATTCAAAGAAATAGCACCTAAAATTTCCTAGCAGCAAAACCTTTTTTTCCTACTTACATTTTTTTTCTGAACATTTTATTTTGAAAGCAAAGAATCATCACTCTTGCTTACAATCTTCTGCGAACATTTGCATCTAATCAGAGCATTATGGGAGCATTATAATGAGCCTCATATTGTTAAACTTTTCAAACGTGTGTACACTTTTATTTTTTTTTTTCTTTTTTTACTGGAACCACTGTCAGTAGTGCAGTGTAAATAGGTTTTCCTGTTGCCACAGATGAGTGTTTTGGTTCTTTGGTCATTCAATTTGAGGTGGGTCCATGCCATCCATTGGTCAGTGGCCCAGAGGCAACTGAAGCCTTTGGATGTTTCAAAATGTTTAGGCATTCCAATTTTAGAATTATCAGTATGTTAAGCACGTAGTTAGAGCAGGTAATGTCAAAATCATTGTTTCTGATTGGTTATTGATTTCATGTAGCTATCGAAAAGCATTGGCAGGATAATTAATCCTTGAAAGATTCCTGCTTTAATGCTGTATGGTTTAGAACAGGAAGGAAGAGTATGTATATTTGTTTTATTGTGTATGCATGATGTAATCTAAATGAGAGCCGTCCCTTCTATTCACTCTTCCTCAAGTATTTGGATTAGTGTGTTGTGATCCAATGAGTCGAAGGCTGCCAATAGTGGAAAGGAAAGAAGGGCAGCAGCCTTGCTCTGGTATTTTTAGTTTTTTTTAAAGGTCATACCAGGTAAAGATTAGGGCTGATTCAGTAACTTTCTGAACGGAATCCAGTTGGAAAGTATGGAATTGTTTTCGAAGAACTGACATCTTGGCTAAAGTTGCTCCTTCTGTCAGTTTGCCCAGGAACAGTCAGTTTGCTCTGTGTCTAGTTATTGGGGTCTTGATTGTGTCTAGGTTAGTTTTAGAGAGTATGTCATTTTTTGAGCCATCTAGGCAAACTCCTGTCATTGAGTTGCTGAGTGCTCTCCACTTGGATGGCCGCTTAAGTTGCTAGAATTGTTTTGAAGATGAGGTGAGCAAGGGTCAGAGGGGCAGCTGGCGGACTTGCTTAATTGGTAAGATCCAGAAATTCAATCTGTGATAATTCTTTGCATGAACATAGAGGCTGTGTATGCCTTTCCTTGGAGTGTTTTGTCATAAACAGGTCGGGCTGATTTTGTTTTAGAATCCAGCAAGTTTTCTGTAGATATATAATGATTGGCGACTTTGTCACACACTTCTTGAGTTTGGTATCTTCTGTGCAGTTACGCTTACAGAATTCTGTGAGTATTTTATACAGTTCTTTATTGACACTGCATTGTGAATTCGGCTGGAATAGTAGACTTTTTTTTTTTTTTGCACTTTTGGTTGTTGACTTGTAAATTCTGTTGTCGGTGCAGGCATATCTGGTCTTGCAGGTTTTTTGTTTTGAACCAGTAGCAATTTGTTTTTTTGATCTTTTTTTAATTCTTTATTCATCCAAGGGTCGTGTTTTCTTTTGTTAGATCAAAAGCTTTGTGGAGCCATGCATAGAATGTGTGCAGAATAAATTGCAGCGGGATCTGTGTTAGACATACAGAAGTTTTCTAGTTCCTCCAAATTCAGCTTGTTCCAAGGTCGATATGTAGCTTAGGGCAAGATGATTTTAGTTGGGATATGTTGTGTTGAAAGACAACCAGGTAAGTGGCCTGCCCACATGACTTGAGTAATCCTTTGGAACCTGACTAGGTCTGGGTTGGCGAAGATGAAATCTAATGTGTGTCCAACTATGTATGTGGGATTGAGTACAAGCTGTTGTAGTTTGCATGGCCTTAGGCCAGTGTGGACGGTTCTAGGTGTGGCATATTAAGTTTGTCAAACCATATGTTGAGGTCACCAGATATGCATACGTTTGACTATATTGTAAGAACTTTAGAGATTGTGTCCAGCAGTGTTTGGGGATGTTGCATTGCTTAGGTGTTGGTCTGAAGAGAAGAAGAAAGTAACATGAAGAAGTTGAGGTAGTGCTGCAGCTTACAAGTTTTGCCTATGCAATTTTGTCAGATTTATCTCCTAGTGGAATAGCTTCATGCTACAGCTCTGCTTTGCCATGATTTAGTTATGAAACGTAAGTCAGGTTCAAGTGTCTATAAATAGGTTTAATATTTGGTACTTGTTTTTATGATGGCTTTGGAAAAACTTCATGGACAGTTTGGAAGCTGATCTAAGAATGAATTCAACCCAGTGCCTACCATTGATTTTGAGGTTTGTAACTTAAATTTGCTTAATTATGTGCTGGATGTATTAGTTTTAGGCAGTCCAGCATGTCTTTGTTCCCTCCCCTAGATCACAGCCTGTTTACCACCTCTCTGACTGGGTCCTTGTATCCTTCCCCAAGTGTTCGCTTTCTGTAAAAGGGACTTCAAATTTTATGATCTTGTCGCATTTGCGGTGTATTTAAAGACCACGTTCAAATTTCTGGCTTGGTCTTGAAAGGAAGCTTGGTGTTAACATTTCTTTCTCTGAATTTATAGTGAGATTATTTAGTTGACAGTCTGGGGATGTGAAAGGAAAAGCTCTTTTCTGATGGATACAACTACCTGTGGATTCCTCACCTCATGAATACTCCCATGGCGCCAGCATTCGACGGAAATCTTCTTACTAGTCTCTGCACGTCGACGAGGACGTCACTGTCTCGCACGCGACGCCGTCTGACGTCATACAGGCAATAAGAGGTCCTCGACGACGTGCAGACGTCAGTTCCCTTTTTTCCGTGCATTCGAAACGGTTATCTTCGAGGGAGCAACTGTTACTCTTGCGGTTACAGTGTATATCTTGCTGCGTACTCTTTCTCTGTGGAAATAATGTCGCAGAGAAAGTCTGGATTTAAGCCTTGTCGTGAGTGTGGAGGCAAGATGTCGGTGACGGATCCTCATTCCGATTGCCTTTGGTGTTTGAGCTCCGACCACGACGTCTCGACTTGTGATTCATGTCAGCACATGAATCCGAAGGCCCTTAAAGAACGCGAGGCGAAGCTGTTTATGGCCAAGTCAAAGGAGAAGCATCACAAGAAAAAGTCTTCTCCAAGACATCGGCGTCATCGAGACTCCCGGCGCAGTAGAGAATCTCGGCGTCATTCAAGGGAGGCTCGTTCCAGGTCTCCAGATCGGCGCCGGAGGACATGGGAGGTCAGCCCCACGGTGACGCCGCATCCTTCGACGCCGTTGCTCTCTCCGGCGTCTCCAACTTCGCCTGGACAGGCGTCGGTGATTGAGGTATTGGAGCCTCAAGTGTTTTCTCCGGCGCAGACGCCGAGGCCGGCGTCGGGGTCGCCTCCGAGTCAGGCACCCCAGTATCCGGCTTTTCCCACCCCTGGAGCCGATAGTTCCGCATTCTTGAATGCGATGTATGCCATCTTCCAACAGATGGCTCCAGGGGGTGCTCCGGCTGGGCCTTTGGCCTTTTCTTTGGGTGATCCTGCGCCTCTTCGGCCGGCACCCTTTATGCCCTTTCTCCCGTTTGGGAACGTGGGCTCGGCGCCAGTGTCGGCGCCGGTGGCCGCTCCGGTGGCTTCGGAGGGATTGGCCCCAGGGATTTCCATCCCGTCGACGTCGAGATTTCGGCCTGTGACTCCGGTGGGTCCCTCCGTTTCAACTGCTCTTCAGTCGGCGCCGAAGTTACCTGTGGCGCCGGATGCGGCGTCGGTGGCTTCGGAAGATCGGCGCCGATCTCCGACTTCGGCGGAGGTATTGTCGACTCCGCGGATTGAGCAACGACTGCATTCAAGGAGGCGTGCTCTCCGGGTACTAGAGGAGCAGGAGTACCAACGAGCCCTAGAGGAAGGAGAGCTAGAGGACTCGGGTGATGGGCTGCGTGGACTGGAGTCGGCCAGTGGGCTGGACACTTCCCCTGAGTGGGACCTTTCGTCCCCGGGGGAATATACCGAGGAAGCTGCTTCCTTTCATACAGTGGTACGGAAGGCAGCTAGTTTTTTGGACCTGCCTTTGCCGGTGGTGGAGGCGAAACAAAACCTTTTGACAGATGTGTTGCATCCGGCCTCAGCCGCGGCGGAGCCTCTATTACCTTTTAATGACGCTCTGCTGGATCCGGTTTTAGAGGTGTGGAAGAAGCCGGCATCTTCCCCAGCAGTTCACAGAGCCGTGGCCAGGAGGTATCGGACGGCTCCAACTGATCCTGGTTTCCTATCTAGGCACCCTACGCCGGAGAGCTTGGTTGTGCAGGCCTCCTGTTCGTCCAAGTCAGCGCCTGGTTCTTTTCCGACGGTGCCGGGGGACAGAGATTCAAAAAAGCTGGAGGCGCAGTCGAAGAAGATTTTTTCGTCCTGCAGTCTGGCTTTAAAAGCCACCAATGCAACCTGTATCCTGGGGAGGTATATTCATGCTCTGATGGATGACATCTCCTCTTCGTTTACAGAGCTTCCCCAGGGTCTTTTGGATCTTGTCTCTGATGCCCAGGCTGCTGCGACCCAAATTATCCAGACGGGACTGGATACCACCGACTCGGTAGCCAGAGCAATGGGCACAACTGTGGTGGAAAGGAGACAGGCCTGGCTCCGTAACTCGGGCTTTTCGGCAGATGTACAGTCCACATTGTTGGATCTCCCGTTTGATGGGGACAAACTGTTTGGGGCTAAGGCTGATTCGGCCTTGGAACGGTTTAAGGAGAGCAGGGCCACGGCTAAGTCGCTGGGACTCCAAGCTCCTTCTTCCACGGCCTCTTCCAGATTCTTCAGGAGGTTTCGTGGATTTGGGCGTGGCTCTTCCTCCTCTTCCTTTCGGGGAAGATATCAGCAACCTGCCTCTTCCCATCCCTATAGATCTTTTAGGGGGAGGGGTAGGGTCCGCACCAGGGGAGCTTCTCAGCAGCACTCTGCCTCTTCCTCATCCTCTGGCGGGGTGCAGCAGGGGAAGCAGCCTTAGGCTTCCACCATTTCCCACTCACTCCTCTCCTGTAGGGGGAAGATTACAGCATTTTCTCACCAAATGGGAGACTGTTACGTCGGACACTTGGGTTCTCAGTGTTGTGGGAAAAGGCTACACCCTTCCCTTTCGGGAGTTTCCGCCCCTCATCCCGCCCCGCCCTTCGTATTGTTCACAAGAACACCTCCTGTTGCTAGAACAGGAGGTAGAAGTCCTCCTTTTAAAGGGCGCGGTGGAGTTGGTCCCGGAGCAGGAAAGGGGTCAAGGAGTTTACTCAAGGTATTTCCTGATTCCCAAGAAGGATGGTCGTTTGAGACCAATTCTGGACCTGAGGATCTTGAATTGGTTCCTCAAGCAGGAAAAGTTCAAGATGCTGACCCTAGCACAGGTGCTTTTGGCGTTGAACATGGAAGACTGGATGGTGTCTGTCGACTTGCAGGATGCTTACTTTCATATCCCGATACTCAAGTCACACAGGAAGTATCTCCGGTTTGTGGTGGGATCGCAACACTACCAGTTTGCGGTCCTTCCGTTTGGTCTTACTTCAGCACCTCGAGTCTTCACGAAGGTGATGTCGGTGGTTGCGGCAGAGCTCAGAAGGAAGGGAATAGCAGTATTCCCTTACTTGGACGATTGGTTAATCAAAGCCAAGTCCCCGGAGCTTGTGTTGCGTCATCTGCAGTCAACAACCCAGTTGTTGTTCGACCTGGGCTTTTCGGTGAACGAGCCCAAATCTCACCTAGAGCCCTCTCAGCGCCTCCTGTTCATAGGGGCAGTACTGGATACAACATTGGGTCGGGCCTTTCCTCCGCCTCAGCGGATTCAAGATATTCAGGATTTGGTTCCAATGTTTCGAAATGGAGCGGTAGTTCCAGTCCTCAAGGTCCTTCGTCTGCTCGGTCTTTTTGCCTCCTGCATTCTGTTGGTCACGCATGCTCGCTGGCACATGAGGGCTCTTCACTGCCTTCGGAGGCACCACTGGTCTCAACACAGAGGGGATCTAGAGGGTACTGTCAAGATCTCCAGAGATGCTGCTGTGGATTTGAAGTGGTGGATTGCAAGCAACAATCTTTCACAAGGAAAGCCGTTCCAGCAGTCGCCACCAGTGGCCACAGTCATAACGGATGCTTCCACTCTAGGGTGGGGAGCTCATCTGGGGGATCTGGAGATCAAAGGTCTTTGGTCTCCAGAGGAACAGATTTTTCACATCAATCTGTTAGAGTTACGGGCTGTACGTCTGGCTCTCAAGGCCTTCCTCCCTTCCCTTCGTGGTCAGTCGGTACAGGTCCTAACGGACAATACTACCACGATGTGGTACATAAACAAGCAGGGAGGAGTGGGGTCGTACCTTCTCTGCAGAGAAGCTCTTCGACTATGGTCCTGGGCAAAGGACCATCGGATTTGCTTGATAGCAAACCATCTGGCCGGAGTTTTGAACGTGCGTGCGGACAGTCTCAGTCGCCACTTCTCGGCAGACCACGAGTGGCGTCTCCATCCAGATCAAGTCCGTTTAATCTTCCAGAAGTGGGGGTTTCCTCGGGTAGATCTGTTCGCCACTCGAGAGAACGCGCATTGTCCGTTGTTCTGCAGCCTTTAGTATCCGATGCAGGAAGCGTTGGGGGACGCGTTTCAAATGACCTGGTGCGGCCAGTTGCTTTACGCGTTTCCTCCCATACCCTTGATTCCTCGAGTATTGAGGAAGATTCGCCAAGACCGGGCTCTAGTAATCTTAATAGCTCCGGATTGGCCAAGGAGGGTGTGGTACTCCGACCTTCTCCAACTCTCAACGTGCCCGCCGCTCCGTCTCCCTTTCAGGGCAGACCTCCTCTCACAGTCGCAGGGGCAGGTTCTACACCCCAACCTCCAGAGTCTGCACCTACATGCCTGGAGATTGAACGGGGCAACCTGAGTTCCTTCTCTCTCCCGCCTGAGGTAGTGGATGTTATATTAGCGGCCAGGCGACACTCCACTAAATCTATCTACGCTAATAGGTGGTCTAAATTTGTTGCGTGGTGTGGAGAGAGGCAGATTGATCCCTTACATGCTCATCTATCGGACGTTTTGTCTTTTGCTCTATCTCTGGCGCAAAAAGGTTGTGCAGTGGCTACCATTAAAGGTTATTTATCGGCCTTGTCAGCCTTCATATGTCTTCCAGACCAACCATCTTTATTTAAATCCCCTATTGTTATCAGATTCTTGAAAGGTCTTCTAAATCAATATCCTCCAAAGCCATTCGTTATGCCGCAATGGGATTTGTCCTTAGTCCTGACTTTCCTTATGGGGTCCCCTTTTGAACCTATGCATTCTTGACCCTTGAGGTATTTGGTTTTAAAAACAGTCTTCCTGATAGCTATAACATCAGCAAGGAGAGTGAGTGAGTTGCAGGCCTTATCAGTAAAGCCCCCTTATACAACTTTTTATGGGGATAAGGTGGTGTTGAGGACCAAGGCTGCTTTCCTCCCGAAGGTTGTTTCACCCTTCCATTTGGCTCAGGCAATTACTTTGTCCACGTTCTATCCTCCGCCTCATCCTTCCAAAGAGGAAGAAAGACTGCACCGTCTGGACCCAAAGAGAGCGTTGAGCTTCTTTATCGATAGAACAAGGGATTTCAGGCTGGAGGATCAGCTGTTTATTGGATACGTGGGCAAGAGGAGAGGAAAGGCAGTCCACAAGAGAACACTATCCAGGTGGGTTGTTCTTTGCATTAAAATATGTTACTCTTTGGCAAAGAAGGATCCTCCTGAGGGCATTAGAGCTCATTCCACCAGAGCTAAGTCGGCCACTTCGGCCTTAGCCAGAGGTGTTCCTGTGGTCGACATCTGCAAGGCCGCAACTTGGTCGTCCCTTCACACTTTTGCAAAACATTACTGTTTAGATTCTGAGGTTAGAAGGGACGGCCATTTTGCACGGTCAGTGCTGCAGGATTTCTTGGTTTGACCATTTAGGCACCCACCGCCGGGCGTGGTACTGCTTTGGGACTCTATTCATGAGGTGAGGAATCCACAGGTAGTTGTATCCATCAGAAGAACGAGTTACTTACCTTCGGTAACGACTTTTCTGGTGGATACATTAGCTACCTGTGGATTCCTCACGGTCCCACCCGCCTCCCCGTTGCCTTTATGGTCTTGCCAAGTAATCCTTGAGTGCGCTCCTCTTGGTCTTTGAGGGTGCAATAGATGTATATATAATATATTTATATATATATATGTGTATATGTGTATATATCTTTATGTATATACTTGGTGTGTGTATATATTTTAAAAGAGAGAGTTTTTTATATATATATATATATATATATATATATATATATATGTACATAAAAAGATTTACAGTTATTCATACAATGTGGTGTATTTTACAATATAATGGATGTTGCCTTGCTCTTTCATTGCATTGCCTGGTTGTTCTCATGCACGTAAAAAAATGATTGGTACTGACGTCTGCACGTCGTCGAGGACCTCTTATTGCCTGTATGACGTCAGACGGCGTCGCGTGCGAGACAGTGACGTCCTCGTCGACGTGCAGAGACTAGTAAGAAGATTTCCGTCGAATGCTGGCGCCATGGGAGTATTCATGAGGTGAGGAATCCACAGGTAGCTAATGTATCCACCAGAAAAGTCGTTACCGAAGGTAAGTAACTCGTTCTTCCAGCACACAACAAAATGTAAAGGTCTGTAAATGAACTGTGCAATATTTCAGAGTTTATCAGAATTGGGAAAGAAAAAATTGAGGACATTTTTTATTATTCCAAACTTTGGTGGGAACAAATATTAAAAACTATCCAAACAAATCAATGCACTGGGTGATGCCATTTCCACATATTTTTGTGCTATAGTGTTTTATCAGGTAAACTGTATGCCTTTGCAAATTTAATGGTCATTTCAATTGAAAATGTGTTGACTGTAATGGCAGTGCACTACCACACCATGCATGCTCCACTATATGCCATAGAATGGATATGGTGGGCAGTTTTTGAATGTATGAGATTGTGTTCAGATAAATTTAGCATGTGACGGATTTTGTTTATTCTTGTATTGTGGTAGTGCTTGTAATGGCTGCAGAGGAGGTCACCTGACGAGTGCCTTTGGAGGAGGGGTGTGGTCAGCTTTATAATCTACAATCTGTGACTGGGAGAGCAGACCGGAAGAGCGAAAATGGAGGAAGGGAGAAAAACTTGGTCTTGCAGTAGTACATTTTGGTAAATGGTGACCAGAATTACTCCGAAATCACAACCATGCACAATTAACCCAAGCAGAGATTGTTACCTAATGAAATGCTGCTATATAGGATAAAAACATTACTTAGATTATAGTCTAAAGCAGTGGTTCCCAACCTTTTCACTTCTGTGGACCCCCACTTTATCATTAATGAAGCCCAGGGACCCCCACTGAATAATTATTGGAATCTGGGGACCCCCTTGTGAGTCATTACTGAAAGCTGGGGACCTAATCTGTTAATGTTATTTATTTTTCTAAGCAGTTGCGGACCCCTTGAAGAGGCTTCGCGGACTCCCAGGGGTCCCTGGACCACAGGTTGGGAACCACTGGTCTAAAGAGTACATAGCATTATAGCTGAAAAGTGCAACTTAAGTAGCAGGCGCCACATGAGCTATCTATGCCAAATTTGCGCCCTTTTTCCCCAATATCCTAGGCATTCTAAAGGTACCCAGAGTTTGTAGGTTCCCCTGGAGGAAACAAAGAAATTAGCCAACATACAGCAAAACTTTCATTAAAAAAAAAAAAAGCCTGCAGAAGAAGGCTTGTGTTTTTTCCCCCTGAAAATGGGCTAAAATCACAATCTTCCCAACTTTCAGGAACAGGCAGACTTGAATCAGAAAACCACATTTTTTAACAGATTATTATTATTATTTTTTTTCATACACCATTTTTACTATTTTTTGTTCTTTCAGCCTCCTTCCAGTTAGTGACAGAAATGGGTGTGAAACCAGTGCTGGATCCCGTAAAGCTAAACATTTCTGAAAAGTAAACGGAATTCTGAATTCAGCAAGGGCTCATTTGTGTAGATCCTTCAGGGTTTTCCTACAGAAAATAACAGCTGAAATAAAATAAATATTAATATTGAAATTGAGGTGGAAAAAAACAGCCATTTTTCTCCATGTTTTACTCTTACTTTTTCCTGCAATGTCTTATTTGAAAGCAATATAATGTTACGTCTGCTGGACTCTTCTGGTTGCGGGGATATATAGGGCTTGTAGGTTCATCAAGAGCCTGAGCCGATTAATGAGCTGCACCTTGCAATGGGTTTTCAATATATACCGGGTATATAGTAATTAATTTGCTGAAATATAAAGATTGAAAAATAGGTGTCACGAAAACCTTTGTATTTCCAAAATGGGCACAAGATAAGGTGATGAGAAGCATTGGTTATTTGCACATCTCTGAGTTCCGGGGTGCCCATACTAGCGTGTGAAATACAGGGTATTTCTCAAATAGACGTCTTTTTTACACATTGTCTTATGTTTGGAAGGAAAAAATGTAGAGAAAGACAAGGGGCAATAACACTTGTTCTGCTATTCTGTGTTCCCCCAAGTCTCCTGCTAAAATGATTCCTCACTTGCGGTGTTAGGCCTAGTGCCCACGACAGGAATAGATGACACAATGGCCAATGTTGGTCCTTACATGAGGGCAACTGTTGACCCTAGGGTGATCCATTCCTGAGGCAGGCACTAGGTACAGGCACTCAAGTGGGGTAACGTTTTTATCAGGACAGGCGGGGAAACACTGGGTGGTAGAACGTTTGTAGATCCCAGCATATTCCTGTAGTTTGTGTGACAGAAATGCAAGAAAAAATAGTTTTTATTCAACATTTCAGCTTTGCAGGGTATTCTGGGTAAGAAAAGTTTGGGGAATCCACACAAGTCACACTGCTGTGGACTCCCCTGGATGTCTGGTTTACAGAAATGTCTGGGTTTGGTATGTTTCCCTATATGGCCCCTGAGCCCAGGACCAAAAACTCAGGTGCCTGCCTTACAAAACCAGTTTGTTTTGTGATAGATAACTTTGATGTTTCCACAAAACGATTTGGGCGGTGGAATTTGGAAATTAATTAAATTGGGGAGCTCCCAATAGAGCACTCTCTGTGCTTGCCGCAGCACGCACCTGCTCTCTGGGTTGGGCTAAGCCCCTATTGTCCCGCTGCACAGACTGTACTTGCGAAGGGACAGTAGGACTGTCCTCATCACCTCCCTCATAGTCACTGGAGGAGGAGTTATCGAATGGGACTCCTCCGACTGAAAAATCACTCCCAGACTCTGCGCCATTGCTCTATCCCTCAGACGCTGTCTCAGTAACTGCTGTCTTGGTCTCTCATCCTACGTCATCTGTAATCTGAGGTAGGGCTGGAGCAAGAGTCATCCATCAGGATGCTGTGTGTGTGTGTGTGTGTGTGTGTGTGTGTGTGTGTGTGTGTGTGTGTGTGTGTGTGTGTGAGATACCTGCAACAGTAAGAGGTCACCTTACCTTCGCTTCTTCCCTCAATCAGCATGTTCTCTCAAGACACTCAAAAAAACAAAAAAGACACACTATTACACCACCTTGTCACATACCAATTGTCAGTCTTTAGCACCCAGTCCAACAATCATTATTGGTTCTCCTCTCCCATTATCTCCTCTTTTGATTCCCTCACTACCACCCAGCAAAAGTGCATTTCATCTCTCCATAGCCCCCCTCGCACATACATTTCATTGTATTATAGCTCAGGTAATGGCTGGCTTTAATAACCCACTCAGCAATTCACATATAATCCTTTCAGTAGGCATATAAACCTTCTGCCCTACTTTATGGCATCAAAACCGCTACCAGACAAAAGTCAGATCCTTTTCTAGCAGAAAAATAATCACAAGAGTTACTTGACTTCTTTATTGTTTTGCTTTGAAGGTGCAAGCTGCAACTGCAAGAGAACAGGTGGCGAATGTGTGTGTGTGTGTGTGTGTGTATGTAAAGAAATCACTTTTATATTTGGGTGTGGTTTTCCTGGGGGCCGGTCGCAGCCCCCAGAGAAACCACCCACGTTGACAAGTGATCGCTATATAGATAGAGAGATCTCTCTTTTTTTTTTTTTTTTTTAACAGCTGTATGGTGGTTTCCTTGGGGGTGGGCCATTTGCGCGCGCGCACACACAGACACACAGACCAAGTGAAATCACTGGTGTCTATTGGGCGATTCCTGTGGGGAAAACCAAACAGTGACGTCAGTGTGCCTCGGAGCGCACGGACGTCACAAAGGGGTGGGTGGGGGTGCCGCGGGAGACAAAGAAGATCTTTTGTCTTTTTTGGGGTATTTTTAAGTAAAAAAAAAAAAAATCCTTGGGTGTGACTTGTGAGGATTTTATAACCCCCTCCCTGGTGTCAGCCACTGGTTGTGACCTGCACCAGGGAGGTAGTATGGGTGTCAGCTAGCACTGTAGGGGTTAAGGGGAAAGCACAGCAAACAAGGGGAGCAGACACAGTAAATGGAGTATATATTGGGAGGTGAGGTATGCAGTTCAAGATCACACAGGGAAAGAGTGCAGAGAGTGAGGAAGAAATGGGATGCAGAAGAAAAAGGAGGAAAGGAAGGGGCATTTACCCACTTTAGCAAGAACGAAAAAACGTTTTTGTTGTGCAACAAGAGAATACACTACTAATAGGATCAGGGAGCCAGTGGACCAGAGTATTTACCAGAAATCACAAAATAAGTTATTATGATTTATTTATATTTTAGTAAGTCAGACCAGACCGTTAAAGCCAGATTAAGAAAAGGAGTAAAGGTGCTCATCTTACTGGTAGATGTCTCAAGGGATCCCAGGCTGAAACTGAAGGTGGTGGTCTTGAATCTAAAAAGGCAGATCTAGTGCAGGGGGTTGGGGGTCTAGCCTACTATTGCACTCATTTTCACTCCACACAGTGGAGCAGCGACAATGTATAACAACTTTTATCATGCTGATCAACACCTC
The DNA here is from genome assembly GCF_031143425.1 of Pleurodeles waltl. NCBI lineage: Eukaryota > Metazoa > Chordata > Amphibia > Caudata > Salamandridae > Pleurodeles > Pleurodeles waltl. Next base: position 207,946,649 of record NC_090451.1, on the reverse strand, counting down.
CCTTTAGGCCACTATTTGAACCCACATCCTTTCAACGCAGCAGGTTCCACACAGCACACCACCCATCCAAAAAGCACTTCTGCATGTCAGAAATGGTATGAAGCACTAGGTGCAATAAAAAAAATACTTGATCTGCAAAGGTCTCCTTCCAATTAAGACTGTATTAGAACCAAGCTTTGCCATTAAATAGTACACCATTTCCTACATTTTACCATTGATCCTTTGATCAAAGTTCGAAATAGCTTTCAGGTGGTTAGCAGAATGATCCATCACTGGACATAACACATAACTTTGGGTGAGAAATTCATGAAATGCCCAAAATTGGCGACTTTTGACTACTATAGCCTTAGCGTCACTAATACATATATTCACCAGTAACCCTATCAATCCAGTGTAGTGCTGCCAGTTAGTACATCCAGTAACTACAGCAAGGTATTCATTTGAAGTTAACATGCTGATGCTTTCAGAGGTTTTTTGATAATTTCCCTCCTTCTCAGATAGCTGGCTTTCACCTCCTTAGAGGTTCAATCTGGAGCTTCCCCAAGAGAAGTAGGATGCCTCCATACAGTTGTTAAGCTGTAAGCTTTCTGAAGGAGCAATATACTACACCCTAGGTCAGTAGGTCTGGCTGCTAACTTCCTTAATTAATCAAAATGCATCATCGTGGGAAACCACCTCTGTGAGCTTTGGTAACTTTACCTGTCAATGTCTATTATGCTTTGAAAACAGCGAACACCATCATTAAAACCTTTGAGGTGCTTAACATTACATACATTACCTGAAACAGAGCAAGTAGGGATATGTATACTTAGTCTTTATTAAGGTAGGGGTGTGGTTTCTACAAGTGTTTCAGCTCTTCAGTCTGAGTGTTCCTGATGAGTTGTTCTCCACTAAATGATGTTACCTGGTGGCAACCTCTATGGATTTCTGCTGGACAATGCAGAGGTCTTCAATCTTTTTTTGCTGTGAGCCTCCCACCCCCACAACTGAAATGTTCGGAGGTCGGGACACCTCCAAACCTTTATGTCCGTTCTTGGGATTGGAAGGGGTAATGCAGTGCGCACTGAGTTGGGCTTCTGAGATCAATTTTGGGGTACTTTTTCTTTAGCTCATCATCCACACTAAACGTGAGACTTCTGAAAGAGCTAATACATCAAACTGAAAATATCCAAAAAACACTACTTTCCATAACTTGAGGGTTTAAGTCCCTGAAAAACCTGTGACCTTTATGCTTCTTTTTTAAAGTAAGCAACATAATTGTGATGCAGTGGACCCCTTACACTCCTGGGCCCCAGGGTCCATTCACCTTCTTCCCTGAGAGTGACTACCTTACGACACATACATCCTCTGTCCCTTGCTAAAATCATTGTCCTCCATCTTGCCCAAACCCTGTCTCATATCACTGTCAGACCCCATCTGGTTCACCACTGTGGTTCTGCCATATCTCCCAGATTTCACAATTGCACCTCAACTATCGATGTTTTCTAACTATCCCCTGTCTTTCAGTGGGGTCCTAGTATGTAAGACTTACTGAGGCCCAACCTAGCTTATTCAATCAGTCAATCAAACATTTATGAAGTGCAGTAAATCACCCATGAGGGTCTCGACGCACTTGGGAAGTTGGATGCTGCGTGGTGGTCTTCACTCGAACATTCAGATCTTTTCTAAATTGCTGGAGTGGCCCTGAGATGCAGAGGGCGGTTGTTCCAGGTCCTGGCTGCAAGGTGCGAGAGAGCATCCACCGCTGTTAGGTGGATTAGTGGGGAGTTGGGGGGGGGGTGTCGGAGAGGAAGGAGGCGGCGGATCGGAGGTGCCTGATCAGTTGGTGGATGGGCAGGCATTTGTTGAGGTATGCTGGTCCTTTGTTGTGTAGGGCTTTGCAAGCATGTCAGCAGCTTGAACTGACATCTGTTCTGTATTAGTAGCCAGTGTAGTTTCCTGAGGTGGAGTGTGATGTAGGTTCATCTGGGGGAGGTCGAGGCTGTCTAGTTACTGTGTTTTGTATTGTCTGAAGAATCTTTAGAAGACATGCAGTGATTCCTACTTAGTGTTTCTGTAATCGAATCTGCTGATGACGGGGGCCTGTGTGACGGTCCTTCTAGTGTTGACTGGAGCCATCTGAAGATCTTGCAGAGCATGTGGAAGCTGTGAAAGTAGGCTGATTAAACTGCGTTGATCTACTTTATTGAGAGCTTGCTGTTCAAGATGATGCCAAGGTTGCGGGTATAGTGTGTTGGGGCCAGGGCAGGGCCGAGTTCCACGTGCCACCATGTGGTGTTGCAGGGCAAGGTGGTGTTCGCTAAAATTAGGACTTCCGTCTTGTCTGTGTTGAGTTTAAAGCAGTTATCTTTCATCATTGTGCAACATTCAGCATGAAAGTTGGCTCTGGTGCTAGCTGGCATTTACGTTGGCAAAATGGTGAGTTGGGTGTCATCGGCGTAGGAGATGGCGTTGAAGTCCGTGTGATCTAATGGCGTTTGCCTGATCTACTCATATATTTGCTGTCCTGCGCTGCATAGTCCGAAGCATCTCTCACCTTTTAGGTGCTTCAATTTGAGGTGGTAGGTTCTGTATCTCGGGAATCTCATTCCATGTATGTGGCCGTATATATAACATACTGTCACTGTTTGCTACAACGACCCGCACCGCCACTAGAGAGCCCAACAGCCCTCTTCCCATTCAATTTTTCCAGGCTTCTGGTGATCCATTGGCAATGACAGACAGGAGTGTCCTCAAGTAGTTGCAGCTTGCTCCTCTGGGTGCACCTGTTGCCGTGACAGCATGTAAGACAGGTACCTTTTCTGTGCTGCAGACCCTGAGTGCTGCAGTTTTGCACCTGCTGCAATCTTGCGCTTGACTCTCCACATATTACAAAATGTTTTCTCTTGAAATTGCAGAGGATGTTCATCTTTACATACCTCTTACCGCGCCTATATAGTTTGTAATAGTAATTATTTTATTTACCTAACTTTGCACGTCCATTTTTTCTACATTGTGCATCTCTACGTTTTTTGTTTATCAAGCACAAATTATAGACCGTGTATTAGGTGGGAAAGGGAAATACTGCTATCCTGCACCCAGAAGGTCTTCACAGTCCATTTCTCAAAATGCAAAATGTAGCTAAAACAGTTTTGATAAAGAAGCGACTGCCAAGATCCCAAACACTGTACATTTCTTCTAAAGTAGTATTTACCTTTGATTCAGTTTCATGGCCACAAACGTGTGATAATGCCTAATAAATTCTAGAAATGCATTATCTTTATTACACCAGATCCTAATTTTCTTCACCCAAGGCGGTTTATTTCAGTAGAGAGTCTGAACTGTATACTGATAATCCAATACCCTTCCATCCCTGGGAGGTTAATTGCAATCAATCAAATTTTGTGTATAACATTACTATAACATCCTTGTAGTTTCCAGAGGCTCCTGGGACTACAGGCATCCTTCATTGGGTTGGTTCCTGCGTCAAGGTCCAGGTAGATTTCCTGCTGCTTTTATAAAGAAGAAATTTAGGACTAGCAAAAGTGCTTTCCAGTTCATTGAGTCTTGACTCGGTCTTTAGAATCATAGATGCACTCTTCAATAACTCTGGGTGGGATGCTGTTTTCACCTTCTCAACTGAAACTTGCTGTCACCACTGATTGCTGGTGAGGTGAGAGGACACTTTGAAGTGAACTTCATCTTGTACATGAATAAGAAGAGCTCAGTGTGGTGGTTAGCACAAGTGGTGCTGATCCACACAGATAACCGCTGTCCTCTGCAATATGAGAATGCAAATGGATACTCGCTCTTCTCTGCCCTACTGGATTGGTTATTATAACATGGTTTGTTCCTGCAACTGTTCCATTTTGCAGTTGTCTACAACATAAGTGTGCAGTTTGAGCAGTTGTCTTCACTTATCACCCAAGTGGGGAATTCTTCAGGAAGCCTCCAAACCCATTGTCAGGCTGGGGTTGATCTCGCACGGAGTACTTTATAATTGTATAAAGAGAAAGTGTCATCAGTTTGCATCTTGCATAAGCTATAGGTCCTTATTTTTGAATGTTGATGTACTGAATGCTGCATTTCTACTCCTTTCCCTCAGCATTTCTGATTCAGGGGAACTTGATAAAGATTACCAAGCTGAGTGTGGTTTAGGATCTTGTCTCATTCAGAAGGTCTGCATGTACCTCCCTGGCAGAGACCTTTAGCCATAGGCTGTGAGGGAGTGCTGGTCCCCTGCCGCTATTACTGATCTTCAGTGCCTGAGTAGTTGACCTTTCAACCTCTAGGTGAACATCACTTGATTGCATGTTCATTTGATAAAAGTATTTTTCCATTTTCCTCTTGTTGGGATGAGGGTGCAGCTGGATATTTGCCGACTTAACACATAGACATTAGAGACTACTGGTACAGGCCTGAGGAGTCCTCTTTTATGGCCAATGAGGCCATCAAGTGGCATGTTTTGGTGAGCTGAGACAGTTGTTCCATCCAGTATGTCAGTCCGCTAAATTGGAATGTGAATTCGGTTTTCTGTAGAAAGATGCACAAACCTTTGAACCATTGGCCTGCTGCAACATTAAGTTTGTTTCATGAAGGACTGCTTCCTTGGATGTCAAAAAATCTGGAGCGATATAATATTTGGGCAATAGGTTCTCTCATACAAGTGTAGGTCTAAGCTTTATTTCTTATCCAATTATCCTATTCAGTTGCTGTGGATTCTAGCTATATTTTGAGAAGGGCAGCACATATTAGTATAGTTAACCTGTGTGGTGACTTAATTACTGTTCTGTATGCTTTGTCCCATTATAAATGTCCTTCCATCTACCCTTCAGCTATCACCTGAAACAGGTGTTTTCTATTTTCTCTCCCACAACAATTAAACTGATAATGGTACACCTTACTTCGGGCATGGAGATTAATTGATCTAAAACATTACATCCCATTGATGGGTTGGCAGGCTGTAAAAGAGCCAATGTGCTAAAGGCAATGATTTCAGAATAATTGTAACTCTCCACTTCAAAAGGTCTTGAACTTTCTCTGATCCCTTTATGAGGTCAAATGTAGAAAGACATCTGGTGCTTTTTTTTTTTTTGTGTGTGATTCTGTTTTGTATTTGGCTTCTCTGTAAATAATTTCTAAAGCAATTGTAATGTGTAGGCTGATATCATGTGTTCTGCTTGCAACCTGAACTGCACGTAGTTCTCATGAAAAAATCATTTTTTTTTCTTTTTCTTTTTACGAAGACAGCAAATACAGATGTACATTACTTTCTGTCGATCTACATAATTCTACAATTCAGTAAGAACTGGTGGTAATTACTTGAATAGATATCCCCAGCACTCCCTAGATCGTGATGTACAAAAATAGGATTGATTGATCCAAAATTGGTTTGAAGTTTCTGATGTTTACGTCTGACAGATTCTTCACCTTTAACTATTCCTCACGTTTGATTGGATGTGAAAACCACCACACCAGCTCCATGCTGTTTTCTTAAGGCCCTGGAAGTGACAGAGAAACTGCGTACAAGTCCCAGCCCTGTGTGCTGAATTAAGTTCCTTTCTGTATTTTCCAGCACTGATCCAGAGCTTTACCCCTGATTTTGATGGATTCCTGACAACTTCTAAACTCTTCAGTGTGTTAAACAATGTCCCCACTGCAAACAGATTTCACATTGCAGGAAGTGTTTAGTGGTGCGTGGGCTCAGTAAATGACTCTACATCATGTTGCCCTCAGGCACTCAAAGGTGCTTCGAGACTGGGTGGCAAGCTGTATGTCTCCAACCATAAGTAGTAGTGGTAGCCTTCATGGAGGTACCACTGCAAGTCGTCTGCCCAGATTTGTTGCTGATCACGGGGCAGTTCCGCGTCTTTTCCATTGCCCGCTCAAAATCTTCTGGTAAGTCAAAGTTCACATTCAAACGCAAATGTAAAAACCATAGGAGAACTTTATCCCATCCTGCCTCTCGGACCCAAAGGAGAAGGCTCAAAGGCATTAAGTTGTAATTTGACAAAATATCTATTTGACCATGGCACCTGTTGCTTAATAAATCTACATGTCATATAAATCCACTTGCCCCTTTGGTGCCATGTAGTTGGTGAAAAATGATGGCAGTAATCGCCTTATGTAAGAGCTCTGGTTGTGACAGGGCTCATACTATACTAGGTTTGGATGCTAGCAATTCCTTTATTTTGCTATGTCCCTGCAGCTCAATCAATCAAACAGGATTTGTAAAGCACAACTAATTACCCTCGGGGGGTATCCAGGTGCTTGCAGGTCTCAGCCACTCATTTGAACAGCCATGTCTTGAGGGCGCTATGAAATTCTGGATGAGTGGGTGATGGTCAGGGTATTCATGAGGAGGCTGCTCCAGGTTTGTTGCTGCTATGTGGGAGAAGGCACGTCCTCCCCTTCTGCTGCAGTGGAGTATGAGCAAGCGATATGGAGGCGGAGCATAGTCTTGACGGTTGGTAGACATTCAGGTGATGGGGTAAATGAAGGCAGCTCCTTGGTTGTGTAGAGCTTTGTGTACGTGGGCCAGCATCTTGAATAAGCACCTTTTTCTGCACAGTAGAGTTTACTGTTGTGTGGTGTAATGTGGGATATTCAGGGAGGGTCAAGTATGAGTCTGGTTGCTGAGTTATGTATGGTCTGAAGTCTTTGTAGGAGTTGAGGCGATTCCTGCGTAGAGGACCTTGCCCTAGCTTAGTCGACTTGTGATGAGGTCCTGTCACGGTGTCTTGTGTGCTTGGGTAGCCACTTGAAGATCTTGCAGAGCATGCACAGAGGGGAGGGAAGCAGCAAGCAGAGGAGATCTGCGTTCTTATGCTGGAGGTAGCAGTAAGCAATAGTTTTAAGGTTGGTCTACCCTTTGAGGTCTGTGCAAACCTATTAATTTTCATGTTTTAGGGTTTTTCACCAGGTGTTCTCTAAATGTTTCCCATACTGAGAATAAGCTGGAAATGTACTCCTGACAAAGGCAGAACTAAAACCTTTTCAGGGTTTGGGAAAAAAGTGGTTGGAGGGAAAGTGAGCTTGTAAATGCTTAGATTTTCATACGAGAAAATCTGGACATGCATATTTGCTTGTGCTAAAATGGAATTTGCAAGTATGTTCTGGTAATAGGATTTCCTCACCTACTTAAATTCTTGAGAGAATTCATGAAAGCTGTGGTTACATGCTTGTGACCAACAATTGGGCCCCTCTTTGGGTCTTGTTAACCAAGACCTTTTTTAATCAAAAATCTTTCTCTATCTTGGACAGCTTTGTGCTCTTTCAAAAGCAAATTGGCACACGGAGTAGTTTTGTTCAGTGCCAGGAAGTATGTTGCAATGTGTGCTTTAGGAGACCAAAATAGTTTTGACTTTAGCCATTGTTTTGTTGGTTATAATGGTGAGGGCTCAGCAGCTCAGACAACAATAAAATTTTAAAACAGCCCTTTGGGAAACCAGTGTTTTTTTTTTTTTTTTTTTTTTAAGATAGTCTAACATTGCAGTTTGTCAACGCAGGAAGCTTTTGGACTGTTCAACCTATGTACTTTGGGATGTCACCAGCTAGATTGTGTCGGGTGACCTAGAAGATCTAACCCCCATTTTGGCTCAGATAATACTTGATTGGCAGGAAGCAGCTTTCTTGGATTGGCAGAGCGGTTGGTACCAGTATGTGATAATTCATCGACCTGTATGGATGATGTTCACTGGGTTCTCCTTTGGGTTCTTCCTCTTTGGTTAGAAGGCGGACTCCACTTTGGAAGCTTTAAGGATAGTCACATTGTGTTTCTTGGAGTTCTTGGCCTCTGAAACAACTTCTGCATCACTTACGGAAGTTTAGAGACTAGCTATAGATATAAATAGCAATCACAACCAGTGATTCAGAAGTCACTCTAGTCCTTTTAGGGTTGCAGATGCCTCACTAGTAGAAAACGTGCGTGCCAGTCTTTCAGCTATTCACTACACCGGCCGAACAATTACTTTATTTTGCCCTCAGCGGCTCATGCCCACCGCCTACTACTGTAGCTGTAGCCCTTTCTAGGTCGAGCGCGCAAGCGCTTTGACCTGTTGTAAGTATTATGGGCTTTAAATCATGCCCATCTCATGCATTCGTCTCTGGGCTTGCCATTCAAAAATGACTTAATGTCATTGGTAAATGCTTTTTGTCCCAGCTTGAGACTGTTTTGCCACGCCTTGCAGTCTGCCCCTGTTACATGGATTATTGCACAATTGCAGATATGCTTCAGTGTAGGTAAACAATTTTTTTTTTCTTTTGTCTCTTCCCTTCGTGCTATATGTCGGCCTTGGCTCTCGCAGCGCAAACCAACACAACAGCGTAAACTCAATTGACTGAACAATATGACCAGCACTCCAGTACCGTTACCTAAACAGTCTTATATATGATCGTTTGCTAGCTGCAGATTCCTTACCTTAGTTTCCTGGTGTCAACTTGGAATATGGAATTTTTGCTGAGCAGTACCCTGCCACGCCATCTGGTGGCGTTGTCCGGATCCGTGTGCGCCATTTGGATCCGCGTGGTGTCGTGGGGGCCATCTGTGACGTTACGGTTGCCTATAAAGACACTACACCGGCGTGCATGTCAGTTCTGTTCCTTTGGTGCCGGTTAAGCACAAGTGTGGATTTGAGCTACCCTTTGCCTTTTTGGCAGGCGATTTTTTTTTTTTTTTTGTAACCTTTCTGTTGAGTTTTTTCAAAGTCTGTGGAAAGATTACATCAAAGAAGACTGGGTTCAAGCTGTGTGGTGCATGCCATCGCACCATGTCGGTGATGGACCCTCACCAGGTATGTCTCGGGCGCCTTAACAGAGAACACAACTCTAAATCGTGTTCCGACTACCAGGCCATGGCCCCGAAAGCTTTGAGAGAGTGGTCTCTGAAGCTCCTGGCGACCCAGTAGTCGACATTGGTTGGCATGACTCTTAGAAGGTCACGGACCCGATTGAGTAGGAGGTTGCGGGACCGCTCCAGAAGCCCAAAGTCCTCTTCTTCGCACTCTAGGTCCTCCAGGCACTTGGGGAACAGGCACAAGAAATCGCCGTCCAAGCGGACAGTGACTTTACCATGCCCATCGGCAGACGAGGCCTCTTGGGAATGTTGACATTCCAGGTACGGTTCTTTTTAACCAATGGCAAGGCTGACTTCGGGCCTCCCGCTAGGCCGTCTGTGCCTAGCGGATCACAAATGGTATCTCCACCCGGAGGTGGCACAAGGACTCTTTCAGCAGTGGGGAGAGCCTTGACTAGATCAGTTTGCCTCCGCAGAGAACGTGCAATGTCGCAGTACTGCGCATTGGAGTTTCCAAGACAGCAATCACTCGGCGATGCTTTTCGTCGTGAGTGGAATTCAGGCCTCCTGTACGCCTTTCCCCCATGCCACTTCTGTCCAGAGTTCTCAAGAAGATCCAGGGCCAAGTAATCATAACAGCTTCAGATTGGGCACAGAGAGTCTGGTATCCCGGGCTTTTTGAAGATGAGCATCAATGTTCCGATCAGACTGCCCCTTCGGCAGGATCTTCTGTTGCAGCAGCAGGGGAAGGATCTCCACCCAAACCTGTCAAATCTTCTCCTACGTGCATGGAGATTGAACAGTGACAGTTGGCGGCTTTTGATCTTCCTCCCGAACTCTAAGGTTATTTTGTCAGCCAGACGTCCCTCTACTAAAACAGTATACGCCTGCTGTTGGAAATTATTTTTATATTATTGTACAGATCCTCTTTCTGATATCCTTCTCTTTATACTATCCTTCTCTTTATACTATCCCTTGCCCAGCAGTGTTCTGCCTTGTTTACTCTCAAGAGCTATCTTTCTTCCTTTTCTTCATTCCTTCAGCTGTCTGATCAGCCTTCACTTTTCAAATCACCCATTGTACATGGGTTCCTCAAATGGCTTGCACATATGTTTCCCCCTACACCCTTTGTTATGCCCCAGTGGGACTTAAATGTGATCCTCCTACACAACTGTCCCCTCCGACTGCTCTCCATCAGGACAGCCTTAGTGGCAATAACATCAGCCAGGGGGTGAGATGCAGGCTCTTTCATCCAAGCCACCATACCTCACCATGTTTTCTGACTGTGGTTCTCAGAACTCGTCTCTCTCCTTCCCAGTGTGGTGACCCCACTTCATCTGGGTCAGAACATCCCCCTACCCACCTTCTTTGCTCCACTGCATTCCTCTAAAGAAGAGGAGTGTCTCCACAAGCGGAACCCAAAAAGAGCGTTGTCGTTCTACCTTGACTGCACAAAAGAGTTCCAGTGGATGACCAACTCTTTGTGGGATATGTGGGAGCAAAGAAGGGTTGGGCAGTGCAGAAGCGAACCATTTCGCGCTGGGCCGTTCTCTGCATCAAGATCTGCTACGCATTGGTCAGGAAGCAGCTTCTTGAGGGCTCATTCTATCAGGTGGAAATCTGCTACCACTGCGCTAGCTCTGGGCGTTCCAGTCCTGGATATCTATCAGGCAGCAGCGTTTGCATCCTTCCAGACCTTTGCAAAACATTACTGCCCGGACAGTCCGGTATGGAGAGATGGACACTTTGCCCGTTAGGTCCTACAGGACTTTTTAGTGTGAGTGGAGGTATCTGCAGACACTGCCTGGAGGTTATGGCTCGGGTACCTATTGTTGTCGGGTTAGAGTTTATCCCTTTCAGGGCCCAGTTTTGCACAGGCGAACTGTTGATTCTATCCATGGCTCTGCGCTTCTGGTGCAGAAGATCGTGGGTTAAAGAACTGAGACATGCTTGCCGGGTGGTGCCTTTATAGGCAACCGTGACGTGTCAGACTGCTCCAACGACGACACCGCGCAGATCTGAATGACACATGTGGATCCAAACGATGCCACCTGACGGTGCAAGCACGGTAGTGCTCAGCAAAAATTCCAGATTCCAAGCTGATGCCAGGAAATTCTAAGGTAAGGAATCTGCAGCTTGATAGTCTCTACCAGTTTATGTTACTGAAAGTAAGTAACTTGTTCTTCTTGTGGCTGCCCCCTTAAACTGAAATTAGTAAATGATTTAGTTAAAACAGAAATCCTCAAAGCGAAAGGGGCTTTCCCAGCACAGTGGGAGAGCCAATACTACAATATTCACTGCACTTGGGAAAATTGCCCCATAATGCTTTGCAGTGCATTACTTTTACAAAACATGTTTGCTCATAACTCAGTTTGTGATGGTCCTAGGACAATGGGACCATTTTCAGAACATTGACCACAATGTGCTCTTTCTATGTACATCATCCCGGGTCCCCACACTGTTAGTGAGGACTCCAAAAAAAAAATACCACCATTCATTCTTTTTAAGCTTTCTCATGGCTGAAAGTATTTTGTTTGACAGCTGGGAGAAGTTATGTTTTATGGGCCTTGTTTGTAAAATCATTGCAATAGTCCTGCTAACCTTGAAAATATGTAATACAGTATGTCTTCTAGGAGCTATACATATGGTTACATTGCATTAGTTTCTCATTTTTTTTTTTTCCACGTGGTTATGCTCTCTGAGGGTTGACTGTATGGTTACATGGTCATGTTTCTTCCAAATGCCTTTTTTATTGTGGTGTCTTCTAGGGGCTGTTCTGAGCATGACAGTAAACATACTATAATATTTGCGGCGCGATAACTCGCTCCATGATGCTTTGCAAGGCATTACTTTTACCAAACAATTTTGCTCATAACTCAGCCTGTGGTGGTCCTAGGACAATGGGACTACCTTCAAAATGTTGTCTGGCTCTCAGTCCCCACACTCGTTTAGTGGGAACCCCAAAATAGTAACTTCTTCCATCATTCAGTATCTTTTAAGCTTTCTCATGGTTTGAACTTTTGCTTTACAGCTTGGAGAATTTTTTTGTTTTTTTTGTTTTAAGGCCTTGTTTGTAATAGCATTGCAGTAGCACTAAAAACGCCCTCTATGGGCTTAGCATATGGTTACACTGCATTATTTTCTCCCTTTTTGTATGGGGTTATGCCCTCTTGGGGCTAACAATATGATTACATGATCATGTTTCTTACAAATGATATTTTTGGCAAATGTGCCTTCTAGGGACTGCTTTTAGCATTACAGTCTAATGCCAAAAGTTTATTTCTGATAAAGGTTTATATGATTATACATGTTTTTATAATGCCTCCTTATTACAATTATGATCGCAATTCAGACCAATTTAACATCTTTATTACACTGACAGTTTCAACACTCTTTGTTTTGGAGACCCTTTTAGTTTATTTCTGCTCTATAGCTATCTTGTCTATTTTTGGGGAATGGTGTTAGCCAGCCAGCAACTCTGATGACAGGGTGATGAAAGTGGTATTCTACTGGAATTAGGAATTAACATGGCAGATTTAAATTGGGGTGCTAAATGGCAACATTAAACATTTTTATGGCGGAAGAAGGCGAACAGACGTGCTTTAGTTATTTGCAAGTCCACTATAAGTATATTGCAGGAAAAGACGAAATTTAGGTATTGTTGACCAATTTATGTGGCAAGAGAAGTCCAGTTATGGATCTACAATGGCAATAGCTTGAACTCAAGCAAATGCAAGACTTATTGCACTGCTAATGCTTGTTCTGAAGACTTTTCTGCCATCATCAAGGACAGGTTGGGACTTTATCTCATGGATTACAGAGCCATATATTCCTGCAATGGGCAGGGTGCTGGTTTCAGAGTGAAGAGACTTAGCTTCTCTGCAAATGGTTGGAAAGCCTTTCATGTTGCCTATCACTAAGCATAGTCCCTGAATGTCAAGTCAGACTGACTAAGTAGATATCTTCTAGCAGATCATGAATGACAGCTACATTACAAGGTGCTGCAGGGCCCAGCACCAGCCAGTATAGTTTAGTCATGAAGAACAGCCAGTGTAAAAAAATGTTGCCCTTTCAAGTTTCTTAGAGGGCACTTGTTGGTGGACTCATTACTTTCCACCCCTGACTTCTGAAAAACATAAAGACCAACTATGCCCAAGTCATCCTTGTAGCAATGGATTGAGACAGGAGAGTGATATACCCTGAACTCATGAGCATCTGTCCTCCGATCAGACTGCCGGTCTGGGTAGACCCTGTTTCTCAGCAACAGAGCATGGTCTAAATGCACACGGTTTACACCTTCATGCATTGAGAATGAGTGGCATCAGTTGACTGCACCTGAAGTATTGGATATCATCTTTGCAGCCAAAGGACCATGCACAAAATCCATTAATGCCAGGCTCTGATAATTTTGTTACCTAATATGGTGCTCGAATTACAGACCCTTTAATCGCTAAGCTGTCAGAATTCCTTTCGCTATCTCTTTACCCCATAACTTGGGCACTATAAACTGTTATTTGTTTGATCTTTCGGTCTTTTTTTGTTTTGCCAGACCAATCGTGCTTGTTCAGGTCACCTGTTGTGACTACAGTCACTAAGTGATTGACAAATATTTCCTCCCAAATGGTTTGTGATGCCCCATCCGGAGGGTAACTTGTTCTGGACACTCATGTGTATTGCCTTCAAGCAGATGCAGAGATGCTCACTGCATCTTCTGACATTGAAGACTCTTTCTTATTGTGTTTAAGTAATCTCATTGCATGATTGAACTGAGAGTACAATCAGTGTATTACTTTACAAGACCTTTATCATGGACTTACTGGTGCTGAGAACTCTGAGACTTACCTTAAGTTGGGACAACCTTCCACATTAGCCAACCCATCACTCTACCAACAGTCTTTGCTTCCCCTCACCATTCGAAAGAGATGCAAATCCTCCATTGACTGCATCCCCGTTCTCTTCAGTGGCCCCTCTTATAGAATCTAAAACGGTCCCATGTTAGCACTCTGAATGCTGTAACAACTGTTCCCTTCTCTGCCTTTAAGGGTACAGAAAGGGAAAAGATAAGCTGGAGTCAACACTCTATGATGTTTATATGCAGCTCTTTCACCTCTTCCAGGGCAGTTTAAAGCCGTTGTAGAGCTGCCTGGCTCTGACTAGTGAGCAGGAGCATTTTCATGAAAAATCTCCACGATCCTTATCTCTGTGCCTGGGGTATATTCTAAGGTTAAAACTCTGCAGGATCCACCTGAAAGACAGTTACCAAACATAATTAACTTGTTAGTTTGTGCTCTTCTAAAGAGTACATGTTGGTAGATGTTATACAGTGTTAGTGTCTGCCTAATACTACTTTCTAGTGCATTCCATGTCTGTACAGAAATCAGTTTCCACCATTCACTACATACTTTGGTTTGGTGTAGTTTAAAAGATCGTTGCACCAGAAATTCCGCTCTGGCACTGTTGTTTTTTTTTTTTTGTGGGGGTAGGGGGGGTATTGTGGATATCACCTAGACGGTTGCTATTATTAACTTTAGAGTTTAAAAAAAAAAAAAAATATTCACTGTCTTTTGCTTCACTCCATTAGAGTGTAATTGTGGTGTTCCCATAAAGTAGTTACATGTACATGTTGACAGGGAAGTTCCAGGCATATTTCACATGTTTTTGGATTTGATTAAGAATGTATTTGCTCAACTTCTGTGCTCTTTGGGGTTCAGAAGAAAATCTTTTTCTTTTGAATTAATGTTATGATCAGCAAAATGCAAAAACAAAACCCGAGAATATATAATCTTTAACAGTTTGCAGATGATATTCTCATTGAGTAACTCCCTCCGTATGACGTCATCCAGGCAATAAGAAGCCCTCGTCGACGTGCAGACGTCAGTTCCCTTTTTTCCGTGCCCGAGTAACGGTTAATTCTTCGAGGCTCACAGGGAGCTACTGTTTCGGACGACGGTTACAATGTCGCAGCCAAGGAAATCCAGCTTTAAACCATGTAACCATTTGCTCCCTTATCCTGCACTCTGTATGTAATGGTATGGTGCTGTAAGATATTGGGTTGGGGTAATTGGGTAGAGGAAAATACTGTTTGCTCTTAGTTTCAACTTTTGCAACAGCCTAGGCTTGTTGAGGAAATTGAAGGTCAGTGGATGCTCATTGCATATGGTGTACTGTCTGTTTCTAGTTCTGGGACAATCAGTGAATATCTTACCAGCTATTATCTGTCACCTTGGTTAGTGACGATGTACCCTCGCTCACCTTGCAGTGTGTCATATATTAGTCCTCTTGTACATTTTTACAAAAAATATTCACCAACATTGGCGGCACCAGACGTTGACAGTCCACGCCAGACGTATTGTGTTTCCCAGTGTTTTTTAAAGACTGAATTTGGTTAATCCCAACTCAGCAACTCTTCTCCAGTCACTAGAACAATGTGTTTTTCCACACATCTGACTGTTTACTTAAGTTTTTCCTTGAATCCTTTTTATAGTTCACAATTATACTCCTTTCCATCCAGAAGTGCCATGACCGTTACTATGTTAAACATTAGTTTACAAAGGTGCCCACATTGTGGATTGGATTCACACGGTTCTGATGGATACAACTACCTGTGGATTCCTCACCTCATGATTCCTCACCTCATGAATACTCCCATGGCGCCAGCATTCTACGGAAATCTTCTTACTAGTCTCTGCACGTCGACGAGGACGTCACTGTCTCGCACGCGACGCCGTCTGACGTCATACAGGCAATAAGAGGTCCTCGACGACGTGCGGACGTCAGTTCCCTTTTTTCCGTGCATTCGAAACGGTTATCTTCGAGGGAGCAACTGTTACTCTTGCGGTTACAGTGTATATCTTGCTGCGTACTCTTTCTCTGTGGAAATAATGTCGCAGAGAAAGTCTGGATTTAAGCCTTGTCGTGAGTGTGGAGGCAAGATGTCGGTGACGGATCCTCATTCCGATTGCCTTTGGTGTTTGAGCTCCGACCACGACGTCTCGACTTGTGATTCATGTCAGCACATGAATCCGAAGGCCCTTAAAGAACGTGAGGCGAAGCTGTTTATGGCCAAGTCAAAGGAGAAGCATCACAAGAAGTCTTCTCCAAAACATCGGCGTCATCGAGACTCCCGGCGCCGTAGAGAATCTCTGCGTCATTCAAGGGAGGCTCGTTCCAGGTCTCTGGATCGGCGCCGAAAGACATGGGAGGTCAGCCCCACGGTGACGCCGCATCCTTCGACGCCGTTGCCCTCTCCGGCGTCACCAACTTCGCCTGGACAGGCGTCGGTGATTGAGGTATTGGAGCCTCAAGTGTTTTCTCCGGCGCAGACGCCGAGGCCGGAGTCGGGGTCGCCTCCGAGACAGGCACCCCAGTATCCGGCTTTTCCCACCCCTGGAGCCGATAGTTCCGCATTCTTGAATGCGATGTATGCCATCTTCCAACAGACGGCTCCAGGGGGTGCTCCGGCTGGGCCTTTGGCCTTTTCTTTGGGTGATCCTGCGCCTCTTCGGCCGGCAC
Organism: Pleurodeles waltl; assembly: GCF_031143425.1. Classification (NCBI taxonomy): domain Eukaryota; kingdom Metazoa; phylum Chordata; class Amphibia; order Caudata; family Salamandridae; genus Pleurodeles; species Pleurodeles waltl. Next base: position 207,930,364 of record NC_090451.1, on the reverse strand, counting down.
CCTTTATGCCCTTTCTCCCGTTTGGGAACGTGGGCTCGGCGCCAGTGTCGGCGCCGGTGGCCGCTCCGGTGGCTTCGGAGGGATTGGCCCCAGGGATTTCCATCCCGTCGACGTCGAGATTTCGGCCTGTGGGTCCATCTGTTTCAGCTGCTCTTCAGTCGGCGCCGAAGTTACCCGTGGCGCCGGATGCGGCGTCGGTGGCTTCGGAAGATCGGCGCCGATCTCCGACTTCGGCGGAGGCATTGTCGACTCCGCGGATTGAGCAACGACTGCATTCAAGGAGGCGTGCTCTCCGGGTACTAGAAGAGCAGGAGTACCAACGAGCCCTAGAGGAAGGAGAGCTAGAGGACTCGGGTGATGGGCTGCGTGGACTGGAGTCGGCCAGTGGGCTGGACACTTCCCCTGAGTGGGACCTTTCGTCCCCGGGGGAATATACTGAGGAAGCTGCTTCCTTTCATACAGTGGTACGGAAGGCAGCTAGTTTTTTGGACCTGCCTTTGCCGGTGGTGGAGGCAAAACAAAACCTTTTGACGGAGGTGTTGCATCCGGCCTCAGCCGCGGCGGAGCCTCTGTTACCTTTTAATGACGCTCTGCTGGATCCGGTTTTAGAGGTGTGGAAGAGGCCGGCATCTTCCCCAGCAGTTCACAGAGCCGTGGCCAGGAGGTATCGGACGGCTCCAACTGATCCTGGTTTCCTATCTAGGCACCCTACGCCGGAGAGCTTGGTAGTGCAGGCCTCCTGTTCGTCCAAGTCAGCGCCTGGTTCTTTCCCGACGGTGCCTGGGGACAGAGACTCAAAAAAGCTAGAGGCGCAGTCGAAGATTTTTTCGTCCTGCAGTCTGGCGTTAAAGGCCACTAATGCGACCTGTATCCTGGGGAGGTATATTCATGCTCTGATGGATGACATCTCCTCTTCGTTTACAGAGCTTCCCCAGGGTCTTTTGGATCTTGTCTCTGATGCCCAGGCTGCTGCGACCCAAATTATCCAGACGGGACTGGATACCACCGACTCGGTAGCCAGAGCAATGGGCACAACTGTGGTGGAAAGGAGACAGGCCTGGCTCCGTAACTCGGGCTTTTCGGCAGATGTACAGTCCACATTGTTGGATCTCCCGTTTGATGGGGACAAACTGTTTGGGGCTAAGGCTGATTCGGCCTTGGAACGTTTTAAGGAGAGCAGGGCCACGGCTAAGTCGTTGGGACTCCAAGCTCCTTCTTCCACGGCCTCTTCCAGATTCTTCAGGAGGTTTCGTGGATTTGGGCGTGGCTCTTCCTCCTCTTCCTTTCGGGGAAGATATCAGCAACCTGCCTCTTCCCACCCCTATAGATCTTTTAGGGGGAGGGGTAGGGTCCGCACCAGGGGAGCCTCTCAGCAGCACTCTGCCTCTTCCTCATCCTCTGGCGGGGTGCAGCAGGGGAAGCAGCCTTAGGCTTCCACCATTTCCCACTCACTCCTCTCCTGTAGGGGGAAGATTACAGCATTTTCTCACCAAATGGGAGACTGTTACGTCGGACACTTGGGTTCTCAGTGTTGTGGGAAAAGGCTACACCCTTCCCTTTCGGGAGTTTCCGCCCCTCATCCCGCCCCGCCCTTCGTATTGTTCACAAGAACACCTCCTGTTGCTAGAACAGGAGGTAGAAGTCCTCCTTTTAAAGGGCGCGGTGGAGTTGGTCCCGGAGCAGGAAAGGGGTCAAGGAGTTTACTCGAGGTATTTCCTGATTCCCAAGAAGGATGGTCGTTTGAGACCAATTCTGGACCTGAGGATCTTGAATTGGTTCCTCAAGCAGGAAAAGTTCAAGATGCTGACCCTAGCACAGGTGCTTTTGGCGTTGAACATGGAAGACTGGATGGTGTCTGTCGACTTGCAGGATGCTTACTTTCATATCCCGATACTCAAGTCACACAGGAAGTATCTCCGGTTTGTGGTGGGATCGCAACACTACCAGTTTGCGGTCCTTCCGTTTGGTCTTACTTCAGCACCTCGAGTCTTCACGAAGGTGATGTCGGTGGTTGCGGCAGAGCTCAGAAGGAAGGGGATAGCAGTATTCCCTTACTTGGACGATTGGTTGATCAAAGCCAAGTCCCCGGAGCTTGTGTTGCGTCATCTGCAGTCAACAACCCAGTTGTTGTTCGACCTGGGCTTTTCGGTGAACGAGACCAAATCTCACCTGGAGCCCTCTCAGCGCCTCCTGTTCATAGGGGCAGTACTGGATACAACATTGGGTCGGGCCTTTCCTCCGCCTCAGCGGATTCAAGATATTCAGGATTTGGTTCCAATGTTTCGAAACGGAGCAGTAGTTCCAGTCCTCAAGGTCCTTCGTCTGCTCGGTCTTTTTGCCTCCTGCATTCTGTTGGTCACGCATGCTCGCTGGCACATGAGGGCTCTTCAGTGGTGCCTCCGAAGGCAGTGGTCTCAACACAGAGGGGATCTAGAGGGTACTGTCAAGATCTCCAGAGATGCTGCTGTGGATTTGAAGTGGTGGATTGCAAGCAACAATCTTTCACAAGGAAAGCCGTTCCAGCAGTCGCCACCAGTGGCCCCAGTCATAACGGATGCTTCCACTCTAGGGTGGGGAGCTCATCTGGGGGATCTGGAGATCAAAGGTCTTTGGTCTCCAGAGGAACAGATTTTTCACATCAATCTGTTAGAGTTACGGGCTGTACGTCTGGCTCTCAAGGCCTTCCTCCCTTCCCTTCGTGGTCAGTCGGTACAGGTCCTAACGGACAATACTACCACGATGTGGTACATAAACAAGCAGGGAGGAGTGGGGTCGTACCTTCTCTGCAGAGAAGCTCTTCGACTATGGTCCTGGGCAAAGGACCATCGGATTTGCTTGATAGCAAACCATCTGGCCGGAGTCTTGAACGTGCGTGCGGACAGTCTCAGTCGCCACTTCTCGGCAGACCACGAGTGGCGTCTCCATCCAGATCAAGTCCGTTTAATCTTCCAGAAGTGGGGGTTTCCTCGGGTAGATCTGTTCGCCACTCGAGAGAACGCGCATTGTCCGTTGTTCTGCAGCCTTCAGTATCCGATGCAGGAAGCGTTGGGGGACGCGTTTCAAATGACCTGGTGCGGCCAGTTGCTTTACGCGTTTCCTCCCATACCCTTGATTCCTCGAGTATTGAGGAAGATTCGCCAAGACCGGGCTCTAGTAATTTTAATAGCTCCGGATTGGCCAAGGAGGGTGTGGTACTCCGACCTTCTCCAACTCTCAACGTGCCCGCCGCTCCGTCTCCCTTTCAGGGCAGACCTCCTCTCACAGTCGCAGGGGCAGGTTCTACACCCCAACCTCCAGAGTCTGCACCTACATGCCTGGAGATTGAACGGGGCAACCTGAGTTCCTTCTCTCTCCCGCCTGAGGTAGTGGATGTTATATTAGCGGCCAGGCGACACTCCACTAAATCTATCTACGCTAATAGGTGGTCTAAATTTGTTGCGTGGTGTGGAGAGAGGCAGATTGATCCTTTACATGCTCATCTATCGGACGTTTTGTCTTTTGCTCTATCTCTGGCGCAGAAAGGTTGTGCAGTGGCTACCATTAAAGGTTATTTATCGGCCTTGTCAGCCTTCATATGTCTTCCAGACCAACCATCTTTATTTAAATCCCCTATTGTTATCAGATTCTTGAAAGGTCTTCTAAATCAATATCCTCCAAAGCCATTCATTATGCCGCAATGGGATTTGTCCTTAGTCCTGACTTTCCTTATGGGGTCCCCTTTTGAACCTATGCATTCTTGCCCCTTGAGGTATTTGGTTTTAAAAACAGTCTTCCTGATAGCTATAACATCAGCAAGGAGAGTGAGTGAGTTGCAGGCCTTATCAGTAAAGCCCCCTTATACAACTTTTTATGGGGATAAGGTGGTGTTGAGGACCAAGGCTGCTTTCCTCCCGAAGGTTGTTTCACCCTTCCATTTGGCTCAGGCAATTACTTTGTCCACGTTCTATCCTCCGCCTCATCCTTCCAAAGAGGAAGAAAGACTGCACCGTCTGGACCCAAAGAGAGCGTTGAGCTTCTTTATCGATAGAACAAAGGATTTCAGGCTGGAGGATCAGCTGTTTATTGGATACGTGGGCAAGAGGAGAGGAAAGGCAGTCCACAAGAGAACACTATCCAGGTGGGTTGTTCTTTGCATTAAAATATGTTACTCTTTGGCAAAGAAGGATCCTCCTGAGGGCATTAGAGCTCATTCCACCAGAGCTAAGTCGGCCACTTCGGCCTTGGCCAGAGGTGTTCCTGTGGTCGACATCTGCAAGGCCGCAACTTGGTCGTCCCTTCACACTTTTGCAAAACATTACTGTTTAGATTCTGAGGTTAGAAGGGACGGCCATTTTGCACGGTCAGTGCTGCAGGATTTCTTGGTTTGACCATTTAGGCACCCACCGCCGGGCGTGGTACTGCTTTGGGACTCTATTCATGAGGTGAGGAATCCACAGGTAGTTGTATCCATCAGAAGAACGAGTTACTTACCTTCGGTAACGACTTTTCTGGTGGATACATTAGCTACCTGTGGATTCCTCACGGTCCCACCCGCCTCCCCGTTGCCTTTATGGTCTTGCCAAGTAATCCTTGAGTGTGCTCCTCTTGGTCTTTGAGGGTGCAATAGATGTATATATATAATATATTTATATATATATAGGTATATGTGTATATATCTTTATGTATATACTTGGTGTGTGTATATATTTTAAAAGAGAGAGTTTTATATATATATATATATATATGTACATAAAAAGATTTACAGTTATTCATACAATGTGGTGTATTTTTACAATATAATGGATGTTGCTTTGTTCTTTCATTGCATTGCCTGGTTGTTCTCATGCACGTAAAAAATGATTGGTACTGACGTCCGCACGTCGTCGAGGACCTCTTATTGCCTGTATGACGTCAGACGGCGTCGCGTGCGAGACAGTGACATCCTCGTCGACGTGCAGAGACTAGTAAGAAGATTTCCGTAGAATGCTGGCGCCATGGGAGTATTCATGAGGTGAGGAATCATGAGGTGAGGAATCCACAGGTAGCTAATGTATCCACCAGAAAAGTCGTTACCGAAGGTAAGTAACTCGTTCTTCTGGTTTTTATCACAATTGTATTACTTTTTTTTTTTTTTTTTTACTGGTTGAGATTGAGTTAGCTATATTTGAGACTTTTATTTCCTTCTATAAAGTTACATAACGTGGCATCGCCATTCGTCCTTATTTACATTAAAACCTGTGGTTCCACTCCGAAAGCACTTTTAATACACCTTTACTTAGTATGTTTGTTTATCCAATTGTTGATTTATCAGTGATATGTATTTTGTATTCGTCTTCACGCTAGCTATCTGTATTTATATAATAGTTCTACTGGAAAACATTCCAGGAATGTCTCGTGTTAAACTGTTGGTCAACAAATTTAGTTTTAGTTTACTTGATCAGTTATATACATTTTTTCTTTTTGTATTCTGGATTTTCTTTGGAAGCAGTGGATTTGCAACCCTCCTCTTGTGTACACATCCAGTTATATAGTTTGTGCTTTTGACTGGCAGTCAAAGATTAGCAATTGACTGCATCCAGCAATTGTTTGTCGCAAAATATCTATATTAAGCAGCATTAATTCTTAACACTTAGTGCTTAACTCAGTCCCTTATCCACGATAGATTAAGAATGCAAATTGCCACACATTTTGATGATTCAAGTGGACTGCTTTCTGCTCCCATTTGTATCTTGAATTCAGCAAACATGCACAACCTTCACAATGTCCTTTTTCTTTTTGTTTGCTGTTTGAGAAGAAGCAGTGAAGTAACTTGATGAAGGATCTTCCTTGATCCAGCTTTCATGATTGCAAATTGTGTGATTTGTGGAGGCACCTTTGCCAGTAGCTTGCTTGAATGATTTGAGATCCGGTCTGCTTTCCAGCTAAGTTTTCAGCAAATTGATAGGAGGCTTGTGTACACCTTTTTGGTGCAAGATTAGTATTGCATTAACCATAGGTAGTCTACCTGATGTTTTTCTAAGGAATTCCCTTGCTTCGATTATCATGCAAGATTTCCTCCCCTTTTTCCCCCCCTACCTTCTTGCTTGGTTGAATTACACACCTGTTAAAGGTATTGTATGTAGTTTGCTAAAAGTAAGATTTGTCCTGCTCACTGAAGGAAGGGATAGCCGTTACCTTCAAGTCCGTTTTACATTTCTGGGAGGCATTTCAGAATCCAAAGTTGAAAATTCGCTTTTTTGCTGTTTACCTAGGAGAGGCCACCTAAATTATATGCACTATGAAACTAGGCATTTTGAAATCAGTTATTTAACCTGCAACTTGTCATCCTGTCATTTTTTTGTATGGTTGGTGTAGAAGTCAAAAAGCCAATTTTTCGGTAATGCAATATTTAACATTTTATTTACCTGGTTATAACTTAGATATGCACCATTCAGCAGGATTGTATCGTTGAGACTCTTTTGCAGTTTCCTTTTAGGATTTTTTCTGAAGCCCGTTTTGTTTAGTAGTCCATTTTGAGCAGATCTGCATCCAGTGGTACTGCGATTCTTTAGTCATATTCTCTTCTGCACTTTATGCTCTCAACTTCCTTTTTACAGGGTACCTGACAGGCACACAGGATCTAAAGGAGTCTAGACACTAAACTGCTGATCTTTTGAGGTCTCCTCTATTTTTCTGAACCCACTCACTCCAACACATCTAGAATACTAGTTACTGACTAATCTCAGGCAGTATCTGCGCAGATCAAAATGAATCAAGGCGTGACCATAGGTTGCTGCTGTTTTATAAACCTCTCCTTGAAGTAGCTTATAAATCACTTATCTTGAATGTGTGTAGTGCACAGTGTGGGTCACTGCTGCATCATCCTGGCTGGGTCAAATGAAGTACCAATCCTGTAAACCAAACACTTAGACTGCTTCTTGCGCTACTAGTTGGACCTGTAGAGTACTTTTTCTAATGTATCTGAACAAACCATAGTTGAACTGCTAAGTATGAATCCTGACACCTTGGAAGCACTGATTCATTCTGCTGTCCCACTGCTTGTTCTGTGGCGGGGCTGGCACTGGTCTTGTAGTCTTTTTAAGCTAACTACTAGTGACTTAAGTACACAGTGGTTTCTGATGGATACAACTACCTGTGGATTCCTCACCTCATGAATACTCCCATGGCGCCAGCATTCGACGGAAATCTTCTTACTAGTCTCTGCACGTCGACGAGGACGTCACTCTAGCCCACGCGACGCCGTCTGACGTCATACAGGCAATAAGAGGTCCTCGACGACGTGCGGACGTCAGTTCCCTTTTTTCCGTGCATTCGAAACGGTTATCTTCGAGGAAGCAACTGTTACTCTTGCGGTTACAGTGTATATCTTGCTGCGTAGTCTTTCGCTGTGGAAATAATGTCGCAGAGAGTCTGGATTTAAGCCTTGTCGTGAGTGTGGAGGCAAGATGTCGGTGACGGATCCTCATTCCGATTGCCTTTGGTGTTTGAGCTCCGACCACGACGTCTCGACTTGTGATTCATGTCAGCACATGAATCCAAAGGCCCTCAAGGAACGTGAGGCGAAGCTGTTTATGGCCAAGTCAAAGGAGAAACATCACAAGAAGTCTTCTTCCCCAAGACATCGGCGTCATCGAGACTCCCGGCGCCGTAGAGAATCTCGGCGTCATTCAAAGGAGACTCGTTCCAGGTCTCCGGATCGGCGCCGAAGGACATGGGAGGTCAGTCCCACGGTTACGCCGCATCCTTCGACGCCGTTGCCCTCTCCGGCGTCTCCAACTTCACCTGGACAGGCGTCAGTGATTGAGGTATTGGAGCCTCAAGTGTTTTCTCCGGCGCAGACGCCGAGGCCGGCGTCGGGGTCGTCTCCGAGACAGGTACCCCAGTATCCGGCTTTTCCCACCCCTGGAGCCGATAGTTCCGCATTCTTGAATGCGATGTATGCCATCTTCCAACAGATGGCTCCAGGGGGTGCTCCGGCTGGGCCTTTGGCCTTTTCTTTGGGTGATCCTGCGCCTCTTCGGCCGGCACCCTTTATGCCCTTTCTCCCGTTTGGGAACGTGGGCTCGGCGCCAGTGTCGGCGCCGGTGGCCGCTCCGGTGGCTTCAGAAGGATTGGCCCCGGGGATTTCCATCCCGTCGACGTCGGGATTTCGGCCTGTGACTCCGGTGGGTCCATCTGCTTCAGCTGCTCTTCCGTCGGCGCCGAAGTTACCTGTGGCGCCGGATGCGGCGTCGGTGGCTTCTGAAGATCGGCGCCGATCTTCGACTTCGGCGGAGGCATTGTCGACTCCGCGTATTGAGCAACGACTTCATTCAAGGAGACGTGCTCTCCGGGTATTAGAAGAGCAGGAGTACCAACGAGCCCTAGAGGAAGGAGAGCTAGAGGACTCGGGTGATGGGCTGCGTGGACTGGAGTCGGCCAGTGGGCTGGACACTTCCCCTGAGTGGGACCTTTCGTCCCCGGGGCAATATACTGAGGAGGCTGCTTCCTTTCATGCAGTGGTACGGAAGGCAGATAGTTTTTTGGACCTGCCTTTGCCGGTGGTGGAGGCAAAACAAAACCTTTTGACAGAGGTGTTACATCCGGCCTCCGCCGCGGCGGAGCCTCTGTTACCATTTAATGACGCTCTGCTGGATCCGGTGTTAGAGGTGTGGAAGAGGCCGGCATCTTCCCCAGCAGTTCACAGAGCCGTGGCCAGGAGGTATCGGACGGCTCCAACTGACCCTGGTTTCCTATCTAGGCACCCTACGCCGGAGAGCTTGGTGGTGCAGGCCTCCTGTTCGTCCAAGTCAGCGCCTGGTTCTTTTCCGACGGTGCCTGGGGACAGAGATTCAAAGAAGCTAGAGGCGCAGTCGAAGAAGATTTTTTCGTCCTGCAGTCTGGCGTTAAAAGCCACCAATGCAACCTGTATCCTGGGGAGGTATATTCATGCTCTGATGGATGACATTTCCTCTTCGTTTACAGAGCTTCCCCAGGGTCTTTTGGATCTTGTCTCAAATGCCCAGGCTGCTGCGACCCAAATTATCCAGACGGGACTGGATACCACCGACTCGGTAGCCAGGGCAATGGGCACAACTGTGGTGGCAAGGAGACAGGCCTGGCTCCGTAACTCGGGCTTTTCGGCAGATGTACAGTCCACATTGTTGGATCTCCCGTTTGATGGGGACAAACTGTTTGGAGCTAAGGCTGATTCGGCCTTGGAACGTTTTAAGGAAAGCAGGGCCACGGCTAAGTCGTTAGGGCTCCAAGCTCCTTCTTCCACGGCCTCTTCCAGATTCTTCAGGAGGTTTCGTGGATTTGGGCGTGGCTCTTCCTCCTCTTCCTTTCGGGGGAGATATCAGCAACCTGCTTCTTCCCATCCCTATAGATCTTTCAGGGGGAGAGGTAGGGTCCGCACCAGAGGAGCCTCTCAGCAGCACTCTGCCTCTTCCTCATCCTCTGGCGGGGTGCAGCAGGGGAAGCAGCCTTAGGCTTCCACCATTTCCCACTCACTCCTCTCCTGTAGGGGGAAGATTACAGCATTTTCTCACCAAATGGAAGACTGTTACATCGGACACTTGGGTTCTCAGTGTTGTGGGAAAAGGCTACACCCTTCCCTTTCGGGAGTTCCCGCCCCTCATCCCGCCCCGCCCTTCGTATTGTTCAGAAGAACACCTCCTGTTGCTAGAACAGGAGGTGCAAGTCCTCCTTTCAAAGGGCGCGGTGGAGTTGGTCCCGGAGCAGGAAAGGGGTCGAGGAGTTTACTCAAGGTATTTCCTGATTCCCAAGAAGGATGGTCGTTTGAGACCAATTCTGGACCTGAGGATCTTGAATTGGTTCCTCAAGCAGGAAAAGTTCAAGATGCTGACCCTAGCACAGGTGCTTTTGGCGTTGAACATGGAAGACTGGATGGTGTCTGTCGACTTGCAGGATGCTTACTTTCATATCCCGATACTCAAGTCACACAGGAAGTATCTCCGGTTTGTGGTGGGATCGCAACACTATCAGTTTGCGGTCCTTCCGTTTGGTCTTACTTCAGCACCTCGAGTCTTCACGAAGGTGATGTCGGTGGTTGCGGCAGAACTCAGAAGGAAGGGGATAGCAGTATTCCCTTACTTGGACGACTGGTTGATCAAAGCCAAGTCCCCGGAGCTTGTGTCGCATCATCTGCAGTCAACAACCCAGTTGTTGTTCGACCTGGGTTTTTCGGTGAACGAGCCCAAATCTCACCTAGAGCCCTCTCAGCGCCTCCTGTTCATAGGGGCAGTACTGGATACAACATTGGGTCGGGCCTTTCCTCCGCCTCAGCGGATTCAAGATATTCAGGATTTGGTTCCAATGTTTCGAAATGGAGCAGTAGTTCCAGTCCTCAAGGTCCTTCGTCTGCTCGGTCTTTTTGCCTCCTGCATTCTGTTGGTCACGCATGCTCGCTGGCACATGAGGGCTCTTCAGTGGTGCCTCCGAAGGCAGTGGTCTCAACACAGAGGGGATCTAGAGGGTACTGTCAAGATCTCCAGAGATGCTGCTGTGGATTTGAAGTGGTGGATTGCAAGCAACAATCTTTCACAAGGAAAGCCGTTCCAGCAGTCGCCACCAGTGGCCCCAGTCATAACGGATGCTTCCACTCTAGGGTGGGGAGCTCATCTGGGGGATCTGGAGATCAAAGGTCTTTGGTCTCCAGAGGAACAGATGTTTCACATCAATCTGTTAGAGTTACGGGCTGTACGTCTGGCTCTCAAGGCCTTCCTCCCTTCCCTTTGTGGTCAGTCTGTACAGGTCCTAACGGACAATACTACCACGATGTGGTACATAAACAAGCAGGGAGGAGTGGGGTCGTACCTTCTCTGCAGAGAAGCTCTTCGACTATGGTCCTGGGCAAAGGACCATCGGATTTGCTTGATAGCAAACCATCTGGCCGGAGTTTTGAACGTGCGTGCGGACAGTCTCAGTCGCCACTTCTCGGCAGACCACGAGTGGCGTCTCCATCCAGATCAAGTCCGTTTAATCTTCCAGAGGTGGGGGTTTCCTCGGGTAGATCTGTTATTCACTCGAGAAAACGTGCATTGTCCGTTGTTCTGCAGCCTTCAGTATCCGATGCAGGGAGCGTTGGGGGACGCGTTTCAAATAACCTGGTGCGGCCAGTTGCTTTACGCGTTTCCTCCCATACCCTTGATTCCTCGAGTATTGAGGAAGATTCGCCAAGACCGGGCTCTAGTAATCTTAATAGCTCCGGATTGGCCAAGGAGGGTGTGGTACTCCGACCTTCTCCAACTCTCAATGTGCCCGCCGCTCCGTCTCCCTTTCAGGGCAGACCTCCTCTCGCAGTCGCAGGGGCAGGTTCTACACCCCAACCTCCAGAGTCTGCACCTACATGCCTGGAGATTGAACGGGGCAACCTGAGTTCCTTCTCTCTCCCGCCTGAGGTAGTGGATGTTATATTAGCGGCCAGGCGACACTCCACTAAATCTATCTACGCTAATAGGTGGTCTAAATTTGTTGCGTGGTGTGGAGAGAGGCAGATTGATCCTTTGCATGCTCATCTATCGGACGTTTTGTCTTTTGCTCTATCTCTGGCGCAGAAAGGTTGTGCAGTGGCTACCATTAAGGGTTATTTATCGGCCTTGTCAGCCTTCATATGTCTTCCAGACCAACCATCTTTATTTAAATCCCCTATTGTTATCAGATTCTTGAAAGGTCTTTTAAATCAATATCCTCCAAAGCCATTCGTTATGCCGCAATGGGATTTGTCCTTGGTCCTGACTTTCCTTATGGGGTCCCCTTTTGAACCTATGCATTCTTGCCCCTTGAGGTATTTGGTTTTAAAAACAGTCTTCCTGATAGCTATAACATCAGCAAGGAGAGTGAGTGAGTTGCAGGCCTTATCAGTAAAGCCCCCTTATACAACTTTTTATGGGGATAAGGGGGTGTTGAGGACCAAGGCTGCTTTCCTCCCGAAGGTTGTTTCACCCTTCCATTTGGCTCAGGCAATTACTTTGTCCACGTTCTATCCTCCGCCTCATCCTTCCAAAGAGGAAGAAAGACTGCACTGTCTGGATCCAAAGAGAGCGTTGAGCTTCTTTATTGATAGAACAAAGGATTTCAGGCTGAAGGATCAGCTGTTTATTGGATACGTGGGCAAGAGGAGAGGAAAGGCAGTCCACAAGAGAACACTATCCAGGTGGGTTGTTCTTTGCATTAAAATATGTTACTCTTTGGCAAAGAAGGATCCTCCTGAGGGCATTAGAGCTCATTCCACCAGAGCTAAGTCGGCCACTTCGGCCTTGGCCAGGGGTGTTCCTGTGGTCGACATCTGCAAGGCCGCAACTTGGTCATCCCTTCACACTTTTGCAAAACATTACTGTTTGGATTCTGAGGTTAGAAGGGACGGCCATTTTGCACGGTCAGTGCTGCAGGATTTCTTGGTTTGACCATTTAGGCACCCACCGCCGGGCGTGGTACTGCTTTGGGACTCTATTCATGAGGTGAGGAATCCACAGGTAGTTGTATCCATCAGAAGAACGAGTTACTTACCTTCGGTAACGACTTTTCTGGTGGATACATTAGCTACCTGTGGATTCCTCACGGTCCCACCCGCCTCCCCGTTGCCTTTCTGGTCTTACCAAGTAATCCTTGAGTACGCTCCTCTTGGTCTTTGAGGGTGCAATAGATGTGTATATAATATATATTTATATATATGTATATATCTTTGTGTATATACTTGGTGTGTGTATATATTTTAAAAGAGAAAGTTTTATATATATATTTATATAAAAAGATTTACAGTTATTCATACAATGTTGTGTATTTTTACAATATAATGGGATGTTGCCTTGCTCTTTCATTGCATTGCCTGGTTGTTCTCATGCACGTAAAAAATGATTAGTACTGACGTCCGCACGTCGTCGAGGACCTCTTATTGCCTGTATGACGTCAGACGGCGTCGCGTGGGCTAGAGTGACGTCCTCGTCGACGTGCAGAGACTAGTAAGAAGATTTCAGTCGAATGCTGGCACCATGGGAGTATTCATGAGGTGAGGAATCCACAGGTAGCTAATGTATCCACCAGAAAAGTCGTTACCGAAGGTAAGTAACTCGTTCGTCTCTCCTATTGCCCCAAGTAAACCGCATAAAACACTTAACTGGGCTAGATCTAACCATGGCATGATTGGTGAGTTCTTCAATTTAAACCTGAGTTAACCATGTCATAACAGTAGGTCATTTCTGCTGTTTTGGATTGACCCTAGCAAGCACAGTCCAAAATTGGCCTGACACTGCAAAATTATCTTGCCTATGCTGTGAATGTTACTGTTCAGTGCAACTATTTGGCCATTGCCTTGTCTTTTAACCTACTGCATCTGTCTTGTTAAGAGTCTTCATTTTTGTCCAGTGGATCACGGCTGTCTGTAACAAATGCATGCAAGGTATTTCCTTTGGTGTTTCTCCGCACTGTGGGCTGCTCCTGTTCTGTATATACCTTATGGGTACACCTCTTGGCACAGAGTGACTGTTTAATTCCTCTCAGCGGCTGTTTGAATCAAGAGCAGGCAATGGTTGGTCTGTTCCACCTTGAATACTCTTTAAAGGGTATCATGTGCATGCCCATATGTCCGCCTTTTATTCTGGTGTGAATCCTCTAGAAATGTAACCCCAGCTGCTTTCCAGCTGGTGCACATCTTCCATTGGAGCTCACGAGTAGGCTCTAAAGGGCACTTTAGGTAGTTGTCTTCTGTGCCTCTAGCGTGTGACAACAATCTAAACTGAATTGACTCTTGATCATTTTCTGGTTTTGGATTTTAGTTCATGCATGCTTATTCCCAATGTCTTGTTCTAACTGAACTACATTGATATATATATATATATATATTTTTTTTTTTACTTTTACTACTTACTGCCAATACGAAGTGCATGTAAGGACTGCCTGCAATAATCTGCAATGCAACTATACCCATTGCTTATAGTCAGTCTTTACCAGACAAGGGATTAAGTAGATCTTTCTCAATGGTTATCTGTACATTACATACTGCAAACAGCTTCACTCCTGTCCATGGATGGATCTATAGAGACCTGCCTTGTCTGAAGCACAGTCTTGACAGTCAGCAATAAATGATTGTAAAACACACTTTCCACACCTCTTCCCATGTTACATGCCTAGATGCAATGACTCTAGACAAGATAGGAGTACCACTCTAATAACTAACCCACACCACCAATTTCTTTTCAATTTAGGCCTACATGTAATCACACACTTAGTGTTTTTTTTTTTTTTAACCTCCTCCAAATAGTGTGAACTGGAACCTTCATTGTATTTGCATGACCAGCTCTTTTTATTAAACCGGCTCGGGTGCAAATATTAGTGATTACAGATCTGTTCCAATCTCGATCTTCTGCTTTTACCCCTTCCTGTTATTTTTAGCATTGGCTGATGGCTTCTCAGGTTGTTACTGCATAGTAAATGCTGGCCTGATCTGGGAGTTCACCTCTCACTCCAGCCACTTCCGCTTGTTCTACCAAAGGGAAAAGTGTAATTGCCCAGGACTTAATTTGCAAAATACTACGTTTCTGATGGATACAACTACCTGTGGATTTTTCACCTTATGAATTCTCCCAATGCGCCAGCATTCAATAGAAAATCTTCTTCCCAGCTCTCCACGTCGATGAGGACATCACATTTGCATGGCTCCGCACATGAATCCGTCTGACGTCACCGTTGACAATAAGAGGTTCTCCCTGGCGTGCTGAAGTCAGTTCCCTTTTTTCCGTGCCTTCAATGCTAACGGTTTTCTCTTAGCTCTTGTTACTGTTTCGAAGGTGTTCCCTTTTGTCTCTAGTTACAATGTCTCCTCCTAGGAAGTCCGGTTTCAAGCCTTGCAGAGTGTGTGGCGGTCGCATGTCGGTCACTGACCCTCATGTCGATTGCCTTTGGTGCCTTAGCTCAGAGCATGACATCGGAGTGTCATCAGTCTTGGCAGAGCATGAATCCTAAGGCCTTAAAGGAAAGGGAGGCCAAACTCTCTTTGGCAAAGGCGAAGAAATGTCATAGGAGCCATAAAAGATTCTCTTCCCACGCTTCTTCGAAGAAGCCTATGAAACGGCGCCGTCATGACTGTGCCAGTCGGCTCAGAGCTGATCAAGGTCTCCATCTCACTGGTGCCGGGCGACGTGGGAGGTGAGTCCGACGGTGACTCCTCAACCCCAGAGTCCTGAGTCTTTTCCAGCGCCGTCCTTCTTTGAGGTTGTGGCACCTCAGGACAGTCCTCGGTTTTCACCTGCTGCTCAGGAGTCAGATGGTCAGCAAGTACAGGTGCTGCAAGACCAGCGGTATCCTGTCTTCCCAGCTCCGGGAGTGGATCCGGTGGCATTTTTGAATGCCATGTCTGCTATGTTCAACACAATGGCCCCTGCTGGTGCACCGGCTGGTCCCACGGGTCCATTGGCATTTTCTTTGGGATCCTCGGCTCCGTACAAGGCGGCACAGTTTATGCCGTTCCCTCTGGCTGAGGGTACCGGACCGGCGCCGATGACACCGCCTCGAGGTCCTGTGAATCCCATGATATCGCCAACTGCATCTATGGCGCCGATATCACCCCGTCAGCTGGTGCCGATGGTGTCACATGCATCTTCGACACCATTAGGATCCGTGCCGGCGCTGGACCTGGGTGATGGATTCCAGCAGAGTCAACCCTCCTCTCTGATGCCTCGTCGGGTGATGAAGCCGGTATGTTTGATGTCGGCAAACTCCATGTAGACGCTGAGGTTGGAGGCTCGTTTGAGGTCACGCAGGAAGACCTTGCGCCTCTTGGAAGAGAAGGAATATCAAAAGCAGTTGGAGGAATGAGAGATTGTCAAGCCCTTGGGAGAGTATCAGGGCTTGGAGTCGGACAGTGGGCTGGATACTTCCCCTGAATGGGGTCTTGTTTTCACCGGGGGAATGTACGGAGGAGGCAGCTTAGTGTCACATGATAATCAGGAAGGCAGCGGACTTTCTAGAACTTCCATTGCCTACTGCAGAAGTTAAAATAAACATGTTAATGGAAGTGCTGCATCCTTCTTTGGCTTCTGCAGACCCTTTGCTTCCTTTTAATGAGGCTCTTACAGAACCCATTTTAGAACTGTGGAAGAAGCCGGTTTCGTCTCCTGCAGTGAATAGAGGTGTGGCAAGAAGATAGTGGCGCCTGGCGATCCGGGGTTTTTAGCGCAACATCCTACCCCGGAAAGTTTGGTGGTCTAGGCATCTTGCTCTACAAGGTCTGCTCCTGGCTCTTTCCCTGTGATTCCATCTGACAGGGAATCCAAGTGGATGGGGCAATCCGCAAAGAAGACTTTCTTCTTGCAGCATGGCTCTCAAGGCTGAAAACGCTACCTGTGTGCTGGGTAGGTATGTCCACGGCCTCATGGACTCTGCAAAAGCCATGGTTTCGGATCTGCCGCAGGATAAACAGAGGCCTTTTGGGGAACTCCTGTCTGATGCACAGGCTGCAGCGAAGCAGATAATTCAATCTGGCCTGGACTCTACAGACTCGATGGCCAGGGCAGTGGTTACATCTATTGCTACCAGGAGGCACGCTTGGTTATGGTCCTCTGGATTTTCTTCAGATGTACAGAGCACCTTGTTGGATTTGCCGTTTGATGGGGAGAAACTGTTTGGAGATAGAGCGGACTCTGCCCTAGAGCGCTTTAAAGACAGCCAGGCCACGGCGAAGTCTTTAGGATTGCAAGCCTCCTCTGCTACCCCTTTTAGTCCTTTCATAGGTTCAGGGGGTTTGGACGTGGGGCATTTTATCAAGGGAGACCCCAGTCATCAGTCCAGCAGCCTACCAGCCTCCCATATTGGTCTTTTAGAGGGCAGGGGAGGGTTGGAACGAGAGGGGCCACCCAGCAGCACCTTACGTCACCCTCTTCCTCTGGAGGACAACAGCAAGGGAAGCAGCCCTAGTTTTCTCCCCTTTGTCGATCATACTTCTCCTGTAGGGGGAATATTGCGTCTTTTTCTCCATGAGTGGGAGTTAGTTACATCAGACTTATGGGTGCTAAACATTGTGAGAAAAGGATATGCTCTCCCTTTTCAGGAGTTTCCTCCTCCCTTCCCTCCCTGTCCCTCGTTTTGTTCAGAAGACCATCTCCTGTTGTTGCAACAGGAAGTTCAGACCCTGTTATCAAAAGGTGCGTTGGAGTTGGTTCCAGAGCAGGAAAGGGGTCAGGGTTGTTATTCATGATATTTCCTGATCCCCAAGAAGGACGGTCGTTTGAGACCAATCCTAGACCTGAGGATTTTGAATTGGTTCCTCAAACAGGAGAAATTCAAGATTCTGACTCTAGCGCAGGTACTTCTGATGGATACAACTACCCGTGGATTCCTCACCTCATGAATACTCCCATGGCGCCAGCATTCTACGGAAATCTTCTTACTAGTCTCTGCACGTCGACGAGGACGTCACTGTCTCGCACGCGACGCCGTCTGACGTCATACAGGCAATAAGAGGTCCTCGACGACGTGTGGACGTCCGTTCCCTTTTTTCCGTGCATTCGAAACGGTTATCTTCGAGGGAGCAACTGTTACTCTTGCGGTTACAGTGTATATCTTGCTGCGTACTCTTTCTCTGTGGAAATAATGTCGCAGAGAAAGTCTGGATTTAAGCCTTGTCGTGAGTGTGGAGGCAAGATGTCGGTGACGGATCCTCATTCCGATTGCCTTTGGTGTTTGAGCTCCGACCACGACGTCTCGACTTGTGATTCGTGTCAGCACATGAATCCGAAGGCCATTAAAGAACGCGAGGCGAAGCTGTTTATGGCCAAGTCAAAGGAGAAGCATCACAAGAAAAAGTCTTCTCCAAGACATCGGCGTCATCGAGACTCCCGGCGCCGTAGAGAATCTCGGCGTCATTCAAGGGAGGCTCGTTCCAGGTCTCCGGATCGGCGCCGGAGGACATGGGAGGTCAGCCCCACGGTGACGCCGCATCCTTCGACGCCGTTGCTCTCTCCGACGTCTCCAACTTCGCCTGGACAGGCGTCGGTGATTGAGGTATTGGAGCCTCAGGTGTTTTCTCCGGCGCAGACGCCGAGGCCGGCGTCGGGGTCGCCTCCGAGTCAGGCACCCCAGTATCCGGCTTTTCCCACCCCTGGAGCCGATAGTTCCGCATTCTTGAATGCGATGTATGCCATCTTCCAACAGATGGCTCCAGGGGGTGCTCCGGCTGGGCCTTTGGCCTTTTCTTTGGGTGATCCTGCGCCTCTTCGGCCGGCACCCTTTATGCCCTTTCTCCCGTTTGGGAACGTGGGCTCGGCGCCAGTGTCGGCGCCGGTGGCCGCTCCGATGGCTTCGGAGGGATTGGCCCCAGGGATTTCCATCCCGTCGACGTCGAGATTTCGGCCTGTGACTCCGGTGGGTCCATCCGTTTCATCTGCTCTTCAGTCGGCGCCGAAGTTACCTGTGGCGCCGGATGCGGCGTCGGTGGCTTCGGAAGATCGGCGCCGATCTCCGACTTCGGCGGAGGTGTTGTCGACTCCGCGGATTGAGCAACGACTGCATTCAAGGAGGCGTGCTCTCCGGGTACTAGAGGAGCAGGAGTACCAACGAGCCCTAGAGGAAGGAGAGCTAGAGGACTCGGGTGATGGGCTGCGTGGACTGGAGTCGGCCAGTGGGCTGGACACTTCCCCTGAGTGGGACCTTTCGTCCCCGGGGGAATATACCGAGGAAGCTGCTTCCTTTCATACAGTGGTACGGAAGGCAGCTAGTTTTTTGGACCTGCCTTTGCCGGTGGTGGAGGCGAAACAAAACCTTTTGACAGAGGTGTTGCATCCGGCCTCAGCCGCGGCGGAGCCTCTATTACCTTTTAATGACGCTCTGCTGGATCCGGTTTTAGAGGTGTGGAAGAAGCCGGCATCTTCCCCAGCAGTTCACAGAGCCGTGGCCAGGAGGTATCGGACGGCTCCAACTGATCCTGGTTTCCTATCTAGGCACCCTACGCCGGAGAGCTTGGTTGTGCAGGCCTCCTGTTCGTCCAAATCAGCGCTGGGTTCTTTCCCGACGGTGCCTGGGGACAGAGACTCAAAAAAGCTCGAGGCGCAGTCGAAGAAGATTTTTTCGTCCTGCAGTCTGGCGTTAAAAGCCACTAATGCGACCTGTATCCTGGGGAGGTATATTCATGCTCTGATGGATGACATCTCCTCTTCGTTTACAGAGCTTCCCCAGGGTCTTTTGGATCTTGTCTCTGATGCCCAGGCTGCTGCGACCCAAATTATCCAGACGGGACTGGATACCACCGACTCGGTAGCCAGAGCAATGGGCACAACTGTGGTGGAAAGGAGACAGGCCTGGCTCCGTAACTCGGGCTTTTCGGCAGATGTACAGTCCACATTGTTGGATCTCCCGTTTGATGGGGACAAACTGTTTGGGGCTAAGGCTGATTCGGCCTTGGAACGTTTTAAGGAGAGCAGGGCCACGGCTAAGTCGTTGGGACTCCAAGCTCCTTCTTCCACGGCCTCTTCCAGATTCTTCAGGAGGTTTCGTGGATTTGGGCGTGGCTCTTCCTCCTCTTCCTTTCGGGGAAGATATCAGCAACCTGCCTCTTCCCATCCCTATAGATCTTTTAGGGGGAGGGGTAGGGTCCGCACCAGGGGAGCCTCTCAGCAGCACTCTGCCTCTTCCTCATCCTCTGGCGGGGTGCAGCAGGGGAAGCAGCCTTAGGCTTCCACCATTTCCCACTCACTCCTCTCCTGTAGGGGGAAGATTACAGCATTTTCTCACCAAATGGGAGACTGTTACGTCGGACACTTGGGTTCTCAGTGTTGTGGGAAAAGGCTACACCCTTCCCTTTCGGGAGTTTCCGCCCCTCATCCCGCCCCGCCCTTCGTATTGTTCACAAGAACACCTCCTGTTGCTAGAACAGGAGGTAGAAGTCCTCCTTTTAAAGGGCGCGGTGGAGTTGGTCCCGGAGCAGGAAAGGGGTCAAGGAGTTTACTCAAGGTATTTCCTGATTCCCAAGAAGGATGGTCGTTTGAGACCAATTCTGGACCTGAGGATCTTGAATTGGTTCCTCAAGCAGGAAAAGTTCAAGATGCTGACCCTAGCACAGGTGCTTTTGGCGTTGAACATGGAAGACTGGATGGTGTCTGTCGACTTGCAGGATGCTTACTTTCATATCCCGATACTCAAGTCACACAGGAAGTATCTCCGGTTTGTGGTGGGATCGCAACACTACCAGTTTGCGGTCCTTCCGTTTGGTCTTACTTCAGCACCTCGAGTCTTCACGAAGGTGATGTCGGTGGTTGCGGCAGAGCTCAGAAGGAAGGGGATAGCAGTATTCCCTTACTTGGACGATTGGTTGATCAAAGCCAAGTCCCCGGAGCTTGTGTTGCGTCATCTGCAGTCAACAACCCAGTTGTTGTTCGACCTGGGCTTTTCGGTGAACGAGCCCAAATCTCACCTGGAGCCCTCTCAGCGCCTCCTGTTCATAGGGGCAGTACTGGATACGACATTGGGTCGGGCCTTTCCTCCGCCTCAGCGGATTCAAGATATTCAGGATTTGGTTCCAATGTTTCGAAATGGAGCGGTAGTTCCAGTCCTCAAGGTCCTTCGTCTGCTCGGTCTTTTTGCCTCCTGCATTCTGTTGGTCACGCATGCTCGCTGGCACATGAGGGCTCTTCAGTGGTGCCTCCGAAGGCAGTGGTCTCAACACAGAGGGGATCTAGAGGGTAC
This sequence comes from Pleurodeles waltl, assembly GCF_031143425.1. Classification (NCBI taxonomy): domain Eukaryota; kingdom Metazoa; phylum Chordata; class Amphibia; order Caudata; family Salamandridae; genus Pleurodeles; species Pleurodeles waltl. The sequence goes on along the minus strand of NC_090451.1, from coordinate 207,909,712 downwards.
TGTCAAGATCTCCAGAGATGCTGCTGTGGATTTGAAGTGGTGGATTGCAAGCAACAATCTTTCACAAGGAAAACCGTTCCAGCAGTCGCCACCAGTGGCCACAGTCATAACGGATGCTTCCACTCTAGGGTGGGGAGCTCATCTGGGGGATCTGGAGATCAAAGGTCTTTGGTCTCCAGAGGAACAGATTTTTCACATCAATCTGTTAGAGTTACGGGCTGTACGTCTGGCTCTCAAGGCCTTCCTCCCTTCCCATCGTGGTCAGTCGGTACAGGTCCTAACGGACAATACTACCACGATGTGGTACATAAACAAGCAGGGAGGAGTGGGGTCGTACCTTCTCTGCAGAGAAGCTCTTCGACTATGGTCCTGGGCAAAGGACCATCGGATTTGCTTGATAGCAAACCATCTGGCCGGAGTCTTGAACGTGCGTGCGGACAGTCTGTCGCCACTTCTCGGCAGACCACGAGTGGCGTCTCCATCCAGATCAAGTCCGTTTAATCTTCCAGAAGTGGGGGTTTCCTCGGGTAGATCTGTTCGCCACTCGAGAGAACGCGCATTGTCCGTTGTTCTGCAGCCTTCAGTATCCGATGCAGGAAGCATTGGGGGACGCGTTTCAAATGACCTGGTGCGGCCAGTTGCTTTACGCGTTTCCTCCCATACCCTTGATTCCTCGAGTATTGAGGAAGATTCGCCAAGACCGGGCTCTAGTAATCGTAATAGCTCCGGATTGGCCAAGGAGGGTGTGGTACTCCGACCTTCTCCAACTCTCAACGTGCCCGCCGCTCCGTCTCCCTTTCAGGGCAGACCTCCTCTCGCAGTCGCAGGGGCAGGTTCTACACCCCAACCTCCAGAGTCTGCACCTACATGCCTGGAGATTGAACGGGGCAACCTGAGTTCCTTCTCTCTCCCGCCTGAGGTAGTGGATGTTATATTAGCGGCCAGGCGACACTCCACTAAATCTATCTACGCTAATAGGTGGTCTAAATTTGTTGCGTGGTGTGGAGAGAGGCAGATTGATCCTTTACAAGCTCATCTATCGGACGTTTTGTCTTTTGCTCTATCTCTGGCGCAGAAAGGTTGTGCAGTGGCTACCATTAAAGGTTATTTATCGGCCTTGTCAGCCTTCATATGTCTTCCAGACCAACCATCTTTATTTAAATCCCCTATTGTTATCAGATTCTTGAAAGGTCTTCTAAATCAATATCCTCCAAAGCCATTCGTTATGCCGCAATGGGATTTGTCCTTAGTCCTGACTTTCCTTATGGGGTCCCCTTTTGAACCTATGCATTCTTGCCCCTTAAGGTATTTGTTTTTAAAAACAGTCTTCCTGATAGCTATAACATCAGCAAGGAGAGTGAGTGAGTTGCAGGCCTTATCAGTAAAACCCCCTTATACAACTTTTTATGGGGATAAGGTGGTGTTGAGGACCAAGGCTGCTTTCCTCCCGAAGGTTGTTTCACCCTTCCATTTGGCTCAGGCAATTACTTTGTCCACGTTCTATCCTCCGCCTCATCCTTCCAAAGAGGAAGAAAGACTGCACCGTCTGGATCCAAAGAGAGCGTTGAGCTTCTTTATCAATAGAACAAAGGATTTCAGGCTGGAGGATCAGCTGTTTATTGGATACGTGGGGAAGAGGAGAGGAAAGGCAGTCCACAAGAGAACACTATCCAGGTGGGTTGTTCTTTGCATTAAAATATGTTACTCTTTGGCAAAGAAGGATCCTCCTGAGGGCATTAGAGCTCATTCCACCAGAGCTAAGTCGGCCACTTCGGCCTTAGCCAGAGGTGTTCCTGTGGTCGACATCTGCAAGGCCGCAACTTGGTCGTCCCTTCACACTTTTGCAAAACATTACTGTTTAGATTCTGAGGTTAGAAGGGACGGCCATTTTGCACGGTCAGTGCTGCAGGATTTCTTGGTTTGACCATTTAGGCACCCACCGCCGGGCGTGGTACTGCTTTGGGACTCTATTCATGAGGTGAGGAATCCACAGGTAGTTGTATCCATCAGAAGAATGAGTTACTTACCTTCGGTAACGACTTTTCTGGTGGATACATTAGCTACCTGTGGATTCCTCACGGTCCCACCCGCCTCCCCGTTGCCTTTATGGTCTTGCCAAGTAATCCTTGAGTGCGCTCCTCTTGATCTTTGAGGGTGCAATAGATGTATATATATAATATATTTATATATATATATATATAGGTATATGTGTATATATCTTTATGTATATACTTGGTGTGTGTATATATTTTTAAAAGAAAGTTTTATATATATATATATATATATATATATATATATATATATATATATATATATATATATATATATATAAAAGATTTACAGTTATTCATACAATGTGGTGTATTTTTACAATATAATGGATGTTGCTTTGTTCTTTCATTGCATTGCCTGGTTGTTCTCATGCACGTAAAAAATGATTGGTACTGACGTCCGCACGTCGTCGAGGACCTCTTATTGCCTGTATGACGTCAGACGGCGTCGCGTGCGAGACAGTGACGTCCTCGTCGACGTGCAGAGACTAGTAAGAAGATTTCCGTAGAATGCTGGCGCCATGGGAGTATTCATGAGGTGAGGAATCCACAGGTAGCTAATGTATCCACCAGAAAAGTCGTTACCGAAGGTAAGTAACTCGTTCTTCTGGCATTGAACAAAGCGGATCGGATGGTGTTTGTCGAATTGCAGGATGTGTACTTTCATATCCCTATACTCAAGTCGCACAGAAAGTATCTCCGGTTTGTGGTGGGGTCGCAACACTACCAGTTTGCGGTCCTCCTCTTTGGTCTTACTTCAGCACCTCGAGTTTTCACAAAGGTGATGTCAGTGGTGGCAGCAAGTCTCAGAAGGGAGGGGATATCGGTATTCCCTTACCTGGACGATTGGTTGATCAAAGCCAAGTCTCCAGAGCTTGTGTTGCGTCACTTGCAAATGACAACTCAGCTGCAGCAGATCTACGATGGTGGGCTGTGGACGGCAACCTTTTGCAAGGAAGGCCGTTTTCACTGCTGCCGCCGGTGGCCACAGTTATGACAGATGCTTCCACTCTAGGGTGGGGAGCTCATCTGGAGGACCTGGAGATCAAAGTCGTTAGTCTCCAGTGGAGCAGACTTTTGATATCAATCTGTTGGAATTGCGGGCGATACACTTGGCTTTCAAGGCCTTCCTCCCGTCCCTTCGGGGTCAGTCAGTTCAGGTCCTGACAGACAACACTACCGCAATGTGGTATATAAACAAGCAGGGAGGAGTAGGGTCGTATCTTCTCTGCAGAGAAGTTCTGGGTCTCAGGTCCTGGCTTCAGGACCATTGGATTTGCTTGTTAGCAAATCATGTGGCCAGGGTGCACAACGTGCATGCAGACTGTCGGCTCCTTTCGGCCGATCACAAGTGGCGTCTCCATCTGGATCTGGTCCTGCACGTTTTTCGGATGTGGGGTACCCCGGTGATAAATCTGTTTGCCACTCGGGAGAACGCGCACTGCCTGTCATTCTGCAGCCTCCAGTATCCCGTGCAAGGAGCTTTGGGGGATAAGTTTCAGATCTCTTGGTGAAACCAGTTGCTTTACGTGTTCCCCCCCCCCCCCCCCACCCCCATACCCTTGATTCCTCGGGTGCTGAGGACATTTGGCAAGATCGGGCTCAAGTCATTTTAATAGCTCCGGATTGGCCAAGAAGGGTGTGGTACACGGACCTTCTCCATCTCTCGCTGTGCCCTCCGCCTCCGTCTCCCTCTCAGGGCAGACCTCCTCTCGCAGTTGCAGGGGCAGGTTCTACACCCCCACCTCCAGATCCTGCACCTTCATGCCTGGAGATTGAACAGGGCAATCTGAGTTCTTTCTCTCTTCCACCAGAGGTAGTGGATGTTAATTTATCGGCCAGGCGACATTCCATTAAGACTGTTTATGCTGACAGGTGGGCAAAATTTGTAACTTGGTGTGGAGAGAAACAAATTGATCCCTTGAGGGCCCATCTGTCGTCTGTTCTGTTGTTGGCTTTAACTTTAGCACAGAAGGGTTGTGCAGTTGCGACTGTAAAAGGCTATTTGTCTGCGCTGTCAGCCTTTCCTAGCCTTCTGGATCAACCTTCCTTGTTTAAATCACCTATTGTTAGATTCTTGAAAGGTTTAACAAATACATTTCTTCCCACTCCTCTTCTTATGCCACAGTGGGATTTAAATCTGTTTTTGACTTTTTTAATGGGTTCACCGTTTGAACCCATGCTGTCTTGTCCTTTAAGATTATTAGTCTTTAAAAAAGTTTTCCAGATAGCTATTACGTCTGCTAGGCAGTTGAGTGAGCTTCAGGCCCTTAGTGTTAAACCTCCCTTTACGTCATTCTTTGCTGGCAAAGTGGTGCTGAAAACCAGGGCGGCTTTCCTCCCTAAAGTTGTCACTCCTTTCCATATGGGGTGGTCTATTACCCTTCCATCGTTCTACCCTCCTCCTCATCCTTCAAAGGAGGAAGAAAGACTCCATTGTTTGGACCCCAGAAGGGCTCTCAGTTTTTATATTGAGGGAACAAAGGACTTTTGGTTGGAGGACCAACTCTGTTGGATATGTAGGAAAGATGAAAGGCAGAGCGGTCCATAAAAGAAACATATCGAAGCGGGGCATTCTTTGCATTAAGATCTGTTACTCGTTAGGAAAGAAGGATCCTCCTGAGGGTATTAGAGCTCATTCTGACAAGGCTAAGTCTGCCTCTTCGGCCTTGCTAGAGGTGTTCCGGTGGTGGATAATTGCAAGACAGCAAGTTGGGGGTTCCCTCCACACTTTTGTGAAGCATTATTGCTTGGACTCTGAAGTTAGGAGGGACAACCATTTTGCACGTTCTGTGTTGCAGGATTTCTTGGTGTGACCGGTCAGGCACCCACCTCAGAGTGCAGTACTACTTTAGAACTCAAATCATAAAGTGAGGAATCCACAGGTAGTTGTATCCATCAGAAGAACAAGTTACTTACCGTTCGATGGCATCTGTCGCTGTAGATACACATGGTATGCATGAGCTCGCCATCTGGTGTTGGGTCGGAGTGTTACAAGTTGTTTTTCTTCGAAGAAGTGTTTTCGAGTCACGGGACCGAGTGACTCCACCTTCTGTGCTCATTGCGCATGGGCGTCGACTCCATCTTCGATTGTTTTCTTTCCGCCATCGGGTACGGACGTGTTCCTGTCGCTCCGAGTTTCGGAACGGAAAGATAGCTGAAGACGGAAGATTTTCGACGGTATCGTTGCGATCCGGTTAGAGATAGACACATACAACGACGCGTTGAACATCGAAGCGCTTCGGTGCCCTTCGGGGTAGATTTCGGCACCCCGTCGGGGCCTAGTCGGCCCGACCGCGTGGAGGACAACGCCGATGGAACGGACCCCGTTTCGATTCTGCCCCGAATGCCACAACAAATATCCTTATACGGACCTACACTCGGTCTGTAATCTGTGCCTGTCACCCGAGCACAGCGAAGAATCCTGTGAGGCCTGTCGGGCGTTCCGGTCCCGAAAAACTCTGCGCGACCGTCGAGCGAGAAGACTCCAGATGGCGTCCACGCCAAAAGAGCGTCGACAGTTCGAGACAGAAGAGGAACAGGAGGAATCCTTTTCCGTCCAGGATTCAGACTCCGACGAGCTACACTCTACAAGAACTGTGAGTAAGACGTCGAGATCAAACCTTAAAAAAGGAAAGAAGGCCCAGGGGACGCCACTGCCAACCGGCCATGGCTCCACCCAAATTCTCGGTGACCAACAATCGGCACCGAAAAAGGCCCATTCAGTGTCGAGATCGTCCGACCCCGGTCGAGACACCGGCACGCAGCCTCCTCGGGACCGAGAGAGTGCTAAACAGAAGCATCGACACCGAGAGTTCGGTGTCGACACGGATCGACGCCGAGACAGTGGCGCCGAAGACCATAGAGGCCAAGAATTTTCGGCACAGAAAAAAAGGAAGGTTACCTCGGAGCCGAAAAAACAATCGACAGGGTTTTCGGAGCCGAAAAAAGCGACATCAGACCCTGTTTCTGGCTCCTACACTGAAGAGCATTCTATGTCTTCTCAAATGAAGAAACATAGATTTGAACAAGAACTGCAATCCACTGACGTGGATCACACGCAAAAGCGTATCTTTATTCAGCAGGGGACTGGGAAGATCAGTACCCTTCCACCTGTCAAACGAAAGAGAACGCTTCAGTTTACTCCTCAGCAACAAACAGCACAAAAGGTAACACCTCCTCCCTCGCCTCCACCTGTAACTCCGGCTTCGCCAACTTACACCCCGTCACATTCGCCAGCTCACACCGCCATGAGCCACGATGACCAAGATCAGGATGCGTGGGACTTGTACGACGCACCAGTGTCTGATAACAGCCCAGACACATACCCAACTAGGCCATCACCACCGGAAGACAGCACAGCCTACTCACAAGTGGTGGCTAGAGCAGCACTATTCCATAATGTGGAACTACACTCGGAACAAGTAGAGGATGATTTTTTATTTAACACCCTCTCTTCAACCCACAGCTCCTACCAAAGCCTGCCGATGCTCCCAGGCATGCTACGCCATGCAAAGGACATTTTCAAGGAGCCAGTAAAAAGTAGGGCAGTGACGCCTAGGGTGGACAAGAAGTATAAGGCGCCTCCTACGGACCCTGTATTCATCACCTCTCAGCTGCCACCAGACTCTGTGGTGGTAGGGGCTGCCAGAAAAAGGGCAAACTCACACACTTCTGGGGATGCACCTCCCCCAGATAAAGAAAGTAGGAAGTTCGATGCAGCCGGGAAGAGGGTTGCTGTCCAAGCAGCAAACCAGTGGCGCATCGCAAATTCACAAGCGCTGTTAGCGCGATACGACAGAGCCCACTGGGATGAGATGCAGCATCTCATTGAACATCTCCCAAAAGATCTGCAAAAGAGAGCAAAACAGGTTGTTGAGGAGGGTCAAAACATTTCCAACAATCAAATACGCTCCTCCATGGATGCAGCAGACACGGCCGCAAGAACCATTAATACGTCGGTTACCATCCGTAGGCACGCATGGCTCAGAACGTCTGGATTCAAGCCAGAAATTCAGCAGGCAGTGCTTAACATGCCAGTAAACGAAAAACTTCTGTTCGGTCCGGAGGTCGACACAGCCATAGAAAAGCTCAAGAAGGACACTGCCAAGGCCATGGGCGCACTCTATTCCCCGCAGGGCAGAGGATCTTATAACACCTTCCGCAAAACACCTTTTAGAGGAGGGTTTCGGGGTCAGGCCACACAAGCTAGCACCTCACAGTCCGCACCGCCCACCTACCAGGGACAGTACAGGGGAGGTTTTCGGGGCCAGTATAGAGGGGGGCAATTCCCTAGGAATAGGGGAAGATTTCAAAGCCCCAAAACCACTACCAACAAGCAGTGACTCACATGTCACACACCCCTCCCACACAACACCAGTGGGCGGGAGGATACGTCAATATTACGAAGCATGGGACAAAATAACTACAGACACATGGGTCTTAGCAATTATCCAGCATGGTTATTGCATAGAATTCCTGCAATTCCCTCCAGACATACCACCAAAATCACAAAATTTAACAAAATACCATTCACAGCTTCTAGAGATAGAAGTTCAAGCACTACTGCAAAAAAATGCAATAGAATTAGTACCAAGCACACAAATAAACACAGGAGTTTATTCACTGTACTTCTTGATACCAAAAAAGGACGAAACACTGAGACCAATTCTAGACCTCAGAGTAGTAAACACATTCATCAAATCAGACCACTTTCACATGGTCACACTACAAGAAGTGTTACCATTGCTCAAAAAACACAACTACATGACAACCCTAGACCTCAAGGACGCATATTTCCATATACCAATACATCAATCACACAGGAAATATCTAAGGTTTGTATTCAAAGGAATACATTACCAATTCAAAGTATTGCCTTTTGGTTTAACAACCGCTCCAAGAGTATTCACAAAATGCCTAGCAGTAGTCGCTGCACACATCAGAAGGCAGCAAATACATGTGTTCCCGTATCTAGACGACTGGCTAATCAAAACCAGTTCGCTCACACAATGCTCAAACCACACAAATCAAGTCATACAAACCCTCTACAAACTAGGGTTCACCGTCAACTTTGCAAAATCAAACATTCTGCCAAGCAAAGTACAGCAATATCTAGGAGCCATAATAGACACGACAAAAGGAGTAGCAACGCCAACTCCACAAAGGATCCACAATTTCAACAGGGTCATTCAACACATGTCTCCAAACCAAACAATACAAGCAAGAACAATACTACAGCTCCTAGGCATGATGTCCTCATGCATAGCCATTGTCCCAAACGCAAGACTGCACATGAGGCCCTTACAACAGTGCCTAGCCTCACAGTGGTCTCAAGCACAGGGTCACCTTCTAGATCTGGTGTTGCTAGACCGCCAAACTTACCTCTCGCTTCTATGGTGGAACAGTCTAAATTTAAACATAGGGCGGCCTTTCCAAGACCCAGTGCCAGAGTACGTAATAACAACAGATGCTTCCATGACAGGGTGGGGAGCACATCTCAATCAACACAACATAAGAGGACAATGGAACATACATCAAACAAAACTGCATATAAATCATCTAGAATTATTAGCAGTTTTTCAAGCACCAAAAGCTTTCCAACCAATCATAACCCACAAATACATCCTTGTCAAAACAGACAACATGACAACGATGTATTATCTAAACAAACAAGGAGGAACACATTCAACGCAGTTAAGCTTGTTAGCTCAAAAAATATGGAAGTGGGCAATCCACCATCAGATTGGTCTAATAGCACAGTTTATTCCGGGGATCCAGAATCAGCTGGCAGACAATCTCTCTCGAGATCACCAGCAAGTCCACGAATGGGAAATCCACCCACAGATTCTGTACACCTACTTCACACTCTGGGGAACACCACAAATAGACTTATTTGCAACAAAAGAGAACGCAAAATGCCAAAACTTCGCGTCCAGATACCCACACAAGCAATCCCAAGGCAATGCCCTATGGATGAACTGGTCAGGAATATTTGCTTACGCTTTTCCTCCTCTCCCTCTCCTTCCTTACCTAGTAAACAAATTGAGTCAAAACAAACTCAAACTCATTTTAATAGCACCAACTTGGGCAAGACAACCCTGGTACACAACACTGCTAGATCTGTCTGTAGTACCACACATCAAACTGCCCAACAAACCAGATCTGTTAACGCAACACAACCAACAGATCAGACACCCGGACCCAGCATCGCTGAATCTAGCAATCTGGCTCCTGAAATCCTAGAATTCGGACACTTGCAACTTAGCCAAGAGTGTATGGAAGTCATAAAGCAGGCCAGAAGGCCATCCACTAGACACTGCTACGCAAGTAAGTGGAAAAGATTTGTTTGGTACTGCCATCATAATCAGATACAACCGCTAGATGCAACTCCAAAACATATAGTAAATTACTTGCTCCATTTACAAAAAGCAAAGCTAGCCTTCTCTTCTATTAAAATACACCTTGCAGCAATATCTGCATACCTGCAAACTACCTATTCAACTTCCTTGTATAGGATACCAGTTATCAAAGCATTTATAGAAGGGCTTAAAAGAATTATACCACCAAGAACACCACCTGTTCCTTCATGGAACCTAAACGTGGTTCTAACAAGACTCATGGGCCCACCTTTCGAACCCATGCACTCTTGCGGAATACAATTCCTAACCTGGAAAGTTGCCTTTCTCATCGCCATTACATCTCTAAGAAGAGTAAGTGAAATTCAAGCGTTCACAACACAAGAGCCTTTTATACAAATACATAAAAATAAGGTCGTCCTACGACCTAATCCAAAATTTTTACCAAAAGTTATTTCACCATTCCATCTAAATCAAACGGTAGAACTACCAGTATTTTTCCCACAGCCAGATTCTGTGGCTGAAAGAGCACTACATACATTAGATGTCAAAAGAGCATTAATGTACTACATTGACAGAACAAAGAACATCAGAAAAACTAAACAGCTATTTATTGCATTCCAAAAACCTCATGCAGGTAACCCAATATCAAAACAAGGTATAGCCAGATGGATAGTTAAATGCATCCAAATCTGCTACCTTAAAGCAAAAAGACAACTGCCCATTACTCCCAGGGCACATTCAACAAGGAAAAAAGGTGCTTCAATGGCCTTTTTAGGAAACATCCCAATGCAGGAAATATGTAAGGCAGCCACTTGGTCTACGCCTCACACATTCACCAAACACTACTGTATAGATGTGCTATCCGCACAACAAGCTACAGTAGGTCAAGCTGTATTAAGAACTCTATTTCAGACAACTTCTACTCCTACAGGCTAAACCACCGCTTATGGGGAACTAACTGCTTACTAGTCTATGCATACCATGTGTATCTACAGCGACAGATGCCATCGAACTGAAAATGTCACTTACCCAGTGTACATCTGTTCGTGGCATCAGTCGCTGAGATTCACATGGACCCACCCACCTCCCCGGAAGCCTGTAGCAGTTCAGAAGTTACCTTCAATTTTGTACATTTGTATATATTACTTAATCCTTTAATAGGTACATACTTACATTTTTCATTGCGCGGGCACTATTACTATAGTACAACTCCTACCTCACCCTCTGCGGGGAAAACAATCGAAGATGGAGTCGACGCCCATGCGCAATGAGCACAGAAGGTGGAGTCACTCGGTCCCGTGACTCGAAAACACTTCTTCGAAGAAAAACAACTTGTAACACTCCGACCCAACACCAGATGGCGAGCTCATGCATACCATGTGAATCTCAGCGACTGATGCCACGAACAGATGTACACTGGGTAAGTGACATTTTCATTCGGTAACGCTTTTTCTGGTGGATACACTAGCTACCTGTGGATTCCTCACAGTCCCACCCGCCTCCCTGTTGCCTGTCTGGCCATACCAAGACTTCTGTATTCCAAGGTATATATGTTTTGATAATTTTATATATAAATGATTGTTGTAATTGTGTTACATCAATGTGGTTTTATGTATGTATTAATTTGAGCTATTGTGAGGTAGATTTTCACCTGTTCACCTCAGTCACGTAAAAATGGGTGAAACTGAGTAAAAATGGGTGAAACTGACGTCAGCACGCAGACCTCTTATTGTCACAGTGACGTCAGACGGAGTCGCGTGCGGAGCTGTGCAGTTGTGACGTCCTCATTGACGTGGAGCGCTGGGAAGATTTTCCGTCTAATGCTGGCGCATTGGGAGAATTTATAAGGTGGGGAATCCACAGGTAGCTAGTGTATCCACCAGAAAAAGCGTTACTGAAGGTAAGTAACTTGTTCGTTTTGGCCCTCAGTTTTGATTCAAAGCCAGCGGCTAGCACTTGGTAAGGTCAGGGTGCAAAATATCAAGGGTGTGTAGTCTTGCTTCCACTTCCTGCCTCTTTAATTCACCACCAGACACCATCACCTTCCTTATGTCACTCTTGTATCTTGTTTTTAATCCGTACTTTCTTCCCTTGTCACTGTTTTTGTCTTTCTACCTCCTCTTTTCTCCTTTTTGTGTTTCTCTTATTTGCTCTGGATCAAAGTCTTTGAGGAAAAATAATTGCTTGTCCCCAAAAATAAGTGCCATTTGGACCCACCTGCAACAATCTGTTTAAATTAAGCACTGTAAATGGCCCTCAAGAGCTACTACACCTACTTGCTCTTTGGCCAGGTTCACTTAAATTTTTTAAAAGTCTCCTTAATCATAGATCCCCTACCCCCAAGGGTTACATTCATTTCGATCACCTTCTGGTACATCTGAAGGAACTGATCTTCCCTCTAAAATGTACACACCTAAATCTATAGAAATGCTAACTCTCTACTGTGTAGCCCAGAGAACATGTAAAACGGATTCACCTTGCGCTTCGTTAGATGTACAGACACACATATATACATTCTGCATCAATGTAAGAATTAACCTAACTCAGAGCTGGTAGTGTCTCAGACCTTAGATAATACATTGCAGACATTGCATTATGGCAGGCTTCCCCAGCGAGTAGCTTTATGCGCTACTGGTAGTTCTGCAGTTTTATTTTTAGTAGCTGTAGTGTTTGGTCCTGCCTACTAAATTAGAAGCGTTTGCTTGGTTGAATTAATATGTGAACCAAAATTGAAAGTATATATTCAGCTTGAAAATGTGTGCATTTTCAGAACTCGCATTCTGATGTTTTGAGAAAAATTTTCATGATTTCCAAAATATATTTAAAACTGATGTTTAAGTGACTATGGGGAGACTTATTAATATTAATACTTTGGTGCCAGAGGCATTGCAGCTATGGTTATATATTACCCATGTAAAGGCATTCCAGATTGATAGCTTTTTTACTACTGAAAACCCTGCCTGAGGCACTGAGGTGATCACTGCTTCTGATCATGCATATGATGGCCACTAATGTAATCATGTCTGATATGGTCATTATTAAAACACTAATATACGTAGCTCTAGATTTTCATTTAACATAAGTAGCTCCTATTGGAGAAAAGGTTGAAGATCCCTGCAATATGGACTTACCTTCAAGACGTTTAATTTGACAGCATGTTCTGAACCATTTTTAATTCTTAGGAAAGCAGACCGACTCAGACACCACCTAGCCACTGAATAAAAACCACCAGTCAGGTTTCGGATGACGTAGGCGTGTTCCTAAAAAGTTCTACCACTACCTGTAGTACTTTAATGTTTTTTTTATATGTTTGGTAAACTTCAAAGCATTTGAATAGGTTGATCATTGTGCTACAATGTAGACATGTCCTAACTTTGTTTCCAATTAAACCCCTGGTATTCATAACGTTCAATTTTAAGTGAGTATGAACAAAATACAACCTGTTAAAGATCCATTTCCTTGCAGTGTTTTCACCCTTGAGTGGACCAAATCATGATCGTCAATCGCTTGTAGTTTCAGCTACAAGAAGCCGGTTCTCGCGCTAGTGACAATATTGCTATAATAAATCGAAGCCTTTTTTCTGGAATGTCACCAGGGACTCTTACCTTTTTTATGAACTCATGAGTATTGAAATAATAAATATTTTATTTTGAACAATCTGGCTGAACACTGATGTTACTTTTTTGTCTTTTTAGTAGAGCGAGAAAAAAGGATTTATTCCTCCGTGCCAAGACGCACCTGCAGAAGGATAAGATGGCTGAAAAATGCACACTTTATTCAAGGTAACCTATGCTTCAATAAAAAAAAATAAAAAAACGTTTGTGAATATATTGTCTTCAACATTCAACCAACTAGTCAGATGTCAGGCTGCATGGTAACGTTCTAGGTTTTATTTTTATTTTTTTAATTTAGACTACGCCCTTCTCCTTCTCCACCCTCCCTCGTTCTAAATTTTATTTTTTTGTTTACTCCTGCTGGTCAAAATAAAGGAGTACATTGGAAATACTAGTTGGTTAAAATATTTGCTGGAAGCCTGGTCTGAATGTAGAGAAGAAATCAGATTTGAGATTTTTTTTCTTTTTGTCGTGTTTTAGTAGGATTTTAGCTGTCAATGATGATTTTTGTTCAACTGTGGCAAAGCTGCTTTTAAAGAGCATGCATGTGATGAGATGGGTGCATGTCTTTTTTTAAGGTGTCAACTTATGCTATCCGTTGCAGAGTGTTTTTTTCTGCATTTGCATATTATTTTCTTTTTAAACATTTTTGGCTCTTGTTTTTTTCCTCTAAGCCATAAAAGTGCAATTGTTCAGCATTGTGTTCATTTTGCTTCATAATGTTGAGTGGAGAGTATGGTTTGTATAGCTCCATTTACTAGCCTCATCTTCTGAAAGTATCCCTTTGCCAGAGTAGAATGAACACAAGAAGGATATACTTCTCCCCCGAGTGTTAGTGTGACAGATGGATTGCATCGAGTTGGACTCATTGGATGTCAGACCGATTCATACTTCAGTTCTCGATGGGTGCGAAGTAGTGAATATTTTAGCTGGTATCAGATTGTTCAAAATATAAAATCCAATGTAAAGTAAAATTTGTGAAATAAGGTTCTTTTAAAGAAGGCTGGACCTTTAACATGACCTTAATTTGAAACTTGTACAAATTGCATACAAGTGGTAATCATTAGTTTACAACAATAAATATCACTGAAATAGTCAAACATGAAGTCTGTCTTTCACATGACTACCGAATTCGTTGGTTTATAATCTGTGTTTCTGTGTCGGTCCAACCAAACGTTTTCACTTTCTTTGCTACCCTGAAGTTTGTGACGGCAACTGCTATTGCTTTTCGTTTTTCTAGAATTAACGCAGACCTTTATTTGGAAATACATCTGATCTTTCAGCTCCCTCGTGTTGGAAAACAAAATAGGAAAGGTGTTATAACTGTGTTTGTTTGAATTTCGTGCGTGGGTATAATTGAAGAGGTCACACTGATCAGTGCTCAATTTGTGTTGCTGATGTTCCCAGTGCTGTCTTTTTTTTCGGATAAAATAGATATCCATTCAACATACTACCCCCAGTACATTCCTGCTTCTGTAAACTGAGAGCATTTTTTTCAGATACATTTAACAAGGACTCTTACCATTGTGTTGGCCTGCACAGTAGAGTGGGAAACCTAACTATCCTATTTGTTTACAACATTGTGTTGCATTTAGTGGAAGATAAATTGTAAATTGTAATACATTAGATGCTAAATTCTGATGGATACTTTGAACAGCACATGGGGAGCATTGGTGTTAAAATATTCACCTCAGCGCTTACTCCACATCACCCTGGAGGTTCTTGGACAGAGCCACATACTCTTGAACGCCTGAATACTAATGTCAGATCTTTTTTTTTTTTTCCTGCGCTTTCTGATTTGTATCGGGACCTCTGCTCAACTTGTCGTTTTTTTTTCTAACTACTCCACAACCGTTTCACTAGTGTGTTAGGGATCGATGCCTCCACCCAAAACAAGTTTCAAGCCTTTCTGCTATTGCAGGAAGCGCATGTCGATCACGAACCTGCTTGAGATGTGTTTTTTGTGTCTGGGCTCTACCCAACACTAAGTTTTGCAATAAGTGAACCCTCATGCAGCAGAAGGTGATCTTTAACCAGGAGGCAAAGGTGGTTGCTGCTGAACACAAATTGCAGTCTTCACTCAAGTCACGATCTGGGGCTTCGACCTGGTCCGGAGTCTGTTCTGTGACCTGAAGTCCTCCAGTAAATCCAAGCATAAGAAACCGATTGGGGCTTCTACCCAATCCTACCATGCGGACTTCAAATAGAAGGCACAAGGTGTCACAATGCGAGTTGCATTCCCTCCGGCCATGGAACATATACCTCAGCTGGCCCTCAAATTTTCTGGCCTGTTGTCAAACCCTCGGCACATTGAAGCCTTTAAGGAGGCCAGGCTTCAAATGTGTGTGCGCGCCTCTGATTGCCTCTGGGCCCCACTAAACTGCAGGGACCCACAGCCTGGCTTCCTCCAGCATGTCTATCCCCTATGCTGTCCATGTCCCTAGGACCTGTCACCAGGCCTGTACTGACTCCGGGCTAAACTTCAACTCTGGCCCCGAGATCCGCATTGCTACACCTCTATCAACCCCACCTGCGCTGGAAGAAAATGTGGTGCTAATGCCAAGATTAAATCCCAAACTGACTGACTCGAGCCAGACCAGTGTCACAGTATGAAATTACACAAGCTGGATCAGTCTTTATGCAGCCTGACTAACCCAGTGCCACCGATCAACAGAGACTCTGTTATCTTTTTGGTTCTATGATCAATAGATCACAATACTGATGATGCCTTATGCCTTGATTTATGGGATGCCAGTGGACTTGATAGGTTGCCTGATACTACGCTTGCCTTTCCTCTTAGGCTATCAATGGAAGAGTCTGGTTCACTCTGGTGGGCCAGAGGGCAACTGAGGCAGTAGAATTAGTACTGCTCTTTATTGAGACTGAAACAGTTGTCCTTAAGGAGATCTTGCAGCCTGTGCCTGCTGCTTCTGAGCCCCTGTTTTTCATTAATTAGCCCTTCACTGATACTTCAATAGCTACCTGTTCAAAGTCTTCTTCCTTGCCGGTGAATAGGCATGTGGCCAAATGTCTGATCAGTGCCTGGTAACTCTTGGTTTCCCACTAAACAGCCCACGTTAGAGCGTTATCATGCAGGTCTCTGCTTGTAAGTTGCATTGCAACTCATTTACAATCACTCCTGGACAGAGAATCCAAGAAGATTAGGAATTTTGGCAAGTGTTTTGTTTATGCCAGTCTAGCATTAAATCTGTGAATGCTATTTGCTTTCCTGCTTTGTTGTTAGACTCTTTCTGGCAGTCCGGTAGTACTCTATGGCCTCTGTCTCATAAATTTTATGGTCTACAGACCAGTGGCTAAATAATATCCGTGCAAGCTTGGATACTATGGATTGTCAAAGTATTTTTGTTGTACTTGGTCTACACACTTGTGTGCATTCAACAGGATTTTCCAGCGATGTACATGCTTCTCTAATGGATATGTGCCCTCTGGGTCTCACCTTTTTGGTGAGAAAAGTAGCTTCGTGTGAGGGGACTTCATGTACCTTAGGACTACAGTAGTGCGTTCCTCGGGCCTGTTGACCCCAGTTAAGTTTCCGCATCAATTCTGAAAGTTTGGAGGGTGTTCCATGTGCTGGTGTTAAAGACAGCCTTCCCAACAAGCACAGTAGGCACCCTGGTCCTCTTGAGGCAAGTGGACATGGCTCTGGCAGGCAGCGTGTGGGCCATAAGGAACATCAGTTATCCAGTTCTCTGCTACAGGAGCCACTAAACCACTTACGTTTGCCATACGAGTTTGATCCTCAACTGGTGGGAATTCAGAAGCTCTCTTTCCTTTTATTTCTGCCCCACCAACTATTACTCAGACATCAGAGGATTTCTGACAAGCACCTGACTATCCTGTTACGGAAGGTATAGCTGTTGCTCTGCAAAGGGTGTTCCAGACATGGAAAGAAGGGAGGTTTATTACACTCTGTTTCCTTGTTCCGAAGGAGACTGGTGGAGTCAAGCTTAATTTAGACAGCTGACAGCCTGTTTGCAGAAAGCAGAAAAATGAATGCAGAATGCTCATGCTGGCCCAGATCCTGTTTTTGAAAGGGGTGGAGATCAGGGGGGCTCCACTGCCCATCACAGGGTCGGCTCCACATCAGTCTGAAGTTGTGGGTTATTAGCCTCTGAAGGCCTTCCTGCTGCTCATCAAGAGGCGGCTTGTGCAGGTTTTTACCAAAAATTCCTCCACCATGTGGTTCTGCAAAAAGCAGAGCTAAGTAAGGCCTTGGTTCCTGAGTCGGAAGGTTATGCACCTCCTTATGTGACTGGAAATTCACGACAAATCATTTGGCAGTGCCCTTGAACGACAGAGTGGACAAAGCAAGCAGGTGAAATCTGCATCACGCATGGCTCCTTTATCCTGAGTTGCGTAGGGGTGCCTTCCAGCAGTGGGGAGAATTCTGGCTATATCTCCTTGCCAGTTTACGAA
Organism: Pleurodeles waltl; assembly: GCF_031143425.1. Classification (NCBI taxonomy): domain Eukaryota; kingdom Metazoa; phylum Chordata; class Amphibia; order Caudata; family Salamandridae; genus Pleurodeles; species Pleurodeles waltl. Next base: position 207,892,249 of record NC_090451.1, on the reverse strand, counting down.
TGTGTGAGTTTTGCAGTTTAGAGTTTCCTAAAGGGTATTCTTAGGTGGATGAATTTCCACTGAAGTGGAACAGTGAACTAACGTAGCCTTCCCGCCCAAGTCTCTCGAACAAAATCAATCAAAACTGACCCTACATATGTTAGTGGCTCTGGATTCAGCCTGGAGTGTGTGGTACCCAGACCTTGAGGGTATGAACACCTTTTCTCCAATCAGGCTACCACTGAGGGAGGATCTTCTGTCACAGCAACAGGACAGGGTCCTCCACCTGAATCTGTGCAATCCATACCTGCATGTGTGGCTACAACTCACTGTGTTTGACCTGCTGCCAGGTGCTGGGACAAATTTGTTGGCCCCTGTTGCATTCATAAGACTTAACCTTTACAAGCAAAGCTGTCAAACTTCCTTTTGTTTGTATTATCTTTGGAACTGCAGGGTCTTGAAGTAGGCACTAGAATGTATTTGTAGGCCCTTTCGTCCTTTCTTTTAGCTGAACCAACCATCCTTGTTTAGATTAACTGTTATGAGATTTATTATAACCCACTGCAGAGGGCTTTAACGATTTGTTAAAGGCTCTGATCAAAGATATAAGCCCAAGCCATAGGTGATGCCCGTTGAGGGCCTTAAACATGTATAGCCTGAGGCAGAAGGGCTATAAGGCTATTAAAACATTCAATACACTAAGGGTATAATGTTTTAAATTTAAAAAGGGAGTACCAGAAAGATAAACATTTGAACGCTAGAGTATAAGGATTATACCAGCCATTATAAGCCCAGAGCCACTCCATGTCTTCAATGGTGGTATCAACATTTAATTGTTCTAATAACATTTTGATACATGTTTCCTCCCAGACCTTTTTTGATGCCTCACGGAACCTTTATTTGGGCTTTAGTTTTTCTCATGTGTATGCTCTTTGAGCCGATGCATAGCTCCTTGGTGTTTTTTGACCTTAAGACTGTCTTACTCATTAAGATTGTCAACTCATCGAGTGAACTTGACACACTTTACGTGCATCTATCATAAACCACACTTTCCCAGGCAAGTTGGTGCTGAGGGCTTGAGTCATATTCTTGGGTTATCAACTGTTTGTGGGTTTCTGTGGTCAAAGAAGGGGAAGACTGTGCAGAAGAGGAGCCTATCGGTGTGGCTAGTCCTCTGCATTCAGATTTACTAACCACTGGCCAAGAAGCAGCCCCAGAACATCTGAATGCCCATCCCACCAAGGCTTAGGCTGTTATCACTGTTTACACCGGGAGTACATTCTTTGACATCTGCCAAGCTTCAGCATGGGTGTATGTGCACAATTTCATGAAGCACTACTACCTTGAAATACAGTTCTGGTGGGAAGGACATTTTGCTCTTGGTACTTTTAGTCCTGAATCCACTCCCCAGACACTCAATTTAAGTGGGTACCTCTTTGGTTTTTATTCTAAGGTGTGTTGTTTGCTCTTCAAAATAACTATCAGAAGTTTCAGTTACCTACCTTTGGTAATGCTCTTTCGGGTTTATACTCTTAACAGCTGATTTTTCATCTCATTCTGTGGAGTGAACACTTTTTTTTAACACCAGAAATGGTCCCACAATAGTATTTAGCATGCTAGCACGAACAATTGTTAATGCTCTGCATCTGAGAGTGCTGAAAGGGAACAGAAAAGAAACTGATAGTGCCTAGGTGGAGGTGCTTAGTTGGTTTCGCTCAGTCACTTTTAACTCTGTGTAGAGTGAGCTTTGGGCCGAGTGGCACCACCTAGTGGCACACTGCTGTAGATATTTTCTCTGTATGCAGCCTGGTGAGGAATCTGTAGTTTCTTTACCCACCAGAAAGAGTATTATCCAAGTTAAGTACCTTGTTCAGCTATATCATTTCACAATTAATTATTTTACATTCATTTTTAAATACTTTTCATACTTGCAGAGTAATTCTTAGTGTCAAAAATGCAAGTTGTCCTAAAGCGTCTTAAAAAAACAGAAGTTGTTAATGTTGGTAAATATCAAAAAAGTTTAAGGACTCGACATCAGTGTAAGGAATGTTGATCTGATTTTCAAAATAATTAGTTTAGTGGATAGTTTTGCTCACTAAACAGAACCTTATGTAATTATTTTTATATAGCGCTTAATACCCCTGACGAGGCATTGAACTTTTCGACGAGTAGCACGCTACTCTGGAACCTGAAAGGATTAGTGGTGGAGTAGTATTGGGAATATGAGTAAAGTATTAGTATAGGGAAATAAGAGCAATGGACATGTGAGCCTGTTAGTTGAATTAAATGGAATAATGGAGGGATAGAAGAGGGGAGAATCCAGAAGTGTTTATTGGGAGGTGACAGTAGTAAGATGGGGTTTGGGATGAGTAAAGGAGAGATGGAGGAGGGAAGAGTCTGTAGAAAGGGATTAGGGCGATCACAGTAATAAAGCGAAGATTGGGATGTGCCAAGAGCGGGTAGAGGGAGGAAGAGTCTAGGAAAGATTATTTTGGAGTTCATAGCAGTAGAATGAGGTTTGGGACGGAACGGAGAGTAGGATAGATTCATAGAGGTATAAGGTGAGACACAGTAGTGTATTGGAGAGCGTTTTTTTTCTTTTTGTTTTTTTTCTTGTACATTAGTACTAAGGTAATAAATATATAGATACATTATTACATAGGAAGGGAATGTGTAATGAAGATAATATATAGAGATTTAAAGTTGTACAAACAGACTAAAGTGTTTCAGTATTTGAAGTTAATTTACGTACTTTGACAATTCTTTTTCTCAATATTTCAATAGTGAAGTGCTTGTAGATAAGATATTTACCTATTGTGATAAAGCACTTAAAATCATCTTATCAGACTACTTAAATAGAAATTATGCAGCGACCTGTGAACATGTTAAACATGTAATATATATATATATATTTATATATATATATATCTCTCCATAGGTAACATAAACATTTGTTAAGCAGGCCTAAGGAGTATGTAGATGTACATATTTGTACAGAGAAATGCATGTCAAGATGTATACATAGAATCAAATTATCAATGTTTGCATCACAGGGATATGCAGTGCATTGTTGTTTTTGGTTTTGTAGGAAAGGGCCAATGCCTCAATAGGCTTCTGAAGATTATAGTTTTTGGTGTGATCTTTAATTTGGGGTTAATGAATAACACAGTTTGGCCGCTTCAACGAAGAAAGATGCATCACTTGTTGTCTTTCTTGTATGGTGGTGGTTTGAGGCAAGGTGCCAGTCTTAAGTGGAGGTTCCTTCGTTAAATGTATTTGGTGATTTTATTCCTGATTAAAAACAGCCCTCTTCCATATATTATTTTGTGGGTGATGCAAAGCAGTTTGAAGGTGGGTCTTCTGGTAACCACTATAGGGCCCTCAGGGGAGATGTGGTCTTGTGGCTTGGTATGTACAAGTAGTCTGGCAACAGAGTTCCAAATCCATTGTAGTCTTTTCATAGTAGATAGAGATGATACTGTTGTGTAGCCATTTTAGTTATAGCTTCATACATGTTATTTTTGTGAACTAGGCCTACCGCTGTGTACTTTAACCTAGATATATTTTATTCAGCTTAGTTTATTATTTTAACAATAGCCACATTTGTTTTATTTTCTCTATCTAGCTGTTCTTTGCCTAGACCACCACTGCAGTGTTAAACAAGACATTTCTTTCATTCTGTGCTTTTCTCAATGCTGCAGTAAGATAGGTTGCCGGCAGACGGGGTAACGCTTTGTCTCTAGTGTTCATAGAAACATACACACTCTTATGTAGGTACCCTTTCTTGGAACATCAGCTGTTTTGTTATAAAAACCCTACTTTGACCCATGTACTTTAGAGGGAGATTCCAGCCAGAGGACCACGACTGTACGCTGATTGCTGAGTGCTTCGCTGCAGCTGCTTATGTAGACTACAGGCCTCTGGCTGAGATATGAGGGATGTCGTCTTCCCAGGGGAACCTTAAGGGCAGAAGTAGAGCTTAACATGCTAGCCTAGGTAGGAACTATTTTAATGATTCTAGTGACAATATGGTAGCGTAATTTTTATGCTTTACTCTTCTTGTCAAAATTTTAATCCTGTCATGTTTCGACGTCCTAGTTATTGCAGAACATGCTTTATTATCCAAGATGCAGTTACTTTGATAAAAACGTATTAAATTCTATTCTGCCTCTGATTGTCCTTGTATATGTGAGACTAATGTAACTGAGAGAAACTGATGAGATCTGAGTGACTGCGATTTCCCTGAGGAATCAATTGTCATGCGCTCGGTTGCCCAATCATCTTTGCTCTATGGTGATGAGGCATTACTAGTTATCCGGAAGAAAACCCGACTTAGGCGGACAGGTGTCACCTGGAGTGGGTTCAGACTCAGCCCCCCACAGTGCAAGTGATTTTGCTGCCCAAATCCAGTAGTCTCATTAGAATATTGAGCCATTGCTACAATCCATGGTAGAGGCCACTGGTGTAATCCAGTTCAGACTGTACAAGAGATAGTAGCCTGGACCTTTTGTGGAAATTCCACTTGGGGGGGAAGATGCTTCGCAGAGTTTTCATGGTGATGAAGCTTTATCTTGCTAATTTGTCCAGTTGGGCATTCATTGTTTCCTTGGAGTCCATGGTAATTCCAAGGTTTGTTACTTCCCTAGATACTTTAGAAGATGGTCCCAGATCTTGAGGCCAGGCGCAGTGTGGGTTATAGTTTTTTCAGTCACCACATGTGCATATTTCTGTTTTGGAAGCATTCAGTTTGAGATTGCTCCATATCACCCATACAGCTCTGAGGCAACTGAAGATTTCTGAGTTTTAGATGTCTTTGGGGCATTCTATTTTAACAAGTATTCGTTTGTCATCTGCATAGTTGTACAATGTGAGCTGAAATTCATTGATCATTGCCGGTAATGACTTCATGTAGTTGTTGAAAAGCATTTGTGAGATGATTGATCCTTGGGTGACACCTGCTTTTGTGAAGTAGGGTTTGGATGAGGAAGGAGGAGTATGGATGACATTTGTTCTGTTTTGAAGGTAGGATGTGATACAGTAGAGAGTAGTCCCCTCTGCCTGCTGCGTAGAGTCTTTGTGATAGGGTGTCATGGTCAACTGTGTCAAAGGCTTCTGAGAAGTCTGAGAGAAGTAGTGCAGCAACTCCATAGCGGTCTACTGTGTTTTTAAGTTAATCCCAGATGGTGATCAGTACAGATTTTGTACCTCTTGCTGGGCTGAATCCAGTTGGGTAGTCTGAAAGTATGGTGTTTTCTTCAATGAACTGTGACATCTGGGCAAATGCTGCCATTTCTATCAGTTTGCCCAGGAAAGGTCCATTTCTAATCGGTCTATAGTTGTTGGGGGTCTTGTGGGTCCAGGTTTTATTCTTCTTCAGTAATGGATGTATGTATGCCTTTTTATTTTTTTTATTTTTTTTAGGTCTTCTGAAAGATTCCTGTTAAATAATTATTGATTGTTCTTAGTGGTGTGGCAGCAGAGGTAGATAAAAGAATGTTCTTGAAAATTTATGGTGAACAAGGGTTCAGTAGGGAAGCTGGAAGGCCTGCTTGCTTTGACCAGATCCCTAATTTCAGTTTGTGGTATTTGTTCAAAGGAAATGCAGACTGTGTTTGCTTACTCTTGGAGGTTTTTTTTCGAAACTGTTTGGTGCTGGTAGTTTTCCTTTGTTTTAAATAGGAGTCCAATAAGTCCAGTTGTGTAATGATTTGCCAGTTTGTCTGTGAATTCTTGAGTAATGGGATAAGTTCTTTCCTTCTATTTGTTTACGAAATTCAGTGAGAATTTTATAACTTTGTTTATTGCAGACTAAGCATTTTGAATTCTGTCTGAAAAGTACCTTTTTTAGCTTTTTGATTGTTGATTTGTACATTATGTTAAGTTTGCGTAGGTGAAGTTTGTTTTGATTGCTGTTTGTTTTGACCCAGGTTCGTTGCAGCTTTCTGGTTTGTTTTATCTTTTTTAGTTCTGTATTTCTCCAAGGTTCTTGTTTCCTTTAGACCTGGCTTGTTGTTCTGAGTGGTATAAGGATATCGAAAGCTTCCCGTAGTTACTCATAACGTTTTTAAACTGAATTTGTCTAGATCAGTTTTGGCTGTTAGTTGTGTTTTGAAGTATTAAAAATGTTTGATACTTTGTCAATTGGTGGATGCATGCAAGGTGGATTTGTGTGTTGATTTGTTGTATTTTATGTTGGAAATCTACCAAATGGTGGTCTGACCATGTGACTGGTGTGATGCTGCGAAAGGTGACTAGTTCTGGATTTGCAAAGATGACATCTAAGATGTGTCTAGCTATGTGTGTGGGATTGTGTACAATCTGATGTAGGTTCAATTTGAGGAGGCCAGTGATGATAGGTTTTGGGTTGGATATATTGGGTTTGTCCAAGCAGATGTTTAGGTCTCCAAGAATGCATAGGTTGGAGTATAGTGTTATAAGGTTTAAAATGGCACCCAGAAACGTGTCTAGGAATGTTGAATTGCTTGGTTGTGGTGTGTAAAGGAGGACAAAATTACAGGTGGAAGTTGGTGTTGGGTGACATCTGGTGAGGGCGGCCTCAGAACCTTGTATGGAAACGTTAAATGTTTTGCTGAGACTTAATGTTTGCTTGAAATTAATAGCTAGTCCACCACCTATTTTGCCTATATGGTCTTGTGTGATAGTTTAATAGCCTGGAGGAACGGCATCATGCAACACTGGAGCCGTGTCATCTCCCATCCATGATTCTTTTATGAAGAGTAAGTCAGGTTGTGTGTCAATGAGTATGTCGTAAATGTGGTGCTTGTTTTTAGAGAGGGATTGAGCATTTATTAGTTGGCAGTTTAGATATTGTGTTATGGTGGTTGTGACTTTGTTTTTTGGAAGAGTAAGCTGGTGTATTTTGAATTTGAAGCAGGTATGTCATTAGTGCTGGTATTAACTGTCTGAGGGTCACAATAGTATTTTTCTATATAGTGTTCCTCATCCAGCAAGCTTAAATGGCTCTTTTTGGGTTGGTGTGTCCCTCTTGTAGAGATGGTGGTTGAGAGCGAGAAGGTGACGTGGAGTTTTTGTAGAGTAGCCTTGTTGTGTAATAGACCTGTGAATGCAAAGTTGCGAAGAGTGGCATGTTTATTTTGTTTCCGTCTCTTTAGTGTGGAAAGAGTATGGGTTGGGGTGCTAGTGGAGCATGTGGATCATATTCTAAGGCTCTAAATTGTGCAGTGGATGAGAGACCGGTGAATGTGAGTTGTGTTGGTGTATTTGTTGTGGATTACGATGTATTTTGTGTAGTCATAAGGGAGGGAGAGGGTTATGTAATTAGTGACGAAAGTATTATGAAAAGTATGTATGATTTTGATGTGGTGGTTTTATTTTTTGGTGGAGTGGTGAGAGGAGATATTGATGTAGTGGTTATCTGAGAAGGATTTGTATGTAGACTACTGCTGTGGAGTGGTATTTGAATTGTACAGTGGGTGGTGATGTGTTTTGGAGAAGAGTGTATGTGGTGTGTAAGAGGGGACGGGCAAGTTATGAGTGTCAGATTGTTTTTCAAATATATTTTTATTTTTATTGTTTCAATTTCAAAAACATGTATTGAACTTGAACAAACAGCAATTTTGTTGAAACTTCATTGCGAGACCATTATGTACAGGTGGGAACCACGGTTCTCATTAAGCACCATGAGACAGCTAGACTTCTGACATTTACAACTGTATCTCAGCAACTTATTAGAGTATTCCCCATGGCTATTGCCCTGTCATGTCCTCTCGTCCATTGTCTCTCCCAAACTTCCCCCTCCTGCCCATCTTCTAGGTGATAGTATGCCTTTCAAGGGACCCAGATCTTGCAGAACTGTTTCAGGCAGCCTCTAGCCGTGTATGTGTAAACAGGGGTATTTGTGTTCCTCATTGAAGGATGCCAATCACGTACTAGTCAGGAGGCTGTGACTGCATTTCTCTACAGCTTATTGCAAGCAGAAGCTTTGAAGGTATTGAAATAATTCAGCTTCCTCAAAGTCCGTATTTGGCTCCTTTCACTTCAGAAGCTAACTCTGCATCACCCGCCACTTACGGAATATTAGAAGAAGACCTACTTTGTCCCATTACTTGACATGACAATCTGGTGTGCAGTGGTGCCATTATACTGAATCTCCATAGTGCTGGATGACTTCAGTGATGCAGATGGTAGTTACTTCACTGTTAGCGCTTCTATTTTCATATACAGCATGCAGATTCCCTCATCCTTTTTAAAGGGTTCAACTGTGCTCGTCTGGTCTTGCAATAGAGCTGAATTCTTGCAGTCTTCATCACACTCCCTCTTTCAGTGACTTGCAGAATCCCATGGGATTCTCCCTTCTAGCTCCATTTTTAGAGTCGACGGCAAAGCGCTCTGGCCCTGGTGTAATCGCTCTGTGGGCTTTTAACCGTGCCCATCACTTTGGTTGGTTTGTGGGCTTGCCTTTTAAAATTTGCTTGATTTAATTAGTGAAAGGCATGCATACATCATTCCTTTTCCAGTCTTTAGCCCGCCTCGAGCGCACCGGCCAACTATTGAAAACATACGAGGCTCCATGTTTTAGGAATGGTTTCTGGACTACTTTTTCTCTTTATTTCTTAGACAGCGCGATTTCACTAGGCAGTTGTCGAGCGCTTTGCATGACATCATCCCTGTTACATGGATATTTGCACTTCTGCCGGTTACATGGATAGTTGCACTTTTGCCGATATTTTACTGCGAGCGAACCTCTGTTTCCTTTTATGTGTCTACTTTGCGCTTATGGCGGCTTTCGGCTCGCTTAGTGAAACTGATTTACTTTTCATTTTCAGTTTATGTGGTAAAAAAAAGTCCGGTTAAGAGTTTACAACGCTAATAGCTTTAACTGGAGCAAACGCGAGACCCATTGCATTGCAAATGCTTTTTCGCCCATTGTAATCACCTCATAAACTTAATAAAACTCTGCAGCCTTAGCTTTTTTTTCCTCTGTGATGAGCAAATCCACAGACTTATCAGATCAGCAGTACTAGTTTTGAAAGGTTTTCACATTTTTTATGCCTAAAAAGTGCTGTATGATGTAAAATGGAGTCATATTGGTCCGTGACATAATCATAGCCATTAAGCGCTCCTCGTGAACGTAGGTAATCAACTCCTCTCTAAGAAAGCAGCAAGGAAGGAATAATCTTTACTGATGTAAAAGTGATTTGGGGTTCTGAACTTCGAGGTGAGCACTAATTATTAAGCTCACCCGCTGGTCAGTGCTATATTGGACAGGACTGCAACGTGCTGAATTCTTTGATTACAGTGTAGTTATCAATTATCTCTATTTCAATACAGGATATTTCTCATTACATTTTTTTTCTAATTTCTGTGGTCTAATAACCTCCATAAAATTTCATCCAGATTAATATAACTCCATCCTGCAGGAGGCATCACAGTTTCCTTGATGTCATCCGTATTTTGTGCCAAGAAACAATGAAGTTCTGAAAAATGCAGATTAAACCAGAACAAACTGTAAGAACGTTCCTGCACCACATGTGAGTATCTCATGTCAGGCCTGTCATACTTCATTCTTTTGTAGCTACCTCTTGTCTTCTGCCAACCCTTAGTTAGGGCCTTGAGCGTGTTGCTTCCTCCTTTATTCTAGTTCTCATGAAGTAAGACCTTTTACAAACTGCTCTTCCTCAGTCAGATTCCATCCCCACATACGCAAATATTCCACTTGTCCCTCTTCACACAAGTCACTAGTTTCTTGTGGTTCATTCTATTTTCTATTCCATTTACTCCAAAACCTGTACTTAGATGACCCTTTTTAAATTTTCTACACCGAATTCTTGTGCATTATTTGTCATGGTGTATTTTGTATAGAACTATTGCACATTCCTTAGTTTTCCTTTCTTATCGCTGACGTCAGTTGTTGGATGGTATTGCTTTACTGCTTGTTTATTTTCCATCCTTTCGGTGTTTCCTGATTGTTTCTCATCAGTTAAATGGCAAACTTATTTAGGACTACATTTCCCAACAAAGCCTTGCAGAGCATATTCTCTAGAAAATATTAAATGTTCTTGCCTCGTAAATGGAACAAGCGAGCACATAAACCTAGTCCTAATCCTTCACTAACCTCCCACTTTCTGCCAAATTTAGATCTCTCTACGTTTAGAGGCCTGTAAGTGTAATGTTTTGGCTCTCTCCTGTTGCCCTGTCCACTGAAATTGTTTCATTCAGTCTCAGTAAGGAGATGGCTTTTAAAAAGTTCATACCAGAAATTGAGCTGTCATCAGTTGAAAAGTAAGCCTCAGGCATTCGTGCGTACTCAATGAAAAATCACACTGAACAACTATTATTGTTTTAGACGATCGGTGGATGTGCTTCAACATTTAAAACCCAGCGATTGCAGCGAGCTTGTGAGTAGCAACCTTTATTTTTAGATCTGCAATTCTTAATTTTTTTCCTGGGGGGGCGAGGGTTAGTATTGCGTACCTTTTGGTTTTCCTGGGGTAATGCCATTGGTTTTACCACTGCCCTAAAAATACTGGTTAGTCTGATGTTGAGCTCATAATGTTTGAGAATCGAGGAAATGTCAGAACAGACAGCAGCTCTGAATTAAAATGTTGCTGTGATATGAAGTATATTAATCCCACTCTTTTTTAGTTCAGTTTTTGGGGCTAATATCAGTTCTTTGTAGAAAAAGTTCTTCTGAATCTCGAATGCAATCACATCTGATAGACTACTAGCTGCAGATTCCTTACCTTAGAATTTCTTGGCATCAGCTTGGAATCTGGAATTTTTTTTGTTGAGCTGAACCCAGGATTCACCTTCATGTGGTGTAGTTCAGATTCCCGTGGCATCGTTGGAGCAGTCTGTAACGTCATGGTTGTCTATAAAGACACTAGGCGCTGTGCGTATTTAAGTTGTTTTTTTTCCACTGTGGGTAACTGCAGGTCTGGATTCGAGCTATCCTCTGCCTTTTTTGGGAGGCCTTTTTTTTACCTTTTTGTCAATGCTTTTTCGAGTCTGTGCGAGGATGTCATCGAGGAAGATGGGGTTGTTGAAAAAAACTCTGGCTACGGCCAGATCCTTGGGCCTCTGGACCACCTGCTCGCCGGTGTTCTGCTTTTTGCTCATTTCGAGGCTTCGGAAGGGGTGTTGTACCATGCCACCCACAAATCAGCCACAATTCTCCGTCAACTCAACATCCATTACGAAGGCGAGGTCGTAGCACCTTCAGACCCAGAGGGTCTAGCAAGGGGTTGGCCACCACCCAGCCCCCCTCTTCCACTGCACCCAACTCCTCCTAGTATGATTCTGCAAGACCACTCTCCTCCAGTTGGAGGGAGAATTAAATTTCATCTCCCTCACTGGCTATTCCCTCCCCTTCCAGTCTTTTCCTCCCTCCATGCCTCCATTAAAAGAACGGCTGGTGGAGGACGATCATTTACTCTTGCTCTGCGAGGAAGTTGCGGCTCTCTTGGCCAAGGGAGCTATAGAAAGGGTGCCATTGTCAGAAGTAGGCAGTGGTTGTTATTCCTACTACTTTCTGATTCCCAAAAAGAACAAGGGTCTTTGCCCTATTCTGGGTTTACGGGACGTGAATCTCTTACTCAAAAAGTAGAAATTCAAGATGTTCACGCTTCCTCCTGTTTTGTCTCTCCTAGACCATGGAGACTGGATGGTAGTTCTGGACTTGCAGGATGTGTATTTTCACATCCTCATCCTACCTGCCCACAGGTGCTACTTGCTGTTCAAGGTGGGCTGCGAGCACTTTGTTTACTGTGCTCCCCTTCTGTCTCACCAGTGCCTCTCTGGTGTTCACAAAACTGATGGTGGTGGCAGCTCATCTGCGCAGGTTAGGGATTTCAGTCTTCCCCTATCTCGACAACTGGCTGTTGAAGGCGCCTACGCCCCAGGCTCTTGTCATCCACTGTCAGACTACTGTGAACCTCCTGCATTTGCTGGGGTTCACTATAAACTGATGTATAGTGAAACAACGCATGCACTTACCATGAAATGTTGTTACAACACACATGCTTTTGCCACGGATGTCTTTCCCACGAACATTTCGTAGTAAAGGCATAGTTGATAAGGGCATATTCATGGTAAAAAGTAGAGGTAATTATAACATATATCATTGATATATATGTATATGTTCGATGGCATGTGTAGCTGCTGATACACGTGCTGTGCATATGGATTCCGACATCTAGTGTTGGGCCCTGAGTGTTACAAGTTGTTTTTCTTCGAAGAAGTCTTTTCGAGTCACAAGATCAAGTGACTCCTCCTCTTCGGTTCCTTTGCGCATGGGCCTCGACTCCATTGTTAGATTGTTTTCTTTCCGCCGTTGGGTTCGGACGGGCTTCCTTCTCGCTCCAAGATTTCGATTTGGAAAGCTTTTAAAACGTTCATTTCGACTGTATCGTATCGATCTGGTTAATAATCTTCCATCGACACAGCAGTACCGTCGGGAAACAACTTTGTTCGCCCTTCGGGGCACGCGCACCAAACTCGGGCCTAGTCGGGCTGCTGTGTGGAGAGCCTTTTGGGTCAGACTCCATTCCGATTTTGCCCTCGGTGCCACGCGAAGTACCCATATACAGACCAGCATCTGGTTTGCAACCTCTGCCTTTCTCCAGACCATCGGAAGGAAAATTGTGAGGCCTGTCGATCCTTCCGATAGAAAAAGACTTTAAGAGATAGAAGAGCAAGAAGGCTTGAAATGGCGTCGAAGCTGGGAACATTTTGACGTAGAAGAGGAAGAATTAATGCAGACAGCAGTCTCAGTCCGAGATTCGGAGTCGGAGCAGGAATCGGACACAGACAGACCAGTCACAGTCGGACAACATGCGAGTACGTCTGCCCCTGCACCCTCGCAAAAGAAAAAACTAAAGGCCTTGGGTACAGCACTGCCGGAAGGCCATGGCTCGGCCCGAAAAAAGACTGTTGGTGACCGACCCTCCGGTTTGGCACCGAAAAAGGCCACTCCTCCGAAAACCTCAAACAACAAAAAGCTCAGTTTCAGACTCCAGTAAACACAAATTTTTGGAGTCAAAAATAAGAAAACCCATTTTGGAGCCAAAACCTTCCTCGTCTTTTTCGATCACGAAAAAACACGCTTCTGAGCCGAAAAAGCCAACATATACAGAGGAACATGGACTTTTGAAAATACATAAAGAAAGCCACAAAACCTCTGAAGAGGAGTTAGAGGTAGAACCAATACTGCAAATTATAGATGAAAGGTAATCCAGGATCCACATCCATAAAGAAACGGGGAGAATTCTCACAGCACCTCCTTTAAAAACAGAGGAAGCTAGCATTTCAGGAGGAATTAGACACTATGCAGCCTCCAGATAAAGTGCCAAAACAGGAGAAACCACCACCTCCTCAGTGTTCTCCTCCTCATTCTCCACACCTACCTACCTCTCATCCCACCATCCCTACACCAGTGCATTCACCCACTCATTCATATGATTCACAACAGGATACTATGGATCCATGGGATCTTTATGACCCTGATCCCAACCCAAGCAATGATCCAGACAGCTATCCCTCTAAACCATCACCACCCAAGGATAGTACTGTATATAACCAGGTCATAGCTTAGGGCTGCAGCCTATCATTAAGTTACCATGCATACAGAGCTATTAGAAGAGGATTTTTTTATTCAACACATTATCCTCAACTCATTCTAGGTACCAATGCCTCCCAACTCCTAGGCATGGTAAAACATGCACATCAGATTTTTAAGGAAGCAGTCAAGGCATGCATTATAACACCTAGAATAGAAAAGGAATACAAACCTGCACCATCTGACCCTGATTAGATCACCCGTCAGGTACCACATGATTCTGTTGTAGTTAGTGCTGCCAGGAAGAGAGCAAATAGTCAGTCCTCAGTTGATGCACCCCCTCCTGATAAGGAGAGCAGGAAATTTGATGCTGCAGGGAAAAGAGTTGCGTCCCAAGCAGCAAACCCGTAGAGGATGGCGAATTCACAAGCACTACTAGCTCGTTATGACAGAGCCCATTGGGACGAGATGCAAGATATAATACAGCATCTCCCCAAAGAACACCAAAAAAAGGCTTATCAAGTAGTGGAGGAAGGGCAAGCCATCACAAACAACCAAATACGATCTGCCCTAGATGCAGCAGACACCGCTGCTAGGAGTGTCAACACAGCAGTCACTATACGTAGACATGCATGGCTCCGGTCTTCTGGATTCAAACCGGAAATGCAGCAGGCTGTGTTAAACATGCCTTTCGACAAAAAACATCTTTTTGGGCCAGAGGTAGACACAGTAATTGAAAACTACAAAAAGACTCCGACACAGCAAAAGCAATGGGTGCACTCTGTTCTACACCATATAGGGGGCCATTTGGTAAGCCTCATTTTCGAGGTGGTTTCAGACCACAGACCTCAGAGGCATCAACCTCTCAAACAAAACCAGCTTACCAAACACAGTACCAACGTGGTAGTTTTAGAGGCACATTCAGAGGGCAATACTCCAGAAATAGAGGAAAATTCCAGACCTCTAAGCAGCCTGCAACAAACCCAAAACAGTGACTTCCCTCAACCCCTTCCTCTCCTGTGTGTGTGGGGGGAACTACAACAGTTCCGCACAAATTGGCAAAATATTACCACGGACAACTGGGTGATCAATTATCCGCAGTGTTTATTGCCTAGAATTTATAAACACCCCTCCAACTATACAACCAAAATTTCACAAACTAACCACAGAACATGCACTTCTGTTACAAGAAGAGGTCCAATCTCTACTACTGAAAAAAGCAATAGAATTAGTTCACTCTCAGCTAAGAACAGGAGTTTATTCATTATACTTTCTAATTCCAAAACAATATGGCACTCTCAGGACCCTCAATCTTTACATCCTGTCGGAACATTTTCACATGGTAACTTGACAGGATGTCATCTCACTTCTACAAAAACAAGATTTTATGACAGCATTGGACCTCAAGGATATGTACTTTCACATACCCATCCATCGTGCCCACAGAAAATATCTCAGGTTCGTCATTCAAGGAAAACACTACCAGTTCAAAGTGTTACCCTTCGGAATAACAACAGCGCCAAGAGTATTCACAAAGTGCTTAGCAGTATTGGCAGCTTACCTAAGAAGACAACATATACATGTCTTTCCATATCTAGGTGATTGGCTAATAAAATCAAGCAGTCGTACACAATGCCAAAATCATACACGTTATGTAATACAAACTTTACACACACTAGGTTTCTCAAACTACCAAAAATCACACCTTCAACCAGCACAAATACAACCGTATTTAGGGGGATTACTAAATACTCAACAAGCTCTAGCATATCCAAACACGCAAAGGATACAAGCTTTTCAAAACCTAATTCCACAAATACAACCAAATCAACAATACACGTAAGATTTGTCATGAAAATACTAGGAATTATGGCATCTTGCATTGCAATTGTTCCACATGCAAGATTAAACATGTGGCCCTTACAACAGTGCCTTGCACAACAATGGTCACAGGCACACGGTCAACTCCAAGATCTAGTGTTGATAGACCGCCAAACATATATGTCCCTTAAGTGGTGGAATTCTACCAATCTAAACAAAGGGCGGTCATTTCAGGACCCTGTGCCTCAGACCATAATTACAACAGATGCATCAATGGTTGGTTGGGGAGCTCACCTAAACAATCACAACATTCAAGGACAATAGGATGTCAAACAGAAACAGCTACATATAAACCACTTGGAGTTATTAGCTGTATTTCTGGCACTCAAAGCTTTTCAACCTCTTCTCACACAGAAGAATGTTCTTATAAAAACAAGCAACATGACAACCATGTATTATCTCAACAACCAGGGAGGGATACATTCATCCCAACTGTCCCTTCTAGCCCCCAAAATTTGGAAATGGGCCATCACAACCAAATTAATCTATCAGCACAGTACATCCCAGGGATAGACAATCAGTTGTCAGACATCCTCAGCAGGAATCACCAACAAACTCATGAATGGGAGATCCAGCCTCAAGTACTTCAAAAGTACTTTCAAAAGTGGGGAACACACGAAAAAGCAAAATGCCAAAACTTCGCATCCAGACACCCACATCCCCTATCCAAGGGCAATGCTCTATGGATCAATTGATCAGGGATATTTGCATATGCTTTTCCCCCTCTCCCACTCCTTCAGTTTCTAGTCAACAAGTTGTGTCAAACTTCACTCAACATGATACTCATAGCACCAACATGGGCACGTCAGCCATGGTACACATTACTAGATCTATGGGTAGTACCACATTCCAAACTTCCATGCAAACCAGATCTGTTGAACAAAACAGAGGTCAGATCAGACATCTCAAGCACTCAGTCTAGCAGTTTGGCTCCTGAGGTCATAGAGTTTGGATATTTACAACTCCCATCAGAATGTATGGAAGTTATTAAACAAGCAAGAAAACCCACTACTAGACAGCGCTATGCAAACAAATGGAAAATATTTGTATATTACTGTGTATCTAAAGATAAAGACCCTCTTACAGCTTCAATAAAAGATATTGTGTGTGATTTACTTCAGTTACAAAAATCTAACTTAGCATTTTCTACAATAAAAATAAATCTTTCTGCAATTTGTGCATATTTACAAAATATACACCATACCTCTTTATTTAGAGTTCCGGTTATCAAAGCTTTCATGGAAGGCTTAAAACGCATCATTCCACCTAGAACGCCACCAGTTCCATTGTGGAATCTAAATATAGTGCTTACAAGACTTATGGGTCCACCATTTGAGCCAATGCACTCATGTCAACTGCAATTTCTAACATGGAAAGTTGCCTTCCTTGTAGCAATTACTTCTTTACGAAGAGTAAGTGAAATACAAGCTTTACTCTTGAGGAACCTTTCTTCCAAGTATACAAACAAAGTTGTACTGAGAACAAATCCAAAATTTCTACCAAAAGCCATATCACCATTTCACATTAATCAAACTGTGGAACTGCCAGTCTTCTTTCCACAGCCAGATTCTGTGGCAGAAAGAGCTCTACATACATTGGACTTCAAAAGAGCTTTAATGTACTATATAGACGGAACCAAACCATTTAGAAAGATTAACAACTATTTGTAGCTTTCCAAAAACCACATATAGGTAATCCTATATCAAAACAAGATTTAGCAAGATGGATTGTAAGGTGCATCCAAACATGCTATATCAAAGCAAAAAGACAGTTTTCAGTTACTCCCAAAGCACATTCTACAAGAAAGAAAGGTGCGACAATGGCTTTCTTAGGGAATATACCAATGACTGAAATATGTAAAGCAGCTGCATGGTCAACACCACATACATTCACTAACCGTTATTGTGTAGACATATTATCACAACAAGCCACAGTAGGTCAAGCTGTCCTAATAATGTTATTTCAAACAACTTCAACTCCTACAGGCTAACCACCACAATTTTGTGGGAGGACAGAACTGCTTTGTAGTCTATGCACAAACATTACCTTAACACCCCAAAACCCGTACCCACCCTAAAACCAAACACCCCTTACCGTCCGAAACGCAAACTAAAAATGCCCTTACCACCCAAAAACCCATACACACCATAAAATACAAACAAAACGCCCATATGACCACCCCAAAACCCATACCCACAGAAGCTCCCTTTCATCAGAGCTGTTCTGGACACAGTGAAGTTTTGTGCTTATCCTCCCAAGCAGCGAGTCCATAATATTCAGGTTATGATACCGATGTTTTGGTCTCTATCCTGGATTTTGGTGAGACAGACTCTGAGGCTGGTGATCAGACTGGCATTGAAAGCATTTCTTCTGGTTGTAAAGGGGAAAATGGTGTGTGTGTTCACGGACAACACTACCACAATGTGGTACTGGCACAAACAGGGTGGTGTTGGACCGTAGACCCTCTATCAAGAAGCCCTGCATCTCTGGACATTGCTGGAACAGCAGGGCATTACCCTGGTGGTTCAACATCTGGTGGGTTCTCTGAACGCCAGAGCAGACGAAGTTAGCTGTCGATGCCTAGCGGATCACAAATAGTGTCTCCACCCAGAGGTGGCGCAAGGACTCTTTCAGCAGTGGGGAGAGCCTTGGTTGGATCTATTTGCCTTTGCAGAGAACGCGCATTGTCAGCAGTATTGCGTGCTGGCGTTTCAAAGGCAGTAATCACTCTTGTTGCTTTTTGTCACAGGTGGAATTCAGACCTCCTGTACACCTCTCTTCCCCCCCTCCCCCTCAATATGACTTCTGCCTAGAGTTCTCAAGAAGATCAAGAACGAGTGGGCCCAAGCAACCCTAGTGGCTCCGAATAGAGCATGAAGAGTCTGCTATCCTGAGCTTCTGAAAATGAGCATTGATCCTCTGATCAGGCTGCCCCTTCAGGAAAGTTCTCCTCCCGAACCTGTCAACTCCATGCTTTCATGCGTGAAGCTTGAGTGGCGGCAGTTGATGGTTTTTGACCTTCCTCCCGAAGACTGTAAAGTTATTCTGGCACCCAGGCCTTCCTCCACTAAAACAATATATGCCTGCTGTTAGAAATGTTTTGTACATTATTGTGCAGAAAGAGCTATTGATCCTCTTTCTGATATCCTTCTGTTTATTCTGTTCCTTCCCCAGCAGGGTTCTGCCTTGGGTACGCTCAAGGGCCATCTTTCTGCCTTATCGGCATTCCTTCAGCTGCCTAATCAGCCTTCACTGTTCAAATCTCCCATTATACATCGATTCCTCAAAGGGCTTGTACTTATTTTTCCCCCAGCACCCATTGGTATGCCTCATTGGGTCTTAAATCTTGCCTTTACATTTCTTGTGTGCTCCCTTCGAGCACTTACACAACTGTTCCCTCTGGCTGCTCACCATCAAGACAGCCTTTTTAGTGGCAGCAACATCTGCCAGGAGGGTGAGAGATGCAAGCTCTGTCATCAAAGCCACAGTATTTCACTATCTATCCAGACAAGGTGGTTCTCAGAGCACGTGCCTCTTTCCTCTCTAAGGTGGTGACCCCATTTCATCTGGATCAGAAAATCACCCTGCCCACCTTCTTTGTTCCGCTGCATCCCTCTAAGGAAGAGGAGCAACTCCACCGGCTAGATCCAAAAGAAGCATTCTCAGTCTACTTTGACTGCACAAGAGTGTTCCGGGTGGATGAACAACTCCTTGTGGGGTACGTGGGAGCAAAGAAGGGTCTGGCAGTGTAGAAACAAACCATTTTATGCTGGGTTGTTCTCTGCATTAACATCTGCTACGCACTGGCTAAAAAGCAGCCTCCTGAAGACTCATTCCAACAGGGGAAGGCTGGTACCACTGCACTAGTCGGAGGTGATCCAGTCCTGGATATCTGTCATGCAGTAACATGGGCATCCTTGCTCTCGTTTGCAAAACACTATAGCCTCGAGAATCCGGTCTGAAGAGGAGAACACTTTGCCCGTCCGGTCCCACAAGACTTTTTAGTGTAAAGGAGATCTATCCGCAGCCCACTGCCAGGAGGTTATGGCTTGGGTATCTATTCTAATGTAAGGAATCTGCAGCTAGAAGTCTGTCAGATAGACAAGTTACTTACCTTTGGTAACGCATTATCTGGTAGAGATTCTATCTAGCTGCAGATTTCTTACACCTACCCATGCTTCCCCGGTCTATGGATTTGTCTAATAGGGTTAGGGTTTATCCCTTTCAGGGCCCTAGTTTTGCACAGACGAACTGTTGGTTCTATCCATGACTCTGCGCTTCTGGCGTGGAAGTTCGTGGGTAAAAGAACTGACGTATGCTTGCCGGGGTGGTGCATTTATAGGTGACCGTGATGTCACAGACGGTTCCAACGATGCCACACGGATCCCAACGACACCACCCGTGGGCACACGCAGGGTACTGGTCAGCAAAAAATTCTGGATTACAAGCTGACGCCAGGACATTCTAAGGTAAGTGATCTGCAGCTAGATAGTCTCTACCAGATAATGCGTTACGGAAGGTAAGTAGCTTGTTCCTCGAGCACCAGATTAGTGGTTTGAATTACAAATGTTCTCCAAGGCAAGAAGAAATCTGAAAATCATGTTGAAGTTTACAATTAAGGGTCTTGAATTTAACTATGCAAATTCTGACTCCTAGACTAGATAAACTGCTGGTGTGTTTATCTGCATTACTCAGTATGCCAAGTTTGTTCTTGGCTGCCCTGACAGGAGACACTATCATTTCAAAGCGTGACGTAAACACTGAAGAGTAAAGTTCTTAATTAGGATGACCTAGCACTTCATTAATTGGTGTCCAGACTATAAAAGATTTGACCTTAAAAATAAACTGTGTACTGAACATTTTTTTTCAGACTGTTTACTCCTGCCGAATATTGAGCTGAAAGCTAATTTTGTGCAATCTGCCTAATCGTTTTGTATGCTAAGACACACTGCCAATTCTTATTTTACGAACCCATTTTAGGTTTATAGAATATTGATCCTGGATGGCTATAGAAACAGATATTTGATAGAAACTGGACTGTATGCATCTGAGATGCGAGCTCAAACTAGTAGATGGACCTGTAGCTGTTGCACCAGATTTTAACTAGGGCATATGTTATCAGTAGCACAATGTCAGCTGAGTGATTTTGGTTAGGGTTGTTGGACCCACAGACTTCCTTTGAGTTGTTGCATCTTACTTTTGAACTCCTCTCCAGTGGGTCAGTGTATTTTGAGAGGAGGTAGCTGTAATTGTGTTTTTTAATTGAAAAATGGACAGGGAAGAAGACCAGGCATGATGATAGAAAGGGCAGTGCCATAAATTGCTGTTAAGAATCAGCAGAAATGTGTTAAATAACCTCTTTGAATTAATTGCTTTGTTACTTAGGCATTTCTGAAGGTCCTAGTAGATGTGCCGATGTTTTTCCATAAAACTTTAGTCCTCAAAGGGTTTCTGGAGTATATTACTAGTCACTCCACATGCTTGACCATTTGAACTTTGACGCCCTGTTAAGACAAAGGTCCCTTTGATTGAACCAGTAAAACTTGATTGTCGAAACAGACAGGTAATTGTTTTATGTTTATCTTGTTTGAACATACATGACATATATGCTTGGAGCACTAATAGGGAGACCAGTCTGTTTTTAAGCTCTTTGTAGCTAGAGCATTGCATTGAGTTGTAGGTGCACCCAGTAACTAGTTTTTTTTTTTTTTTTTTTTTTTTTTTTTTTTTTTTTAAGCAGTTCACACCAGAAGGGTGAACTTCACCAGGGGCGGCCCTGGAGAAGGTAGCAGTGCTGCTTTCACCTCTTCTTAGGCCCAACCTTTCTCCCAATGATCAAGATTGTCGCTTTGGGGGAAGGAGGGTAGTTCTGTCTTACAACTATTCTAACCACATTGTTGGTGTGTTTGAGGGTGATACAGTGAAAAAATGAGTGGTACTACTCCTAACCCTAAGACTTCTCACTGTGGTCGATAGGTAGTTAAATATTTTACTGTACCTCACCCTGCTATCTATCCCCCTTGACATTATCAATAAATTGATGATGCATGAGCCTAAGTGGTGAAAGGTGCAAGCAGGGATCACCGTTCAAAACGCTTCCTTTATACTGCTTCGATGCTGGATCATGATTTGAAACCTAGGGGAGGAGTGGGAGGATGCTTTTTGGGAAGTGCTCGGATACTGAGAGGAAGAGCCACACCACCTCCCTACTAGATGCTGACTGAGCAATACTGTTCAAGTTGGAACTCGGCAAGGGTGTGCAAGCTGGCAAAGGTGTGCAAGTTGCCAATGGATGTACAAAATTGGAGAAGGCATATACAAGCATTCTAAATGTGTGGTTACAGAAGAAGATTAGTACAGATGTAACCTGAATGCTTCCGTCTCCATCGCATGTCCTCCATTAAGTATCTGAGGATATTTTGGTGTTCTGGCTTGACAGCGCAGCTGTACCCAGACAATTATGTGAGCCACTAGGAGAGGGGTTTTGGTTCCGCCCACATGTTGGAATTCAGGATTACATGTTTTGATTGGTCAGAAGTTGAGAGCTTCCACAAAATAGCGCGTACCCTCCACACAGCTGTGGTCATTTTGTTTACCCAGGTGCTTGAGTTTAAACTTTTCGGGGTGCACATATTGTAGTGCTACTATAGTGTCTTAGATTACTAGATAATTTGTGGGGTTTTTCTGGCCCCAGCAATGATTGGGAGCAGTCATTAACCTGCATGGACGTGGGTCTTCTTTGACAGTGCATTCATAAAAATGACCTATTGACATTGCCATAGCTTTTATGGTAAGGGAAGAGTTGGGAGCTGTGATGACTGCTCTTAGCACCTCCCTCGTTCTGTTCCCTTACTTTTGTTGCCGTCATAGGAGAGAAGGTGGTTCGGACTGCTATGCAGCTTTAAAAGTACAACGTGTTTTTCTTGTAGATTTTATTTACTATGGTTTACTTCAAACGTTGAAATTGGAGTGTAAGCTTGGGTGCCATGTGAATAGAGGCTTGTTTTCAAGAAGTGTTAATGCAAGAAATGTACAAGGGTAGCATGAAAGCAAAAGACGTCTGAAGCATCATCAGTGTGCAGGTGTTGAAAATATGGTGTTTCGATTGATCACTAAAGCCCAAGGATTAGTGTTTGGGACCAGAACAATAGAGCCCCATGACAACATGGCTTGGCTTAATTCTGAAACATGCTGCACACGCTATAGCCTGTTTATCTCTTGTCTTAACCACAGACCTATTGAAATATCCTAGGAAAACATGCTGCAATGAAAATGCTCCTGCTATGGGGAGAGTAAAGCAAATTCTGAATGTTCTAAAAATGTACACAAGAATTGAAAATGGTCAGTCTGTGTTCTGTGAAGCGAGGCGGGGGAAGTGTGCCACCTACAAAAGGATTTTGCTTGTAATGCAGATATTGTTGGATATTATCGTCTCTGAGAAAATATCAAAACCACAAAGACAATAGCAACAAACCAGATTGTTATCCTTCTGTCCAGAATGTTGTAAACTGTATTGCTTCTGGTTTACAATCAAAGGCACTATCAACCCAGGGAAACCTATAACCCCTTCTCCGTCGCTTGCTTAACAAGAGAAATAGAATATCGCTCCGCATTCATTCAGGCTTGGTTATTTGTGAGAAGTTCGAAATGCTGCATTGTTACGAACAAACAAAAAACATCGCCTCTGACCAGCGCCCGGATGAGAGGTGAGTTTTACACTACTAGGTAGTCTTCCCATGGTTAGGATTTATCTGCACCAGTTTCACTGTGCACAGAAGCCAGGGATTTTGCCACAATTTACTGTTAAAACCAAATATTACATAATTGCCGCTGCAGACCACAGCTTCTGACAGCTGGTGTTGCCTAACTTTGGATGTTCAGGAAATCATATTTAGGTCTTCATTTTGCTGATGCAGTTTGCAAACTGACTTGTTGCTAACATGATAAATAGGGTGAGCTTTGGACCGCCCCTTTCAATCATTTAGTGTGTTTGACAACCCTCGTTCAGCCTCTTGTTTCGAGACTGTCAATCAATTCATGGTTTCATCCAGTAGATTATTCGTCTTTTACCTAATACAGTGTCTTTCTGGGCGTATCCTTCTGCCTCCACTCACGTGCTTGTTTAGAACGGGATAACTTTACCAATATAGCCCTCATGTCGTACTACTATGCTCCCTTGCATGTCTCGCTCAATATGTGCAATGCTGCCTGCGTTAGCACATTAAATCACCCCACACCCTTGTTTTGTATTTACCAATGCTTGTTTCATTAGCATTCTGAAATGTACTTTTGTCTTGGAGACATGCAATAAAGTATTGAACACTCGCTTGCCATAATGGAAACAGATATTGCCGTGTCGATTGCACCAAATACATAGCCGTCATTGTTTATAATAACCGTTTTTAGTGACCCATCGGTGTGCTTGAACAACCTTATACTACCCTTTCTGAACAGAGGACAGACGTGTCAGCACTCCAGCAGTGAAAGGGTTTTGCCACTTTATCCACAAGGGGATGAGATGCCTGAATAATATACGCTATACTCAACAGGAAACTGCAAAATAATGAAGTGACAGAAGTTTATAATGAAATGAGTTATTGGTTTGGGGGCAAAAATACGGTGTAAAGATTCATAAAGTATACAGGAATCTCTTGCTGCTGTATTAGCAGCTGCCACTACTTTAATATGTGTAGAAAAACATAACAATGTTTCTGATTCCTCAGTTTCATCTTTAATGCGTTTTATTTAGTATTGCTTTGTGTGTAGCCTTTCGACTGCGTCTCTTTGTAAAGATCTTTTGACTGACCTCTGCTGGCGGTGGCACGGCTGAGCTTTCACGTGAACTATGTGATCGGAGGTAAAATGTCACTGAGCCTGCTTTAGCTAAGTAATGCTTCTGGTGGCAGGGTATGAAGCAGTCGAAAGCACTCACCGCCCCGGTGAGTGCACGTGGTGGGCTTCCAGAGGTGTACGCAACGACACCCGTGGCTCTGGATGCTTTCCAAGGGCCAAAAACTGATCTCCGGGATGGAAAGTGCAGGGTCATTGCAGCGCAGAGCAGGAGGCGGCATCGGCGGATGCAGCAGTAGCTCGGATAGAGAAATAGGCTTTTGTGCCATTAATAACATCCCTGGACCCCTGCCAAGGCTCTGAGTGTGGGATTAGCCTGAACAATCAAGACTGCAGGATCAAAACAAGGAGGCAGGAATGGCGAGGTCACACTGCTGCCATCTGCGCTGCCGCAGTGGGGGAGGGGCCAGGAATGAACGGAGTCATACAGCGCGCAGCCTGGAGGCTGGGAATATCACCGTACAATAATAACGAACCATAGACAACTGAAACAAGCCTAATTTTGAAAGTTTGTTTTAGTAGCTCCGTGTAGCTTCGTAAGAGTGGAGTTTAGTTTATCTTCAGTATTTATGCTGCCCCCTACTGCCAATAGTGTGGCCTTGTTGCTACGTCGCGTCCAGGTTTCAAAGATTCAGCCCAAGAGCTGAGTCTGCTGTTCGTCAGAAGTCTTAGTAGAAAATTTCGTATATTTGTTGGGTTGCGGTTTGGTTTTCTGTGAAGCCGTATATTTCAACACGTTTTCAGGCAGACCAAATGAAGGATTCTTATGTTGTCACTCTGCATGTCAGTCGTGTTTTTTTTTCTTTTTCTAGCGAGCATGTCAAGTTGTGATGTATTGACAAAGGAGCTGTGGATGCATAGGATTTGAAAGTAGATGAGGGGCGTCGGGTCAGGCAATGCTTGATGGACACCAAAACAGCCATGCTTCTGTTTTCTCTCGACAAGTTGTATAGACATAGTATTTTTTTGTAATTAAGTTCGCCATGACGTCGCTTGCTTTATGGGTGTGTGCTCTACCTTTTATGTGAAGCGCATTGCTTTGTGTCAAAGCCCACCTCTGAAAAACAAAAACTCGTAATTCGCTCTTCTACAAGAAGGTACTTCGGCGAACTGCATGGTCTTTAAAATGGGTTTATTCCTTTTGGGAACCTAAACGTGTCAATGACTTCACCTCTTTATTCTTTGATATACATATTTAATGCGTGATCCTCTCTCAAGCGGACTTACTATAACCATTAATCGTTTTGGTAGCTCATGTCTGAACTGTCTGCTTTTTTAGAACAAAAAATATTTCTGCTTTCACCTCGTTTTTTTATATTGGAGAGGGGCCAGCAGCTCCCCAAACAATGAAGTTTCACAAAAACCATATCGGAACTAATTTGACAAAGCCAAAAGGTTGAAAGCCGAAGCCAGACTTACTTACTAGCTTTTTCATTGCTCGTTTCCACTGCTTGGGTATTGTATTGTAATAGTATTTATATAGCGCTTACTACCCCTTACGAGGCATCTAAGTGCTTTTCAGCGAGTAGCACGCTACTTCGGAGCCCAAGAGGAATTAGTGGTGGATTAGCATAGGGAAATATGAGTTTAGTTTTAGTATTTTTTGAGTTAATTTGAGCAGAGGATATGTGAGTTTATTAGTTGGATTGACTAGAGTAATGGAGGGATAGAGGAGGGAAGAATCCAGAAGTGTTAATTGGGTGTTTATAGTAATAGAATGAGGCTTGGGATGAGTAAAGGAGAGATGGAGGAGGGAAGAGTCTGTGGAAAGGGTTAGGGAGATCGTAGTAGCATGAGTGTTTTTTGATGAGTCAAGGTGAGATAAATGAGGGAGAATGCTTATTATGGTTGTTTGGGAGATCATGGTAGTAAAGTGAAGTTTGTGTGAGCTAGATGTGGAAGAGGGAGGAAGAGCTTAGGCAGGGTTATTTTGGAGATGAAAGTAGTAGAATGGGTTCGGAATGAGTCAGAGTGGGTGTAGGAAAGTACCATCTTGCCTGGCATGTTACCCCCATTTTTCACTGTATATATGTTGTTTTAGTTGTATGTGTCACTGGGACCCTGGTAACCCAGGGCCCCAGTGCTCATAAGTGTGCCTGAATGTGTTACCTGTGTAGTGACTAACTGTCTCACTGAGGCTCTGCTAATCAGAACCTCAGTGGTTATGCTCTCTCATTTCTTTCCAAATTGTCACTAACAGGCTAGTGACCATTTTTACCAATTTACATTGGCTTACTGGAACACCCTTATAATTCCCTAGTATATGGTACTGAGGTACCCAGGGTATTGGGGTTCCAGGAGATCCCTATGGGCTGCAGCATTTCTTTTGCCACCCATAGGGAGCTCTGACAATTCTTACACAGGCCTGCCACTGCAGCCTGAGTGAAATAACGTCCACGTTATTTCACAGCCATTTTACAATGCACTTAAGTAACTTATAAGTCACCTATATGTCTAACCTTTACCTGGTAAAGGTTAGGTGCAAAGTTACTTAGTGTGTGGGCACCCTGGCACTAGCCAAGGTGCTCCCACATTGTTCAGAGCCAATTCACTGAACTTTGTGAGTGCGGGGACACCATTACACGCGTGCACTACATATAGGTCACTACCTATATGTAGCTACACAATGGTAACTCCGAAAATGGCCATGTAACATGTCTATGATCATGGAATTGCCCCCTCTATGCCATCCTGGCATAGTTGGCACAATCCCATGATCCCAGTGGTCTGTAGCACAGACCCTGGTACTGCCAAACAGCCCTTCCTGGGGTTTCACTGCAGCTGCTGCTGCTGCCAACCCCTCAGACAGGCAGCTGCCCTCCTGGGGTCCAGCTAGGCCTGGCCCAGGATGGCAGAACAAAGAACTTCCTCTGAGAGAGGGTGTGACACCCTCTCCCTTTGGAAAATGGTGTGAAGGCAGGGGAGGAGTAGCCTCCCCCAGCCTCTGGAAATGCTTTGTTGGGCACAGAGGTGCCCAATTCTGCATAAGCCAGTCTACACCGGTTCAGGGGACCCCTTAGCCCTGCTCTGGCGCGAAACTGGACAAAGGAAAGGGGAGTGACCACTCCCCTGACCTGCACCTCCCCTGGGAGGTGTCCAGAGCTCCTCCAGTGTGCTCCAGACCTCTGCCATCTTGGAAACAGAGGTGCTGCTGGCACACTGGACTGCTCTGAGTGGCCAGTGCCACCAGGTGACGTCAGAGACTCCTGCTGATAGGCTCTTTCAGGTGTTAGTAGCCTATCCTCTCTCATAGGTAGCCAAACCCTCTTTTCTGGCTATTTAGGGTCTCTGTCTCTGGGGAAACTATAGATAACGAATGCATGAGCTCAGCCGAGTTCCTCTGCATCTCTCTCTTCACCTTCTGATAAGGAATCGACTGCTGACCGCGCTGGAAGCCTGCAAACCTGCAACATAGTAGCAAAGACGACTACTGCAACTCTGTAACGCTGATCCTGCCGCCTTCTCGACTGTTTTCCTGCTTGTGCATGCTGTGGGGGTAGTCTGCCTCCTCTCTGCACCAGAAGCTCCGAAGAAATCTCCCGTGGGTCGACGGAATCTTCCCCCTGCAACCGCAGGCACCAAAAAGCTGCATTACCGGTCCCTTGGGTCTCCTCTCAGCACGACGAGCGAGGTCCCTCGAATCCAGCGACTCTGTCCAAGTGACCCCCACAGTCCAGTGACTCTTCAGCCCAAGTTTGGTGGAGGTAAGTCCTTGCCTCACCTCGCTGGGCTGCATTGCTGGGAACCGCGACTTTGCAGCCACTCCGGCCCCTGTGCACTTCCGGCGGAAATCCTTTGTGCACAGCCAAGCCTGGGTCCACGGCACTCTAACCTGCATTGCACGACTTTCTAAGTTGGTCTCCGGCGACGTGGGACTCCTTTGTGCAACTTCGGCGAGCACCGTTTCACGCATCCTCGTAGTGCCTGTTTCTGGCACTTCTCCGGGTGCTACCTGCTTCAGTGAGGGCTCTTTGTCTTGCTCGACGTCCCCTCTCTCTTCAGGTCCAATTTGCAACCTCCTGGTCCCTCCTGGGCCCCAGCAGCGTCCAAAAACGCCAAACGCACGATTTGCGACTAGCAAGGCTTGTTGGCGTCCTTCCGGCGGGAAAACACTTCTGCACGACTCTCCACGGCGAGAGGGATCCGTCCACCAAAGGGGAAGTCTCTAGCCCTTTTCGTTCCTGCAGAAACCTCAGCTTCTTCTGTCCAGTCGAAGCTTCTTTGCACCCGCAGCTGGCATTTCCTGGGCGTCTGCCCATCTCCGACTTGCTTGTGACTTTTGGACTTGGTCCCCTTGTTCCACAGGTACCCTAGATTGGAAATCCACAGTTGTTGCATTGCTGGTTTGTGTCTTTCCTGCATTATTCCTCTAACACAACTACTTTGTCCTTAGGGGAACTTTAGTGCACTTTGCACTCACTTTTCAGGGTCTTGGGGAGGGTTATTTTTCTAACTCTCACTATTTTCTAATAGTCCCAGCGACCCTCTACAAGGTCACATAGGTTTGGGGTCCATTCGTGGTTCGCATTCCACTTTTGGAGTATATGGTTTGTGTTGCCCCTATCCCTATGTTTCCCCATTGCATCCTATTGTAACTATACATTGTTTGCACTGTTTTCTAAGACTATACTGCATATTTTTGCTATTGTGTATATATATCTTGTGTATATTTCCTATCCTCTCACTGAGGGTACACTCTAAGATACTTTGGCATATTGTCATAAAAATAAAGTACCTTTATTTTTAGTATAACTGTGTATTGTGTTTTCTTATGATATTGTGCATATGACACTAAGTGGTACTGTAGTAGCTTCACACGTCTCCTAGTTCAGCCTAAGCTGCTCTGCTAAGCTACCATTATCTATCAGCCTAAGCTGCTAGACACCCTATACACTAATAAGGGATAACTGGGCCTGGTGCAAGGTGCAAGTACCCCTTGGTACTCACTACAAGCCAGTCCAGCCTCCTACAGTGGGGATGGAGGATAGATTGATAGAGACATGACATAGTGATGGGTAGACACAGTAACGCTTACAAGAGTAAATTTATATTATGTACATGAATTCTGAAAGCTATCATTGTCTAGAGTCATGCCTCACCTTTCTGGAGTTTGGTATTGGCTTGACTGTACTCTAATTAGTTCATGTCCTTCACTCCATTCTTTATCGTTTCTCTAGCTTCCCACCTAAAAAAACTCCTGTAAACTTGTAAATCATGACCTTATCCTGTTCATGCCAAGTTGCAATGAGTTTCGTAACCTATGCTTTATAAGGTACTGAAATTCAAAATGTTCTTCTTTGTTGTGTTGACTTTCTTTACACTTGTATCATAATTAGGGTTTTTGCCAACCTTCTCATCTTTCCCTTTCTGTGAGGTAGACTTACATCCACACATGTGCAGCTCCTAAGAACCTTTCCTGTCTGTGTTGAACATATTAATAGAGTGGCAAGTAGTACTCTCACTATCTTTGATGTTCCTTCTCATTGTAGGATATATGCCGTCCAATTCCAGAGTGTTCTCTCGCAGTTGGAGCCGCTGTACTGTTTTTCTTCTTAATCATGTTAAAAAATATTGGTTAAAAAATTTAGTTCTCCCTGCCAGTCTCCTACATGCACGTTTCCCTTGCTGTCCTGAATTAAGTGTTATTCTAGAAAAGAATATTCTCTGAAGCTTATGATATTCCACCTCTGTATCAAGTTGACTATAATTTGTTGGAACATTCCTCTGCCAGTGTGATATGAACTAACTGCAAGAAGTACAGTTATGTTAATTCTTTATTTGCGGTGAAGGCTCATGTGGGCCTGCAGCAGAACAGATTTATTTTAAAATGTCTGTAAATAATTTGGGTGCACATTATCAGTCCCACCTTAATATTGACCTCAAAGTGTCTGAATTTCAAAGTGTTGAAGGTGCTTAGTTCGGTCTCTAAACTTTCGGAGGACTTGCGAGCGGGTTGCTCTTCATCTTCTACTTGTGAACTTAACTCGATTCTAAAGCATGTTTGATGGCAAAGTTCTGAGATTTAGATATTTAAAGGTTCAGATAAGGCTATTCACAGCATACTCTCACCTCTTTCCTTAGCAGAGTACTCTTGCTGCTTAAATACATCCTGCACAACTATATTAGTAGAGGGGCATAAGGCAGTCAGTTTCAAGATGATCAGAATGAATTTGCATGATAGAAATGTTGGATCTCTGGTTGCCATTTACACTTTTGTTACTTGCCCTGAAAACCGACGCGAGCTGTAACTTTGCAGCTTTACTCCTATAAAGATCTTTATTTTCTTCAAATGCTGTAAAAATTTTAGACCTTTTTATGCTCTTATCCTATTCCCTTTTTTTTTTCCTACATGACTTGTTAGATATGCCTTCTGGGTTTCGCACAGAGGCTTTTGTGTGACAGTACAAACCAGGACCTATGTAACGGCTAGCAGTAGCAAAATTACCCTTTAAACGAGTAAATAGATCTTTTACATTTGAATGTGGCACCGCTGCTCTTTTACTTTCTTGTTCCCTAAGTGATATGAAGTGGGGCAGAATCTGCACTGTTAACAGTGAAAGTACATCGTACGGAACGACTTGCTCAAATTCGTAAGATGTTGCTTGTACCCGTTGAGAAGCATATTTCTTAGAATAGCACTTTATCATTGAAGATCTGATTGGTATGGTCTTGCTATTGTGATAATTTTTTTTGTTGCTCTTAATTGCAGTTATGCTGTTTACTAGAACTATAAACATATGTTGTTGCTGTCCCCCAGTTTCATGCCACTTCATATAGCGAGATCGAATTTGTGACCTCGTCACGAGGTTAGTCATCAGCAAGCATCAACTCTTAATAACTTGATCAGTTGGATATTTTTTGGTCTTAGTTGCAGACTGTTTTCGCTATTGTCGAAGTACCTGTTGTGTACAATACCAATACAATACCACAGATGGTATATTATAAGGGAACCTAGGAAAGTACAGAACTTTAAAGTGACATACGATGTTGTCATATTTTTAATGCCTTCAGATACTTATTAACTCGGTGTGGGAGGCTTTTAGTCTGTTGCTTAAAAAAAAAAAAAAAACACTCCTTGATATTTTTCATTAATAAGTTCACCCTTACCTCAAACTATCACTGCAGTAGGGCTGAAGCTGGTTGCCACTCGACTGTCAACCTGCTTGGAATGCAAACTTACTGTTTCTTTCTCATTCCATGTTAAGCTTCCTTGCTCCCCACTAGAGTATCATTCAAATCTCTTCTCTGTCTCGCATTGTCACTTCTTTGTTGTGATGATATATTGAGAGTTATTTAAACCTTTTGCCCTAAGGTTTGTTCTCTTTCTGCCTTTTTATGAGTTGGATTGGAGTCTCTGGCTGCTTCTCATCTTTTTGCAGGATGATCATTGGTTCGATAACTTACTGCTGTTGGTGAACATGGATTGTTTTGATGCTTTTGGTGTCGGGCCCAAGGGTGATTTATTTATGCAGTTAATACTATGGTTGGTGGTCTTTGTGGCAGGCAGCAGCTGCCAAAGATGCTTACTATGGCGTGTGTGCCCTCCTGTCGCAGTCTAGGGCACTTTTAGGTACATTATTAATAATTGCAAGACAATCGGAGAGGATTTGGTGAATCAAATAACCCAAGAAAAGCAAAGAGGGCACCAGAAAAGAAGACCCTGGCAGTTCCTATGCCGAGGCACCACGTGGAACATAATAGCATGAATATATTCTTTTGGACAACTGGAAGCCCAATCATCTGCATGGCCTCCATGGTATTGCTCCTTGTGGGAGTACAATACCAAATGATTCCTCCTGTTGGTTCTTAGCCACTCAGATAGGCAGACCATTTGGATCATGTTGTTGTCTGTCGTTGTATCGCATGCAAGTAACCCCTCTACTTTCTTTAATAAACCTGCATCATAATTTCTTTTAACGTGAGTGGTGTCAATTATCTTTGCGGAAATGCTAGAAATGTTTTAAAGACAGTGGTTATTTGCAAAGGATGTGGCTCCTTCTCAAGTAATAGGTCTGCAACCTTCTATGTGCTGGAAGCTAACTACCCCATTTTAGCACCTAACCCTCAATGTGGTGAGGCAGAGCAGTCCAGGGCCTGCTCGGGATGTGGTGTGGGCTAGGACCCCATTCTGAAGGCACACA
Source organism: Pleurodeles waltl (assembly GCF_031143425.1). NCBI lineage: Eukaryota > Metazoa > Chordata > Amphibia > Caudata > Salamandridae > Pleurodeles > Pleurodeles waltl. The sequence goes on along the minus strand of NC_090451.1, from coordinate 207,859,861 downwards.
CCAAACACACAGTAATTCTTTGCCTGGTCAGTACTTTTACATCTAAAAAAAAAATAAAAGGAAAAATATTTGATACAAACACACTACTCAATGCTACACATTAATTTAGAAATAGATACATCACAGCATGTGGAATACCTATCGTGACACCATCCTATCAGTTCACACCCCTAGTAAGCCTTGAACCTGAGACCGCAGTACCATCTTCACAATACAGTGTAAAGTATTTATCAGAAGATAAGCAAACTGAAGTTGTCAAGGTGCCACCATGTCAATAAAACCAGAAATATGTCTTAAAGCACTGCAACACTTAACACTGTTGTGGTTGGAACCATCATACAATGACATTCATGAGGGCATGTAATAATTCACTGTTAATTTAGCAATTGCCAATAAAGCTATTCAGTGACCTTCAGAAAGGTGTATAATGGGTTGCTGTTACCTCTGTTATTGGCATTTCAATTTTAATGTGTTAGATTTAAGAGGGAGAATAAGAGGAACCCCCCGTGAATACCTTCATTTAAGTTGCACTCACATAGATGCCTAGGGAAAGTAAGAGGTAAAAAAATCAGTCAGTGTACCCCTATAGTGTTGTGCTGTAAAGGAATCTGCCTGGTTAATTAACCCTGGAAATACCTTCCTTAAACAACTAAAGCCCTCACCCACCAATTGGAGGCATTCTTTTTCTGGCCGCCCCTCACACTAATGCAAAAAAGACCCAAGGGTAGGTGCCAACGTGATGAGGAAGGGAGCTCTTGTGGATGGTACAACAGCATGAGTACCCTATGGGCTGGTGTAGGAGAACTGAAATTGGTTTGGACAGGATATAAATTTAAATTAAACTAACACCAGGTGGACCCAACTCCACGTTATTCAAGGTCCCCAGTGGGTAGGGATTTATATAGTATAGAGGCACAACAGCAAAGCATCAGCTTGGGTGTATGTAGCACCTAAACATGTTGACCTTCTTAAAAGGATTGAAATGTCCTCCTCTACCACTTTAGCCTTTTCCACTTGGGATCTTGTCCACTAGGAGGTAGTTTTAGCTTCATTCAATTTTCCCGCACTAATTTAAAACTTAACATCACCAGCCCATAGGGTAACCAGGCTGTTACTCTATCCTCAAACTCCCCTGACTAGCCAGTGTTGAAGCACACCCTGGTGTGTTGAATCAGTGTGAGGAGGGGCCTGAGGTTCAAACATGCCATCACTGAGTGGGTGAGGCTTCCATCCTGTACGCAACATATTCCAGGGTTAACTTTGTGGATTCCTTTACAGCCAGCTCTATAAAGGCACATTGCCAGTTTTCCCCCTTTCTTTCTCTGGGCTTCTGTGAATCCAATTTAAATTTGACTGACCTTGTTAGTAACACATTTCAGTGACCTACATGTGGTGATTCACTGTTAACGTTGCCATAGTCTATGAAGCATTTCTGTTTTCAGTAACCAAGTCTTATGTCTGCTTTTATACATGTCGAAACACAGCCTTAAGAGCTACCCGCAGGGGGTTTTGCGCTTTACATCCTTTGGAAATCCAGTGGTGGCTACTGCACTGCTGGCATCTCTAAGAACACATCTTATTTTAATAGTGCCCGTGTCATTGCTGGGGCATTACTGGAGGAAACATGCACATTTTTGTAAGTCCATGTGGGAGTGTATGGTGTTCTCCTAGGCACAGATAATAGTGCAGCTGAGGTTCATTGGGTAATCCCCTTCTGCTGACTTTTCTCTATTTCTTTTTTTTCTCCCTTCATCTATGCAGTCATGTTTTTTTTCCTTCAAGGCCACATACCCATGTCTTTCCTATGGGCCATCCAGCATTGTATGGTCTCTGCGGGGATCCTACTCCTGTGCACCCCAGCCAGCTCCTTGCTCGGTTTACACTGTTATCGTCTTAGACTGCCTCTTCATTTGTCTGCATTCATGTGGCCAGTTGCTGCTCTGCATTCACTCAGAGAAACCTTATTGGCAGAGGAGACACACTGGCCTGGTCTTGGGCTGTCGTCTCCCCAGGCGCAGTCACGTAAAGTGGACAGTACTCATTGCCTGTCCCGTTTACATGTGGGTTCTGAAGGACAAAAGGTATCATGCATGCCATGGCCTGAACCCTTTGTTGGGGCCCCTGCCCCTCTTCCGGGAAGCACTACTCTTGTCCATGTCAGTGTCTCTCTGGAAAGACTGCCCTTGTGTTTTCTTTTTCTCAGGACCTGTTGGGCTGTTTTTGATTAGGTGAAGTGCATTTTGCCCTTGTTGCAAACACTAACCACTGTGTGCATGCATTTCAAACCTCCAGATATTTTGCAGTTTGTGGCAGCCCAATTTCTACTAATGTCCTTCCAGGTACAGGACCGGTCTCCTGTCTCAGCACCTCAAACGTTTTGTGGGTTCGGGATCTTCCTCATCAGAACTTCGTGGCACCAGGCAGAATGCCCTGGCTGTAACTCACCCAGGTTCCAGTGCCTACTTGTTGGCCACTTGCAGAGCACCTGGGGTGGTTTGTCAGGGTCCAGCTTCTTCTAGAGTACACCTTGCTTAGTGGAACTCTACAGGCCCACCCCAAATCAAGCCTGACTCTCTACTGTTCCCCAGGGGAAGTGAGAGGACAGTAAGACTTGGCCTGGGGTAACAAATCATAATCTCTGGGTGCCAGCTTAAGTTCAGAAGTCCATCTCTTCAGGAATTGTCATTTTCCCCAGGTCGACTGTTCTCATGTTCGCACGAATGCAGGGTTTTTAAGAGGGGGGTGGAAAGTTCCGAAAGGTGGGCATCTCTGTCAATCCTTGGGTGACACATCACTCCCCCCTGCCTCAAGCCTCCTGCACAGCATTTTGGGTATTTTCAAGATGGTGCCATCAAGTGGTTTATTGAAAGACCTTCTTTGAGAGCTTAAGCCCTGGCTTAACTGCCGCAGCACTGGTCCCTATGCCAAACTTAGCTCCTCTTGTGACTGGTTCCAGAGGTATGCCTCACCCCATTTATTTCTGTGTGGTTGAGCCTTCCAAGGCCAGGTGCACTGTGAAACGTAGTTAGCACATGCAGATTCAGTGGATGCCATTTCATCTCCCAGGAACAAGCTTAGTTACTGTAGTATGGCCCTATTATGTAGTAAGACCTTTGATCATCAGCAGAAAACTTACCTTAGCTGAGCTGTGTGAATCAAAGGCTAGAATCTAATTAGATGCTGATTCAGAGAGAAAATACAAATCTTAAAGGTCTACAAGAGGCACATATCTGTGGAAGCTCTGCATTGGGAATCCTGATATTTCAAAGGATTGTTGTCAGGGTAGCCTGTGTGCAATACAGTAAAACACATACCGTTTTCAGTTAAGCACTCTCGACCTACATTGTAAATGCCTACTCACATTATAAGGCCTTCACCAGTTCAGAATCAATCTTTGAAGGATTCCTTCTCAAGCAGGCTACCTGTTTGCAGATACCTGGCTGAATAGAAAGGTAGATCAGCTCACTCAGCCCACACGTTTATGTGGAGCTACGCTAGAGCCTCTGACCCAATCTGCTCAGCATTGGATCTTTTTAAAAAGACGATCCTTCCAGTTAGCACTATTAATCCATTTTAACATAGTTTATAGTAATCAGGGCTCTGGTAGTGAATACTACTCACGGCAGAAGTTAGTAAGCCAGGTAGTCCAAAAATATCTAGTGAAGTGATTAAGGTGGAACCCATTCTTAAGACTATCCATTTAATCTATTATGTGTTTGTTGGCATGTTATAGCAGTGCTTTGCGCTACTATTTTTCTGTTGGCTTTGCATCTTCAATGAATTTGATACATAAGCCCAAGATTGCCCAAAGGCCTACTGAGGGATTTTTTTTTTTATTATTTTTTTTTAGCAGATGTAGTTTTACTCTGCCCCGTTGTCCAGAGCAGAAAATGAATTCTCTTCCTACTCACTTTTGGCCATGCTGGAGAAAAGCGCCATGTTTAAACTTTGCACTTGTGTGGCCCAGCCTGCCCTTCTTTTTACTCAAATCAGCCTAGACCGAAATAGTTGAGTAACGTTTTCTACATAACAATTTCCATTTTTTACATAACCCATTGAAAATAAACTGTTGGCCTCTCAACAAATTCTTTTGGACTATAATTTCGTATGCCATGCTATTAGTGGTAAAAAGGAAATGCCTATGTATTACTGTTTCTAAACTTGATTGTAGTTGCTAGTTAATAACCCAGATGTGCCTTGATGCTTCCTAAATGTTTACCTTTCCCTTCGCAATGATCACTAGGCCATAATGGCAACCTTTAGAGGCATTTTTATTTCATTTTTATTTTTTAGGTAGGTTAGATAGGCTCGAAGTTTAAACAAATGTTTAATCCAGAAAGGCAGTGCATACTGCCTAGGCAGATTTCTTAATTCCTTTTAAAGTTGAAAGATTCCTCAGGATGTTGACCAAACATGCCTAATTGTCCATTGCACAATAGTTCATGTCGGTGTTGTGATGAGCTCTGGGGTTTTAAACTCCAGATGTTAAGGAATAATGGATTTGAAGAATTGGATGAGATGTAACTTAGTTTTGAAATTGCCCAGAAGATCTTCATTAGCAAGTACGACATAAAGTAAGAGATTCATGCTTCTTCACTCTTGTAAAGTCTTCCAAGTCTCAGCTGGAATCCAGCCAGGAATCCAGTAGAGACTATTAAAATATGTTCTGTCCTTACACCCATCCAAAAAGAACATCATGGTGGGAGCTACAAGCACCTGTCTACAGTCCAAGTTGGAAACTTGGAACATTAAGTTTTACAACATATTTTCACCTAAATGTTCAACTTGTAGCCAATAATTCATTACATTAGTTCAGAGCAATTATTAACTTTACCTCCATCCACCCTTGTTAATAAGATTTAACAGCATAGGCTATGGCTTTGTTTCACTTTTACCACTGCCACTCAACTTGTCTTGGGCTACCAGGGAAGACTATTCCACTGTAGGCTTCCTATATGTGCTCAGCTAGATTTATGAAATTCTCGAGAATGGCTTCCAGTTAACACAATGTTTCAGACTACCTTTCACAGGAGACATACCTCAAGAGACTGGGTTCTGAGTCTCTAATCATACTGCTCCTCTTTAGTGTCCACCGTACGCCTTTGGGGATGAACTTGCTGTGTCCAAATCAAGTAAAATATATAGGGTTAAAATTGTGAAACTGATGACCTCAAATGAAAAAAATGATCCATCATTGCATTAGTCAAAAGCTTAATACAATCTGTCATATTTCTATAGGCTCTTCATCAATGATATCCTCTTGTCTTTCTATACCCTTGACTTGTATACCTTTTATAGGCTTTAGTCTTTGTGTGCATCACCAAAGTGAGAACGTGTTTTATAAATTAGGAATAAAGTATAAAGGGTGAGTGAAGGCGCACTGTAGTTTGTGTACATGTGATTGAGATGCATTGTATTCTCGTTGCCCAGATGTCCCCCCACCCCTTGTACCGCTCTATATCTTTTTACTGTTGCTGTCTTCCCCTGACCTTTCTGTCTGAGTATGCCTGAATAATCTGCAAAGCCCTCTGTTAAAATCCATGTCTACATGTAATGTTACTTGCTGTGTCAGTTTATCACTTACTGTTGAATTGCTCTTTCTCGGATTTGGCTTCTATTTTGAGTGCTTGACTGTAAGGACATTGCCCTTCTACTATATACTTGATTGTAATCCTGAACTGTCCCCTTGTGGGTCAAAATCCGTTGATGTTATGATGCAACAGGTAAATTAATATAGAAAGGGCACCATTTGTGCTTATTGATCTTTCCCCATTACAGAACCTTATACATAGTGGGATCAGGGTGCTTTATTTTAAGTAACTGAAAGACTCCAATAGATTTTACAATCCATATGTAGGCCATTGATTGGTTTAAATAGGTCTTTCAGTTTGGAATCTCTAGTTCTTCTGTACTGACTATTTACCAAGTCACCTAGAACCCTTGAGATACTTTTTCAGTGCGGCAAAATAATTTTCTATTGTGGCACCTACTTTTTTTTTTTAAGCTGGTGAAAAAAGTCTCCTGTCAACTTTAACAGATAGATATATATATATATATATATATATATATATATATATACACACACACACACACATACACTGTGAGTATGATTCTGGTTAGACCTCCGGAGTATTAGGCTGTACATAATTTGCCACTGTGTAGTTTTAATATTCAAAAGTGTCTATTTCGGTTGCGGGTTATTATTGCTAAACAGTTTTTATAATGCTTAATTTTTGTATCTACACCAGGCTTTTGCCACGAGTAGCTCTTGTGCTACTTGTAAATAGTTCTCTTGTGCGCAGCCAGTTTACTAAATTTGAAGATTTTGCCTGATGAGTTAATATAAGCATTCCAAAATTGAAAATCATGCTTTCGTGATGAAAATGTGTGTACTTTCAGAACTCATAAGTTGATGTTGGGACAAAGTGATTGAATTTACAAAGTATTTTTAAGGTTGATATTTGAGTGCTAAATCATTCGGCTTTGTGAAGACTTATGACTAATATTGGCTTTGTTCCACAGCATTGCAGCTGCGGTTGTTGCATATTACCCACGTAGAGTCATTCTACGTTGCCTGATTCACTGAAGTGATCACTGCTACTAATCATTCATATAGTGGCCACTAATGTAATCTTATCTGATGCAGTCTGTAATGCAACATTAATAATTCAGGATGATTTGAACATGAGTAGCTCTTATTACAGAAAAGGTTAGAAACCCTAACCTACACAGACTGCAGATTACCAGTCACACAACCACAAAAGTAATAATTGTTGGTTAGCTCACATTAAGCAGCTGTACCAGAAATTAAGTATAGGACTGGCAGAGCCAATTGATTTGCCAGATGTTTTGCCAGTGCAGACCTATTGACTCTGGCAGTAGGTCTGTATATGCTGAACAGCACATGTAAAAAAATAAATAAAAACACATTAATGCATTTGTGTGCATGCATCATGCATGCATGCATATTGTTTATTACGCTACAGATAGTTCCACACATACCCACTTACACAATGTGACTATTGTATTGTAATCGTATTTATATAGCGCTTACTACCCCTGACGAGGCGTCAAATCGCTTTTCGGTGAGTAGCACGCTACTCTGGAACCCAACAAGAATTAGTGATGGATTAGTATCGGGAAATAATGAGTACAGTTTTAGTATTATGAGTTAATTTGAGCTGCGGATATGAGAGTTTGTTAGTTAGATTGACTGGAGTAATGGAGTGGTGGAGGAGGAAAGAAATCCAGAAGTGTTAATTGGGAGTATATCCTTAATTTACTCAACCCATGCGGGAGAATTTAGTAGGGTTGTATGGGAGGTCACGGTAGTAGAGTGAGGTTTGGTGAGTTAGATGTGGAAGCGGAGGGAAGAGCTTAGGCAGAGTTATTTAGGAGATGAAATTAGTAGAAAGGATTTGGGATGAGTCAGAGTGAGAATGGAGGATAGTTTGATAGAGACATGACATATGATGATGGGTAGATAAGTGTGATAAGATGAGAGCAGGAATTGAAACAACATATATATATATGTGTATATATATATATGTGTGTGTATGTATGTGCGTATACATACACACACACACACATGAATACACACACACATATGCACATACAATACATAATTAGAACCATGGGTAAAATATACGTAGTAAAATAGGTTTTAAAGAGTGTGTGTGTATTTTATTGTTATGACATAGTAGCGATACATATTTTCTAAAGAAACTATACATAACTAGAAATATACACATAATCTGAAAAAAATATTTATCAACATAGGCATATGCAGTTCATAGTTGTTTGAATATGGTGGTTATGAAGGAAAGAGCCAACTCTTGAGTAGTTTTCTGAAGACAGTTATCTGTGGCTCTTATAGTTGGGGGTAATGAATTCCATAGTTTGGCTGCTTGAACGGAGAAGGATGTACCACCTATAGTCTTTTTCTTGTATGGTGGTGTTCTAAGGCGGGGTGCCAACCTTGAGCGGAGGTTTCTTTGTTGGATGTATTTGGTTATTTTGTTTCTGATAAAAAGCGGTCCTGTTCCATGTATAGCTTTGTGGGTGATACAAAGCAGCTTGAAAGTGCATTTTTTGGCAACTGGTAACCAGTGTAGTGCTCTCAAGGCAGGGGAGATGTGGGCTTGCGGCTTTACATGTAATAGTAGCCTGGCTGCAGAATTCTGGATACGTTGTAGTTTTTTCATAACAGATAGAGATGATCCATGGTAGAGGCCATTGGCATAATCCAGTTTGGATAGTACAAGCGAGATAGTAGCTTGCACCTTGTGTGGAAATCCGAGGTGGGGGAAGATGCGTCTTAAAGTCTTCAAGGTGATGAAGCTTGTTCGTGCTAATTTGTCCACTTGGGCATTCATAGTTAACTTGGAATCCATGGTAATTCCTAGGTTTTTAACTTCCTTGGATGATTGAGGAGGTGGTCCGAGATCGTCAGGCCAGACGCACAGAGGGTCATAATTTTTCCAGTCACCACATATGAGTATTTCTGTTTTGGAGGTATTTAGTTTGAGATGGCTCCAGGTCATTCACTGATCAACGGCTCTGAGGCAACTGAAGATTTGTGAGTTTTCAATGTTTTTGGGGCATTCTAATTTAAGTAGTATTTGTGTGTTATCTGCATAGTTGTAGCATGTGAGATGGAAATCATTGATCAGTTCTGGTAAACATATCATGTAGATGTTGAAAAGCAAAGGTAAGATGATTGACCCTTGAGGGACCCCTGCTTTTGTGAGGTAGGGCTCGGACGAGAAGGGGGGCGAGTGGATGATATTAGATCTTTTTTGAAGATAGGAAGTAATCCAGTCGAGAGCAATCCCTTGTATGCCGGCTTCGTGGAGTCTTTGAATTAGGGTGTCATGGTCAACCGTATCAAAGGCAGCTCAGAGGTCCAAGAGAAGAAGTGCAGCAACTCCATTTCGGTCGACTGTGTTTTTAAGATCATCCCAGATTGCTATGACTGCTGATTCAGTGCTTCTTCCTTGGCGGAATCCAGTTTGGAAGTCTGAAAGTATAGAATTGTCTTCAATGAATTGTGACACCTGGGCGAATGCTGCTCTTTCTATCAATTTGGCCAGGAAAGGTCCATTTGTGATTGGTCTGTAGTTGTTGGGGTCTTGCGGGTCTAGGATTGTTTTCTTTAATAAAGGTCGTATGTATGCCTTTTTCTGATGGATACAACTACCTGTGGATTCCTCACCTAATGAATACTCCCATGGCGCCAGCATTCGACGGAAATCTTCTTACTAGTCTCTGCACGTCGACGAGGACGTCACTCTAGCCCACGCGACGCCGTCTGACGTCATACAGGCAATAAGAGGTCCTCGACAACGTGCGGACGTCCGTTCCCTTTTTTCCGTGCATTCGAAACGGTTATCTTCGAGGGAGGAACTGTTACTTTTGTGGTTACAGTGTATTTTTGCTGCGTAGTCTTTCGCTGTGGTAATAATGTCGCAGAGAAAGTCTGGATTTAAGCCTTGTCGCGAGTGTGGAGGCAAGATGTCGGTGACGGATCCTCATTCCGATTGCCTTTGGTGTTTGAGCTCCGACCACGACGTCTCGACTTGTGATTCATGCCAGCACATGAATCCAAAGGCCCTCAAGGAACGTGAGGCGAAGCTGTTTATGGCAAAATCGAAGAAGCATCACAAGAAGTCTTCTTCTCCAAGACATCGGCGTCATCGACTCTCCCGGCGCCGTAGAGAATCTCGGCGTCATTCGAAGGAGACTCGTTCCAGGTCTTCGGATCGGCGCCGAAGGACATGGGAGATCAGTCCCACGGTTACGCTGCATCCTTCGACGCCGTTGCCCTCTCCGGCGTCTCCAATTTCACCTGGACAGGCGTCGGTGATTGAGGTATTGGAGCCTCAGGTGTTTTCTCCGGCGCAGACGTCGAGGCCGGCGTCGGGGTCGCCTCCGAGACAGGCACCTCAGTATCCGGCTTTTCCCACCCCTGGAGCCAATAGTTCTGCATTCTTGAATGCCATGTATGCCATCTTCCAACAGATGGCTCCAGGGGGTGCTCCGGCTGGGCCTTTGGCCTTTTCTTTGGGTGATCCTGCGCCTCTTCGGCCGGCACCCTTTATGCCCTTTCTCCCTTTTGGGAACGTGGGCTCGGCGCCAGTGTCGGCGCCGGTGGCCGCTCCGGTGGCTTCAGAAGGATTGGCCCCGGGGATTTCCATCCCGTCGACGTCGGGATTTCGGCCTGTGACTCCGGTGGGTCCATCTGCTTCAGCTGCTCTGTCGTCGGCGCCGAAGTTACCAGTGGCGCCGGACGCGGCGTCGGTGGCTTCTGAAGATCGGCGCCGATCTTCGACTTCGGCGGAGGCATTGTCGACTCCGCGTATTGAACAACGACTTCATTCGAGGAGACGTGCTCTCCGTGTATTAGAGGAGCAGGAGTACCAACGAGCCCTGGAGGAAGGAGAGCTAGAGGACTCGGGTGATGGGCTTCGTGGTCTGGAGTCGGCCAGTGGGCTAGACACTTCCCCTGAGTGGGATCTTTCGTCCCCGGGAGAATATACTGAGGAGGCTGCTTCCTTTCATGCAGTGGTACGGAAGGCAGCTAGTTTTTTGGATCTGCCTTTGCCGGTGGTGGAGGCTAAACAAAACCTTTAAACAGAGGTGCTACTTCCGGCCTCAGCTGCGGCGGAGCCTCTTTTGCCATTTAATGACGCTCTGCTGGATCTGGTGTTAGAGGTGTGGAAGAGGCCGGCATCTTCCCCAGCAGTTCACAGAGCCGTGGCCAGGAGGTATCGGGCGGCTCCGACTGACCCTGGTTTTCTATCTAGGCACCCTACGCCGGAGAGCTTGGTGGTGCAGGCCTCCTGTTCATCCAAGTCAGCGCCTGGTTCTTTCCCGACGGTGCCTGGGGACAGAGATTCAAAGAAACTAGAGGCGCAGTCCAAGAAGATTTTTTTCGTCCTGCAGTCTGGCGTTAAAAGCCACCAATGCAACCTGTATCCTGGGGAGGTATATTCATGCTCTGATGGATGACATTTCCTCATCGTTTACAGAGCTTCCCCAGGGTCTTTTGGATCTTGTTTCAAATGCCCAGGCTGCTGCGACCCAGATTATCCAGACGGGACTGGATACCACCGACTCGGTAGCCAGAGCAATGGGCACAACTGTGGTGGCAAGGAGACAGGCCTGGCTCCGTAACTCGGGCTTTTCTGCAGATGTACAGTCCACATTGTTGGATCTCCCGTTTGATGGGGACAAACTGTTTGGAGCCAAGGCTGATTCGGCCTTGGAACGTTTTAAGGAAAGCAGGGCCACGGCTAAGTCGTTAGGGCTCCAAGCTCCTTCTTCCACGGCCTCTTCCAGATTTTTCAGGAGGTTTCGTGGATTTGGGCGTGGCTCTTCCTCCTCTTCCTTTCGGGGAAGATATCAGCAACCTGCCTCTTCCCATCCCTATAGATCTTTTAGGGGGAGAGGTAGGGTCCGCACCAGAGGAGCCTCTCAGCAGCACTCTGCCTCTTCCTCATCCTCTGGCGGGGTGCAGCAGGGGAAGCAGCCTTAGGCTTCCACCATTTCCCACTCACTCCTCTCCTGTAGGGGGAAGATTACAGCATTTTCTCACCAAATGGAAGACTGTTACAACGGACACTTGGGTTCTCAGTATTGTGGGAAAAGGCTACACCCTTCCCTTTTGGGAGTTCCCGCCCCTCATCCCGCCCCGCCCTTCTTATTGTTCAGAAGAACATCTCCTGTTGCTAGAATAGGAGGTACAAGTCCTCCTTTCAAAGGGCGCGGTGGAGTTGGTCCTAGAGCAGGAAAGGGGTCGAGGATGTTACTCAAGGTATTTCCTGATTCCCAAGAAGGATGGTCGTTTGAGACCAATTCTGGACCTGAGGATCTTGAATTGGTTCCTCAAGCAGGAAAAGTTCAAGATGCTGACCCTAGCACAGGTGCTTTTGGCGTTGAACAAGGAAGACTGGATGGTGTCTGTCGACTTGCAGGATGCTTACTTTCATATCCCGATACTCAAGTCACACAGGAAGTATCTCCGGTTTGTGGTGGGATCGCAGCACTATCAGTTTGCGGTCCTTCCGTTTGGTCTTACTTCAGCACCTCGAGTCTTCACGAAGGTGATGTCGGTGGTTGCGGCAGAACTCAGAAGGAAGGGGATAGCAGTATTCCCTTACTTGGACGACTGGTTGATCAAAGCCAAGTCCCCGGAGCTTGTGTCGCATCATCTGCAGTCAACAACCCAGTTGTTGTTCGACCTGGGTTTTTCGGTGAACGAGCCCAAATATCACCTAGAGCCCTCTCAGCGCCTCCTGTTCATAGGGGCAGTACTGGATACAACATTGGGTCGGGCCTTTCCTCCGCCTCAGCGGATTCAAGATATTCAGGATTTGGTTCCAATGTTTCGAAATGGAGCGGTAGTTCCAGTCCTCAAGGTCCTTCGTCTGCTCGGTCTGTTTGCCTCCTGCATTCTGTTGGTCACGCATGCTCGCTGGCACATGAGGGCTCTTCAGTGGTGCCTCCGAAGGCAGTGGTCTCAACACAAAGGGGATCTAGAGGGTACTATCAAGATCTCCAGAGATGCTGCTGTGGATTTGAAGTGGTGGATTGCAAGCAACAATCTTTCACAAGGAAAGCCGTTCCAGCAGTCGCCACCAGTGGCCACAGTCATAACGGATGCTTCCACTCTAGGGTGGGGAGCTCATCTGGGGGATCTGGAGATCAAAGGTCTTTGGTCTCCAGAGGAACAGATGTTTCACATCAATCTGTTAGAGTTGCGGGCTGTACGTCTGGCTCTCAAGGCCTTCCTCCCTTCCCTTCGTGGTCAGTCGGTACAGGTCCTAACGGACAATACTACCACGATGTGGTACATAAACAAGCAGGGAGGAGTGGGGTCGTACCTTCTCTGCAGAGAAGCTCTTCGACTATGGTCCTGGGCAAAGGACCATCAGATTTGCTTGATAGCAAACCATCTGGCCGGAGTCTTGAACGTGCGTGCGGACAGTCTCAGTCGCCATTTCTCGGCACACCACGAGTGGCGTCTCCATCCAGATCAAGTCCGTTTAATCTTCCAGAGGTGGGGGTTTCCTCGGGTAGATCTGTTTGCCACTCGAGAGAACGCGCATTGTCCGTTATTCTGCAGCCTCCAGTATCCGATGCAGGGAGCGTTGGGGGACGCGTTTCAAATAACATGGTGCGGCCAGTTGCTTTACGCGTTTCCTCCCATACCCTTGATTCCTCGAGTATTGAGGAAGATTCACCAAGACCGGGCGCTAGTCATCTTAATAGCTCCGGATTGGTCAAGGAGGGTGTGGTACTCCGACCTTCTCCAACTCTCAATGTGCCCTCCGCTCCGTCTCCCTTTCAGGGCAGACCTCCTCTCGCAGTCGCAGGGGCAGGTTTTACACCCAAACCTCCAGAGTCTGCACCTACATGCCTGGAGATTGAACGGGGCAACCTGAGTTTCTTCTCTCTTCCGCCTGATGTAGTGGATGTTATATTAGCGGCCAGGCGACACTCCACTAAATCTATCTACGCTAATAGGTGGTCTAAATTTGTTGCGTGGTGTGGAGAGAGGCAGATTGATCCTTTGCATGCTCATCTATCGGACGTTTTGTCTTTTGCTCTGTCTCTAGCGCAGAAAGGTTGTGCAGTGGCTACCATTAAGGGTTATTTATCGGCCTTGTCAGCCTTCATATGTCTTCCAGACCAACCATCTTTATTTAAATCCCCTATTGTTATCAGATTCTTGAAAGGTCTTCTAAATAAATATCCTCCAAAGCCATTCGTTATGCCGCAATGGGATTTGTCCTTGGTCCTGACTTTCCTTATGGGGTCCCCTTTTGAACCTATGCATTCTTGCCCCTTAAGGTATTTGGTTTTAAAAACAGTCTTCCTGATAGCTATAACATCAGCAAGGAGAGTGAGTGAGTTGCAGGCCTTATCAGTAAAGCCCCCTTATACAACTTTTTATGGGGATAAGGTGGTGTTGAGGACCAAGGCTGCTTTCCTCCCGAAGGTTGTTTCACCCTTCCATTTGGCTCAGGCAATTACTTTGTCCACGTTCTATCCTCCGCCTCATCCTTCCAAAGAGGAAGAAAGACTGCACCGTCTGGACCCAAAGAGAGCGTTGAGCTTCTTTATTGATAGAACAAAGGACTTCAGGCTGGAGGATCAGCTGTTTATTGGATACGTGGGCAAGAGGAGAGGAAAGGCAGTCCACAAGAGAACACTATCCAGGTGGGTTGTTCTTTGCATTAAAATCGGTTACTCTTTGGCAAAGAAGGATCCTCCTGAGGGCATTAGAGCTCATTCCACCAGAGCTAAGTCGGCCACTTCGGCCTTGGCCAGAGGTGTTCCTGTGGTCGACATCTGCAAGGCCGCAACTTGGTCGTCCCTTCACACTTTTGCAAAACATTACTGTTTGGATTCTGAGGTTCGAAGGGACGGCCATTTTGCACGGTCAGTGCTGCAGGATTTCTTGGTTTGACCATTTAGGCACCCACCGCCGGGCGTGGTACTGCTTTGGGACTCTATTCATTAGGTGCGGAATCCACAGGTAGTTGTATCCATCAGAAGAACGAGTTACTTACCTTCGGTAACGACTTTTCTGGTGGATACATTAGCTACCTGTGGATTCCTCACGGTCCCACCCGCCTCCCCCGTTGCCTTTCTGGTCTTACCAAGTAATCCTTGAGTACGCTCCTCTTGGTCTTTGAGGGTGCAATAGATGTTGTATATATATTATATTTATATATATGTATGTATGTATATATCGTTGTGTATATACTTGATGTGTATATATATTTTAAAAAGAGAGAGTTATATATATATATATATATAAAAGATTTACAGTTATTCATGCAATGTTGTGTATTTTTACAATGTAATGGGATGTTGCCTTGCTCTTTCATTGCATTGCCTGGTTGTTCTCATGCACGTAAAAAATGATTGGTACTGACGTCCGCACGTCGTCGAGGACCTCTTATTGCCTGTATGACGTCAGACGGCGTCGCGTGGGCTAGAGTGACGTCCTCGTCGACGTGCAGAGACTAGTAAGAAGATTTCCGTCGAATGCTGGCGCCATGGGAGTATTCATTAGGTGAGGAATCATTAGGTGAGGAATCCACAGGTAGTTGTATCCATCAGAAAAGTCGTTACCGAAGGTAAGTAACTCGTTCTTCAGGTCTACAGGAAAAGTTCCTGAAGTTAAAGAGTTGTTGATGATTCTTCTTACAGATTTGGCAGCAGAAGTAGATAGAAGAATGTTCTTGAAGATTTGTGGTGGGCAAGAGTCAGAAGGGCAACCAGAAGGTCTGCTTGCTTTGACCAAATCCATAAATTCATCCTGGGATATTTATTTGAAGGACTGTTGAGGTTGCGTTGGTTTATTCTTAGAGGGTATTTTAGGAAAGGGGTTGGTGCTGATGTTTTTCTTCTGTTTTAAATAGGAGTCCAATGTGTCTCCCTTGGTTGTGTAGTGAGTTGCCAATTTGTTTGTGAAATCTTTAGTGGGATGACTTCCTTCCATGCATGTAGGTTTTCGAAATTCATTGAGAATTTTATAAAATTCCTTGGTTGTAGATTGAGCATTTTGAATTCTGTCTGAGTAGTACCTTTTTTTAAATATTTTTTGATTGATGATTTGTATATCCTGTTAAGTTTGTGTAGCTGCAGTTTGTCTTGACTGTTGTTTGTTTTGAGCCAGGTCCGCTGCAACTTTCTGATTTGTTGCTTTATCTTTTTAAGTTCTGTGTTTCTCCAAGGTGTTGGTTTTCTTTTGTCGTGTTTAGTTTTTCTGAGTGGTATTAGGATTTCAAAAGCTTCTGGTAGCCACTCATAAAGTTTTGGCACAGAATTAATTGTATCTAGATCTGTGTTGGCTGTTAATTTGGATGACTTGGAAACACAACTGAGTATGCTCCATGCTCCATGGTCAATAGGTGTATGTATGCATGTAAGTAGTTGTGGGGTGTGTTGATTTGTGGAGTTGTATGTCGGAAAGTTATCAAATGGTGGTCTGACCAAGTGATTGGCGTGATGCTATGAATAGTAACTAGTTCAGGATTAGCAAAAATGACAACTAGGATGTGACCAGTGATGTGTGTGGGATTGTGTACAATCTGATGTAGGTTCAATGCGACTAGGCCAGTGGTGATAGCTTTTGGATGGGGCATATTGGGTTTGTCATACCAAATGTTTAGATCCCCAAAGAATGCATAGGTTGGAGTATAGTGTAATAAGGTTTGAAACTGTGTCTAGAGAAGCATCTGGGAATGTGGAGTTGTTAGGTGGAGGTCTGTAAAGGAGGATAAAGTTACAGGAGGAAGTTGGAGTAGGGTGACATCTGGTAAGGAGGGCTTCACAACCTTGTAGGGTGATGTTGTCTGTTTTACTGAGGTTCAATGCCTGTTTGAATATAATAGGTAGTCCACCTCCTCTCTTGCCTATACGGTTTTGTGTGATGGTTTGATAGCCTGGAGGAACGGCTTCGTGCAACACTGGGGCCATGTCATCTCCCAACCAGGCTTCAGTTAAGAATAGTAAGTCAGGTTGTGTCTGTGAGCAGGTCGTAGATGTGGTGCTTGTTTTTTGAGAGTGATCGAGCATTTATGGGCTGGCAGTTTAGAAAAGGCGTGTTAGTGTTGTTTTGTTTAGAAAAAGGGTAAGTAGTATAATGTGAGCATGAAGCAGGAGTGTTGCTAGTTGTGATAACTGTTTGAGGCTCACAATAGTCTTGCTTTTCAATATAGTGTTCCTCTTCCAGCAGGTTAAGGAGGCATTTTGTTGGGTCTGTGTGTGTGGGTGGTGGACTTGGTGGCTGAGAGAGCCATGAGGAGTGTACTGTTTTTTGTAGGGTAGTTTTATTATGTAATAGACAAGGGGATGCGAGGTTGCTATGAGTGGCATGTTTTTTATTTTGTTTGCGTTTGTTTAGTGTGGATGGAGTATGGGTTAGGGGTGGTGGAGGAGCATGTGGATCATGATGTAAGGCTCTAAATTGTGCAATGGAGGAGAGGCGAGTGAATGAAAGTTGCTGAGTTGGGGTGCTTGTGGTAGGTATTTGTGAAGAGTGAGAAAGTAAGGGTGGAGATAGGATGGAATTTGTATTCTTTGTGTAGTCCTGAGGGTGGGAGTGGGCATGACAATAAGTGTAATGCAAGTTTGTGTTGCTTTGATGTGCTGATGTTTGTGGTAGGTATTGTTTTTGTGGAATAGTGATAGGGGATATTGGTGTAGTTTTTGGTGAGGGATTTGTATGTGAGTTAGTGCTGGTGAGTGAAATTTGAGTGTTAGATGGGGTGTTGTGTTTTGGAGATGAATGTACAAAGTGTGTAAGGGGTGATGGATGTGTGTCAGGGGAGTTAGTGTTAGTTGCGATGACTGGAAGAGGTAATATGTGTGGTGGAGTGAAATGTGGGGATTGTATGGTTGTGTGTAGTTGAAGAGAGGGGAAGAGTGTTTGTAGATGGTGTGTTTGAAGGCAGGGTTTGGGCATTGTTATGATGACAGGTGGTCTGTATGGAGCAAACAGCGGATAGTGTTGGTTAGTATGAGCAGAGAGTGTATCTGGAAGGCTGAGACTGAGAGAAATGTATACTGTAGTTTTGTGTTGTGTGGGTGATGGCAGGTTGTGTTAGTGGGAGTGGACAGAGTAGTGTTTGCTGTGAGAATTAAGGTGTTCGACTGTTGTAGTTGTGACCACCAAATCACAGCCCCAGACCTAAAACCAGCAACCAATCAGGATCCCGGCCCTATCCACCAATCACAGCCCTAGAACCAACAGCCAATCAGAATCTCAGCCCTATCCACCAATCACAGTCCTACAACCAACAGCCAATCAGAATCTCAGCCCTAAAACAAACAGCTAATCAGATTCCTAGCCCTATCCACCAATCATAACCCCAGCCCTGGAGCCAGCAACCAATGAAAGACCAACAACCTATCACAACAACATATGCAACAACCAATAGGAACTTATTTAAGGAGCAAGTTAACTGAAGTCCAGTCCCTGTGGTCAGGGGGAAAGGCAACTGCTGCTCTATTCAGAATCTCCTTGGATACAGACAGGCTGAATCCATACTTCCAAGCTAGCAGAGTCTACTTTCCAGGTAAGGGAGAGATTGTTTAAGAAACAAACATTGGAATACTGCTGGGCGCACACTCTGAAATCTGGCTTTTTTAAAGGCAAAAATACAGGGGGGCAGACAGTTTTTAAGCACAATTGAAATCACATTAAATAGATTAAAACAGTCTCCTAAAAACACACTCTGCAAGATGTATGTAGCCTTTTTACTTAGAGAAAAAGGGGGGGTGAGGGGTGCCACAAACTAGCAAGGCAATTCACACAGTCACGGCAACAACGAATAAAAAAAAAAAAAAAAACACCACTTTAAAAGAGGCCAGGCTGCCTGAAACACAGAGTCTCCACAGTAAAACAGACACAGGTAGCTGAAATAAACACTTTTGAACAAATAATACTGTTTACCCAGAAAAATCTCAGGGCTCCTTACCTAGGTCTGTTTGCAATCCTTGAACACTGGGCTGTATCAGGACACAGGGGAGATGCACAGAGGCTCACAAAATGGAGGTGGATGTCTTGGGCTTCTCTCCACAAACTTAAGGGGCCGGAGGAGGAGGTGTGGGGGGGCGGGTCTCAGGTGCAGCAGGGACTCAGTGAGCCAATCAGCTAAGTCCATTCCCTGTGGTCAGGGGCAAAGGCAACTGCTGCTCTATTCAGAATCTCCTTGGATACAGACAGGCTGAATCCACACTTCCAAGCTAGCAGAGTCTACTTTCCAGGTAAGTGAGAGATTGTGTAAGAAACAAACACTGGAATACTGCTGGGCGCGCACTCTGAAATTGGGCTTTTTAAAGGCAAAAATACGGGGGGGCAGACAGTTTTTAAGCACAATTTAAATCACAGAAACAGATTAAAACAGTCTCCTAAAAACACCCTCTGCAAGATGTATGTAGCCTTTTTACTTAGATGAGAAAAAGGGGGGCGGGGTGCCACAAACTAGCAAGGCAATTCACACAGTCACGACAAAAACAAATAAAAAAAAAAAACACTTTAACCTTTTAGCTGCTGGGGCGCCCCCCCCCCAAAGTGCTGAGCCCTTTTTTGTCTATTTGGGGTAGTTCGCGCTTAGGCCTTCATAACCTTTTGTCCACATAAGCTATCCACACCAAATTTGCTTCCTTTTTTTCCAACATCCTAGGGATTCTAATGGTACCCAGAGTTTGTGGTTTCCCCTGGAGGAGACCAAGAAATTAGCCAAAATACAGTGAAAATTTCGTTTTTTTTTTTCAAACAAATTGGAAAAAAGGGCTGCCGAAGAAGGCTTGTGTTTTTTTTCCCTGAAAATGGCATCAACAAAGGGTTTCTGGTGCTAAAATCACCATCTTCCCACCTTTCAGGAACGGGCAGACTTGAATCAGAAAACCACATTTTTCAACACAAATTTGGCATTTTACTGGGACATACCCCAATTATACTATTTTTGGTGCGTTCAGCCTCCTTCCAGTTAGTGACAGGAATGGGTGTGAAACCAATGCTGGATCCCGGAAAGCTAAACATTTCTGAAAAGTAGACAAAATTCCGAATTCAGCAGAGGGGCATTTGTGTAGATCCTACAAGGTTTTCCTACAGAAAATAACAGCTGAAATAAAAAAATATTGCAATTGAGCTGAAAACAGCCATTTTTCTCTGTTTTACTCTAACTTTTTCCTTCAATGTCAGATTTTTTAAAGCAATATACCGTTACGTCTGCTTGACTCTTCTAGTTGCGGGGATATATAGGGCTTGGAGGTTCATCAAGAACCCTAGGTACCCAAAGCCAATAAATGAGTTGCACCCTGCAGTTCGTTTTCATTCTATACTGGGTATACAGCAATTCATTTGCTGAAATATGAAGAGTGAAAAATAGGTATCAAGAAAACCTTTGCATTTCCAAAATGGGCTCAAGATAAGGTTTTGAGCAGCAGTGGTTATTTGCACATCCCTGAATTCCGGGGTGCCCATACTAGCATGTGAATTGCAGGGCATTTCTCAAATAGACGTCTTTTTTACACTCTCTCTTATATTTGGAAGGAAAAAATGTAGAGCAAGATAAGGGGCAATAACACTTGTTTTGCTATTCTATGTTCCCCCAAGTCTCCCGATAAAAATTATACCTCACTTGTGTGGGTAGGCCTAGCGCCCGAGACAGGAAATGCCCCAAAACACAACGTGCACACATCCCATTTTTTGACCGAAAACAGAGCTGTTTTTTGCAAAGTGCCTACCTGTAGATTTTGGCCTCTAGCTCAGCCGGCACCTAGGGAAACATACCAAACCTGTGCATTTTTGAAAACTAGAGACGTAAGGGGAATCCAAGATGGGGTGACTTGTGGGGCTCTGACCAGGTTCTGTTACCCAGAATCCTTTGCAAACCTCAAAATGTGGCTAAAAAAACACGGTTTCCTCACATTTCGGTGACAGAAAGTTGTGGAATCTGAGAGGAGCCACAAATTTCCTTCCACCCAGCTTTCCCCCAAGTCTCCCGATAATAATGGTACCTCACTTGTGTGGGTAGGCCTGGTGCCCGCGACAGGAATACATCACACAACGGTCAATGTTGGTCCTTACATGAGGAACCTTTTGACCCTGGGGGTGATCCATTCCTGACTCAGGCACTAGGTGTAGGCACTCAAGTGGGGTAGTGTTTTTATCAGGACTGGTGAGGAATCACTGGTTGGTAGGAATTTTGTGGATCCCAGCATAGTCCTGTAGTTTGTGTGACAGAAATGTGAGAAAAACAGAGTTTTTATTCAACATTTCAGCTTTGCAGGGTATTCTGGGTAAGAAAACTTTGGGGAATCCACACAAGTCACACCTCTGTGGACTCCCTCGAATGTCTAGTTTCCGGAAATGTTTGGGTTTAGTGTGTTTCTCTATATGGCCGCCGAACCCAGGACCAAAAACACAGGTGCCTGCCTTACAAAACCAGTTTGTTTTGCTATAGATAATTTTGATGTCTCCACAATACGATTTGGGCGGTGGAATTTGGGGCTGTACTAAATTGGGGAGCTCCCAAGAGAGCACACTCTCTCTCTCTGCTTGCTGCCGCATTCACCTGCTCTCTGGGCTGGGCTAACCCACTATTACCCAGTTGCACAGACTGCTTGCGAAGGGACAGCAGGACTGTCCTCATCACCTAACTCATAATTTACTGGAAGAGGAGTTATCGAATGGGACTCCTCCAACTGAAAAATCACTCCCAGAGTCTGCGCCATTGTCCTATCCCTCAGATGCTGTCTCAGTATCTGATGTCTCAGTCTGTGATCCTATGTCAGAGCTGTCCTTTATAACCCGAGTGACGGCAGCAGTCATCCATCAAGATGGCATCTCTGCTATTGGCTAAACTGTTGCTCTAAAACACTAGCCTACGTAGACAGTCACAAAATCGATGGTGTGTGTGAGATACGTGCAACAGTAGAGGCTACCTTACCTGCACTTCTTCCCTCAATCAGCACGTTCTTTCAATACACTCAAAAAACACCTTGTCACATACCGGGGGGGGGAGAATCAGTTTTCCGAGGGGGCCGACCCCCCCCCAACCCCCCGGTGAAATCCCTGGTGTCTAGTGGTGTTTCCTGGCCCCCGATCGCAGCACCGGGAAACAGTTTCAGGAAGGCCTCGTATGAAAGGGGAGACTCTCCCCTTTCTTACGAGGCCTTCCAGAATGTGGGGAAGGCTGTTTGTGGCCGTTTTCCCTATCGGAGCAGGAAGCGGAAATCCACATAGTTACATCAGCGCTCCTCGCGGCACGCTGACGTCACAAAGGGGGGAGGGGGTGCGGGGGGAGACATGGAAGAGCTTCGTGTCTCCCAGGGAACGAACAAAAAAAAAAAAAAACCTCGGGTGCGACGCACCCGAGGATTTATTAACCCCCTCCCTGGTGTCGCCCATTGGTCGTGACCCGCACCAGGGAGGTAGTACGGGCGTCGTCCAGTGGCCGACGCCCGCATTTAAAGGGTTAAAAGAGGCCAGGCTGCCTGAAACACAGAGAGTCCACAGTAAAACAGACACAGGTAGCTGAAATAAACACTTTTGAACAAATACTATTTACCCAGAAAAATCTCAGGGCTCCTTACCTAGGTCTTTTTGCAATCCTTGAACACTGGGCTGTATCAGGACACTATAATTTTGTTGTTTTTCTTTGCGTCACCATTCCAGAGTGGTAAAATGCAGATTTTTTAAACATTGCAATTGAGTTGATGGGCAGTGCAGGAGCAGCTCATATGGAGCTGTGAAGGAACTTTGAGAGGTTAGTTTTAGAAAGTAAAAATGACAAAGCCAGATTTGGAAGTAACAATTGAGGTTGTTAGGAATTGGTGGCAATGACCAAAACAAAGCGTTGGGAGCTGAGAATTTAAGGGGAGATGCAGCACTTGAAGGAGAGCAAGAACAAACACTCCCTTTGAGTGCTGACGTAATAGGAAAAGATAGCTTTCTAAATATAATAGTGAAATAATACAAGTTATGCAGTCAAAACGTTGATAAAGAAGCTGTGCTTCCAGAGAAGTGTCCTATTATGCACACACAAAATTTCCAGACCTTTTAGAGCTAGATGCCCACTCGTACAGCGGTCTTTAAAATTAAGGTAGCTAGTGACCCAAGTTCCCAGAAGTACATGCATGAAACAAAATCAAAATGTTATGCTAAGACCACTAGAGAAAACATGGAGGGTGAGCACAGTATTTCAATTATGCCTTTTATTTAATTAGTTGATTGTGAGTTTTTGGTGCTCCAGAGTGGTAAGAGCCAGTAGGTCTTGCAAGATGCTTATTAAAAGCAGTCACATTGGGGGGCTGCACTATTATGTGTAGTGTTCTGTGTGGTTTTATCCATTGATTAAATGCTATAAGGGTAATGTTGTATTTTGTTAATTGCTGGCCCAAAAAAATGAACTTTATTTATCCTACCAAATACAGATTCCAGAAAAAGGCTGTACCATTTTCAAGCTATAGGTAAAGGTTCTGTGTGAGGAATTCTTTAGATGGGTAGAGTAGTCTTTATTCTGACTTTTCAACCCAGTTTTTGAAGAGGTTTGTGTATTAAGCAAACTGTGCGGTGCTCATGCTGATGGTAAGAGTCTCTTGGAAACGTAGTGCTACTCCATTGTGGAGCATTGTTACAAACAGTTGGCAGTACAGCTGTATGGAAAAATTATGGGCTTCTAGATCTTTGGTTGCCTTAATAGTTGAATTATTCTAATACCCTTAGTTTGTTGTGCGAGATTGGCCTCTGGACAAAGTTGAGCATGTTAATTGAATTCACCATGAGTTTAGGTATGCCTTTTTCCTCCTCGGTTTGTCTTATACTATTTGTGGCCATGTTTGTAGTACTTCACACCCCTGACAAAGTGGGTGGTAATAGTTTCTCATGTGGTATTGTTTCCATCTAAATTAAATTAGATTTACGATAGTACTCTACTACGTAGATAAGTTTTATCTCTTCCCCCTATCATTGCAATATCTATATTAAACCCTTTGCCAGTATGCACCACACCCATGCTTCCGTTTTAGCAGACTTGCGGAGTCACCCAGCTTCAGCTGTGATTGGAAAGCAATGGTCCATCAACAGAAACCTTTTTCGATGAATGGCTGTTGGACATGTACTGGTTTAAAAAAAAAAAAAAAAAAAATGTATAAAACTGATTTTTTGGAGTGTTGACCCTAGGTTATAATCTGGCCAACTGCTGAATTCTTGGGTCATAGTCCTGTATGGGGGTGTTGAGGAACTCTGAAATCTAATTTGAGTGAGCTTTTATCTAGCAGTGTGGCAGAAACGTCTCTACTGAGGCATCTTTCTGGAATTCACATCCTATTTGATCAAAGTCACTTCCGATAATAACTGGTTTTGGAAACAATAAAACATTATTTCATACAGTGTACTTACTCTTTTTGTGGCTTTGGGGAAGTTGCTTTTTACACCCTCTAGCAACATGAAACGATCAAGGGCGTACGAGCTTCAGTAGTTGACTTAACATAATGTGATCAGCCTGCTTTAGCCATGCAGCGAGCCTTTAACACCTTCGAGCAATCTTTCTTGCAAAATCACTAACTTGGCTGAAACTTCAAAACATACTTTTGGCACCTCCCTGTTTGGAACAAGGTGACTTTTTTTTATTGTTTACTCTAAGCTCACCTCCGTGGAAGAGAGAAGCAACTAAAGGAAGTCGGCCCAGCTCGAAGTAATGCTCTTACATTTTTATCTGTTGTATCTCCCATTTTTAATTAAGTAATTGGCCAATGCAAAATTGTACAACCGTTGTACTGTTATGCACAAGCTTGACTACTGTTGACACTAAGTCTTAGCAATGATTTGGGATGCCAAAGTGCAAAGCTGCAAGATTGCTGCATCTAGGTGAGGCTCCGCTGGCTGTAACATTACTCTGTCATTTATCTTGTTTAATCTTTGGCACATCAGTGCTTGAAATGCATATTTTCAATATATGGAGGCGTCAAGGAAAGTCCAAGTGTCTATTGGGGGGGGGGGGGGGGAGGATTTCACAACTGCATTGTTTAAATTAAACGATAGTGCCTTACATGAGACCTGTGCTCTCTGGAGGAGCATTGTGGCAGCAGCTGGCTTGCCCTGGCGATACAGGTCATAGCCAGCTGGGATTGGAAGAGAGCTGCCACTGGCTCGAGTTGTTGATCTTGCTGATCTGTGTAGCCCTGGAGTCAGGCTTTGTGGTAAGTATGTGCATCTTGCCTGGGATGCTCAGATACAGCTGGTAAACCTCACAGTGCTCAGAGACCAGTACTTGTTTCCTCTGTGCCTACTGGCTGTGTCCCGCAAGATTCTCTAGAGGGGACCATCTAGGAATGAGGCTTTGGCCAACAGAGTGGATATTGAGCCCACTGCAGAAGGCAGTCAATTGACAGCACCATAGAGGGATGCAATGCTGATACAATGTTTCAGTAATAAGGCCTATACACAATAACAAGACACTTCCTCAATCTGGACCCTCTGGAAACATAGATAAATCCTTTTCTTGACAGGTCCGGTGCGGCACAACATCTGCATCCTAAAGCTGCAAGTGATAAGACTGCACATGCCTTAGTTGATATTTGGCATGCTAGGATCCAAGACTGGAAGGAACATATGTCTACTGCCGGTAATCCCTAGTCAAGACACAATTACTTGTTAGTTACTAAATGTGTCAAGGCCTTCACTTCACAAGTTGTAGTAAGCACAGAACAGTTTGCCTCAAATTGTTCTTTCCTGACATGTTGCATAAAGCATTTGCCTGAAAAGTGCCCCTTAACACTCTATCAGATCCCATAGTTAAAGTTGGAATTCATTCAGCTGCAATATACTAATTTGCTCGCAATGATTCGGTCACTAGCTTTGGCATGGTATGGGAGACCTTCAGGGCTGTATTTGGGTGTACTTGTATGTCCAAATAAGCACTTACTAAAAGGCCTATGCGACCTTGAAAGACAATAATACTCCTCCTGGTTTGAAGACACCCTGGCTGTCATACAAGCCGAACTTAAAGAATATAGAGGAGTTGTAGAGGGGTAACTTAACTGTTTGGTCCAGGGCATATAGAGAGGGCGTGAGACATAGCCTGGTGTTTGCTTGTCTCCTTACGGTGCCCTGGGCCTGTTCAGATATTGTTCTGATAAACCACGAGGATTATTCTATCTCAAAGAGGCTGACTCCATACAACAGAAGTTTGTTGATTTTTACTCCGATCTGTATGAATCTAAAATAGCACCCTCTAATATGGGTTTCTATTCATTTCCTCATACACTTGATCTTGCTTGGCTAGGTGATGAGCATTGTCAGTGTGTTTTTTTTTTTTTCCCAAGCCCATGAGGAAATTATTCAAATTGTTTACGAAGCGGTGAAGCCGCTGGGCAGATAAGCTACTGTATCAGTTTTGTAAAGTTTGCCCAAATACTTGTCCCCTAGAGCCTAGACTAACAGGTACCCTTCTTCCTTCCATCATGATTGTCAGCTGAGTGAAGTGACCTCAGCCACCTGCTCTCTATGATAAACATTGATTGCAAAGTATTTGCCAGACTACTAGCAAATTGAATACTTACATGCTTCTAGTTTTACTTGTTCAATTCGGGGAACATACCAGAGTGGTCCACGTCCCGTAACCTCCATACTATCTTTGCTCTGATTCACCAGTTACATCCAAAACTTAACGTAATGGCTTACTTCTGTGGCACCACTCACACATTCTACACCTTGGAAGGGTGGTATGTCGTCATGTCAGTGGAGTGGCTCTGATTTGACTAAACGTTTACCAGCTGGTCCAGCTATTGTAAAATACACTTTCAGCCCATGCCCAACCTTGTCAATCTCAGGTTCAACATCTGTGGGGGCTAGATAGAGATGACCCCCCCACCAAAATATTTGCAAAATCAATTAAACCATTAGGGGCTAGATTAAGAATGCACCACCAATCGCGCATAGGGGGCCTCGATTTTACAGTCCAGTACGTTTTTGGGTCTCTGTAGGGAGTGTCACTATTTTTGTCAGAGAATCCTTCCCCTAAAATTTGAGCAATAATTTACGAGTTCCTGAGATGTGATAATATTTCAGGCGTACTTATTTACTTACTCAGTTCTCACTCAGACGCTCTGTTGGATAGCCATTGAAGTTGTGTGATGCATTGATGAAATATTTCGGGATCCAGGTTAGCAAGACCTTGAAACGGTTCTATGGGAGAACTACGATACTGCAGTAGCAAAGCTGGAAGGGTTGATTGGGGTCTGGATAAAGTTGGCTAAGACATGAATTGCAGTCCATTTTCTTTCAATGCCTTAATTGCAGTCCATTTTCTTTCAATGCCTTATTTAATTGAAGACAAAATATCATACAAATGTACTTTTAGGGTACCATTAAAAGCTGCTATAGCAGGTTTTTGGCCTTGACATGTACCATTAGCCTGCTATGTTGTGTAAAGTATGACTATACTGTGAGCGTACCAGTTAGATACTTTAACTCAGCGGTTCCCAACCTGTGGTCGCAGCCCCCCAAGGGGTCCGTTACACATTCCCAGGGGGTGCGTACGCCTGGACTGGCAGGATAACACTTCTCCAGCTGGGGCCTCTGACAGAAACACGTGTATTTTTATATTTATTACTTCCTTTGTGCACCAGTTTAAGCACACTGCAAAGTTCATTGTACATTCAGCAGCTTTCAGGCAAAAATAAAAGCGTCAAGATAACTCTTGTGATTAATGTACCTGCTAGAGAGAGGTGAGCGTTTTGTCTAGTGGTAGCTTTGACTCATCTAAGTGTAGTATGCCTGCTGCTGCAAAGAACAGTATTTTATGTGCATAGCACAGTGGGTTACTGCTTTTGTCACAGAATATTTTGTCACTGTGCAGTTCATAAGTTACAATCATAATCTAGCACAGCGAGCTATGAACTGCCATCAAAGAGCTGCATGCAACTGCATGGTACAAATTAGAAAGTTATGTTTTTTTCCCTCAGTCTTTCATTTTCCTTATGCTGCTAAAAACGGTTTGCTTGCATAGAAATACATTTGTATTATTAAATGCAATGCTAACCACTGTGTTATGTTCTGAATCCTGAGTTTGGGCTTCTTCAGACCAAGCACTCTTAGAAAATACCTACCAGTGTAGGTGACATGTAAGTCCTACACCTTGTAGTCCCCTGTAAAGTGCTCCGACACCCTACACTGGCAGTAGAGGTGCTATAAAACAGATTAATTAGATGTGACAGGCTATGGAGAGATGTGAGGCCAGTATGGTTTTACTACCTTTCCCCACCCCATATTTATGTGAAAAAGGTTTCTCAGATCTTGGGACCTAAAATATAAAAACAGAAATCGCTTGGGGAAAATATAGAATCTGACCTGAGGATACAGCTTTCCTAAATAAAACCCAAAATTCAAAAGTCAGTCGCCAAGATGCAAAGCCAATCTTCCCATTAAAATCTTTAGATTTTTACATATTTTTTTCAATATAAAATAGTTATATCTTTAGTAATTTGAGTATTTGTTTGGTGTGTACTTGTTTGTGTATTTTTTGTGATTACTGTTCTAATGTTTGCAATTTAAATCGTAGAAATTGCTTGGGGTCCCTTGCTTCCAGTAGTAATTCATTGGGGATCCTCAGGAGTTAAAAGTTTGAGAACCACTGCTTTAACTGTTTTAGTCGCAAAGCTAGAAAAGTCCTTTATGAGCGTCCAATTTGGGTTACTGTATCCTTCCCTTCTTAAGTGTCAGGATTTGCAGATTTTGTAGTCTGAATTAGGAAGCTATTTAGCATATTTTTGATTGCACAGAATCTTACAAATTCTAACCAATGCACCTTATTTGGCTTATCTGGAGTGCATTAAATCAAAGACTGAAAATTAAATCATAAGTTCCAATGATGTATTATCTTAAGTTTTAAAATATTTTTACAAGTCATTAGTTTAATTAAATGTAAATGTTGAAGATTTTTCAAAAAACTATATATTAGCTTTGAAATATCAATGATTTTTGGATAAAAATAGTAACAAAATAAATAAGATTGGCTTCAGTCTAATTTTAGTACACTAAGGGCCAGATGTAGCAAAGGGTTTTACCCATTCTGTGTCTATGGGAAAATGTGTTCGTACATATGGCCCTAAGTACTTTGTCGTTTTTAATACAAATAATTTTGTCCTGCTCTTGTCAGCCCAGAGGTACGAGTCATAACTGCTTGACGTTCTGCAGGGTTTTGTATTCCTTAAGGTCATTTGAAGTTTGACAATCTCTGATCTAATCTCTGGTCTTTAATTCCCTTGATGGGTATTTATGTGGGATTCTTCATATTAGTGTGAGAAAGAAAAAAAACACACCCACTCTATTTCATCCACAGTGGGTTAAGGCTTCTCTAAATTATATCTGAAGGTCCCATCCAGAAGCGACTCTATTAATCTTACATTATGGAGAGACTGGTAGAATGGCTATTGCCCTCTCATATGCTCATATTTGATTAAAATATCCAAACTGCCAACACCTCTGGCTCTCTGGGTAGATAATTAACGATCGGCACATAGGTTTGCAGATTTTACATCCATTTCCTAATTGTAGATTACATGGATGTATATTTAAACATTTAGATGTTAATCTATTCCAAGACGTCAGTATGTTGTCGATTCAGTGTTTATGGTACATAAAATGTATACATTGGTGCTGTTGTGTAAACCTGCATTGTCATTTGAAATCCAACTGGTGATCTGTTTCCTGTAGAAAGGTTGTATGCAGTGTTTACAGAACTGCAGATGCCCGAAGCCCATTTGCAAAAGAACATAAGAATAAAACCTTTAAATCCTCAGTGATATGTTGAAGATGCCTCTGCCCATCATCTTGGCAGTGTATTCTGTCACAAATTACTTATGTTATTTTTATTCTAGAAAATCTATTCTAAGCTCAGTGTATGCTGACACAAACGCGTTCGACTTTCA
The DNA here is from genome assembly GCF_031143425.1 of Pleurodeles waltl. NCBI lineage: Eukaryota > Metazoa > Chordata > Amphibia > Caudata > Salamandridae > Pleurodeles > Pleurodeles waltl. The sequence goes on along the minus strand of NC_090451.1, from coordinate 207,830,401 downwards.
CACCGCAGTCTTATTCGCAGAGCTCGGAACCTGCAGCTTCTCAGCAGCATAAAGATAAAAACACAGCCCTTCAGCTGCAGTAAGACGTTCAGGGTGGGGCTAAGCCTCTGCCTGCGTCTTGCTGTTACTAAATTAATTTTACATCCCCCAGTCATAAACATTGCTGTTGGAGCTTCTTCCCATCCTCACTGTTCAGTATTGCACCAGATGACACAGAGTTTAAATCCGGTTTCCCTCCTCTAATGTTCTGAGGGCGAGTGTTCTATGTCCACGCAAGGGTTTGATATTCTAGGAGAATCTCATGCCTATGAGTGGATTTGAAATAATGAATTCTTACAGTATTTTCAGTGCTACAAACTAAAGTGAAATGTAACGTTGCTTGATTTCTTTTGTTGTAGGCTCTTATTCTGTTTTTGGCCTAAAAGGCCCTTTAGAGGCCAGAGGGATCAGTGCTGTTATTTAACATGACCGTCCTTTAAAAAACATCAAATAGAAACCAATTTTAGGAAACGTTCGTAGATGGTGGAGGTGTGGATATCTCTACGTCTAGTTAGCCCTCTATCAAGGAATTCAACCGTTTTCTTCAAATTTGTATTGTTACTCTTAAAGTGAATTGCGAAACATACTTCTGGGAGCAAAAAGAATAGGAGCGTTCTTTGCGAAAATTGAACTGGACTTTTAAAAACTAGATTGCTCTTAACTTTTATGCATTGCCAGATTTAAAAAAAAAAAAAAAAGGATGTCCTTTGTAAATGATGTGATCATGAATACTGCACTGTATACAATTAGATAAGTCGTATAGCCTTTAACAAGTTCATACCTTAACTCACGTGTCTATTTATATATATATATATATATATATATATATATATATATATATGTTCGATGGCATGTGTAGCTGCAGATACACATGCTGTGCACATCCCGCCATCTAGTGTTGGGCTCGGAGTGTTACAAGTTGTTTTTCTTCGAAGAAGTCTTTTTCGAGTCACGAGATCGAGGGACTCCTCCCCTTTCGGCTCTATTGCGCATGGGCGTCGACTCCATCTTAGATTGTTTTCTTTCCTCCATCGGGTTCGGACGTGTTCCTTTTCGCTCCTCGTTTTGGTTCGGAAAGTTAGTTAAAATCTCGGAAAATTCGACGGTATTGTTTGCGTTTGGTATCGGGTTAGTTACAACAGATCGACACCGAATTTTGAAGAGCTCCGGTGGCCCTTTCGGGTTTTCGATTCCCCGGCGGGTCCTGGTCGGCGCGACCACGTGCGTCTTCAAGGCTAATGGAACGGACCCCATTCTGCTTCTGCCCCGAATGTCACAACAAGTATCCTTATACAGATCAGCATCTGGTCTGTAATTTGTGTTTGTCTCCAGAACACAAAGAGGATACCTGTGAGGCCAGTCGAGCGTTTTGGTCGAGGAAGACGTTAAGAGACCAAATGGCGTCGGCGCCGACAGGACAAAAACACTTGGAGGAGGAAGAAGAAACCTTCTCCATCGAGGATTCGGACTCTGACGAGGTCGATCCCGAACAGACGCCGAAAACCGTGAGTAAGACGTCGATACACAACTCACGGAAAAAGCACTAAAGCACAGGGGACGCCACCGCCAGCAGGCCATGGCTTAACCCGAAAAATAGGTATCCGACCATCGGCACCGAAAAAGGGCACGCATGTGTCGAAGTCATCCGACTCCGGTCGAGATACCGGCACAGAGCAGACTCGACCCCAAGACACTGGGTCAGAGCAATCTCGGCACAGAGAGGGCGGCACCGAAATGAGTCGGCACCGAGAGATCAGTACGCGGAAGCTCAAGAAAGTGTCGTCGGAACCGAAAGACAGCCGAAAAAGTTTCCATACCGAAACATCTGGCCTCGGAACCGAAATCAAGTTCCTACACAGAGGAACAGGGCCTGTCCTCACAAATGCAAGGACACAGATTCGGATAAGAACTAGAGACAATAGAGCCAGATTACACTCAATAAGGCTCCACATTCAAAAAGACACAGGGAAGATCAGTACTCTTCCCCCAATTCGAATGAAAATAAAACTTGCCTTCCAAGAGAAAGACAAGCAGCCACAGGCAAAGGTGGCAAGACAAGTAACCCCGCCACCATCTCCACAACGCTCACCACAACCATCACCGGTAGCCACCCAACCAATGATGCAGTCCCCAACTCATACTGGAATGAGTCAGGATGATCCCGACGCATGGGATCTTTATGATGCGCTGGTATCAGATAACAGTCCCGACTGTTATCCAGCCAGACTGTCACCACCTGAGGACAGTACAGCCTACACACAGGTGGTGTCAAGAGCAGCGGCGTTTCATAATGTCACCCTGCATGCGGAACCTATCGAGGATGACTTTTTATTTAACACGCTATCGTCCACACATAGCCAGTACCAAAGTCTCCCTATGCTACTGGGAATGCTGAAACATTCCAAACAAGTGTTTCAGGAGCCTGTGAAGGGCAGAGCCATTACTCCAAGGGTGGAGAAGAAGTACAAACCACCACCAACAGACCCTGTGTACATCACGCAGCAATTAACACCAGATTCAGTGGTAGTAGGGGCAGCTCGCAAGAAAGCGAACTCACACACCTCAGGAAACGCACCACCTCCAGACAAGGAGAGTCGCAAGTTCGACACTGCGGGGAAAAGGGTTGCGGCACAAGCAGCCAACCAATGGCGCATTGCCAACTCACAGGCCTTGCTGGCTAGATATGATAGGGCTCATTGGGACGAAATGCAACATTTCATAGAACACCTGCCCAAAGAGTTCCAAAAAAGAGCACAACAAGTGGTGGAGGAAGGCCAGAGTATCTCAAACAATCAGATACGGTCAGCAATGGATGCAGCAGACACAGCTGCTAGGACTGTAAATACAGCAGTGACCATACGGAGACACGCATGGCTGCGTACATCAGGATTCAAGCCGGAAATACAACAAGCCGTGCTGAATATGCCATTTAACGGACAGCAGTTGTTTGGGCCGGAGGTGGACACTGCTATCGAAAAACTCAAAAAAGACACAGATACGGCCAAAGCCATGGGCGCACTCTACTCCCCACAGAGCAGAGGCACTTTTCGGAAATCACAGTTTCGAGGGGGGTTTTGGGGACAGAGCACAGAACCCTCAACCTCACAAACAAGACCCACTTACCAGAGTCCATATCAGCGGGGAAGTTTTCGGGGACAATATAGAGGGGGACAGTTCCCAAAGAGTAGAGGGAAGTTCCAGAGTCCCAAAACTCCACAAAATAAACAGTGACTTCAACATCACAAATCCCCAACACATAGCACCAGTGGGGGGGGAGACTAACCAAGTTCTACAAACACAGGGAGGAAATAACAACAGACACGTGGGTCCTAGCCATTATCCAGCATGGTTATTGCATAGAATTTCTACAATTCCCTCCAAATGTCCCTCTGAAAACACACAACAAGTCCAAACAACACATGGAACTCTTACAACTGGAGGTCCAAGTGTTGTTACAAAAAGATGCTATAGAGATAGTACCAATTCATCAAAGAGGAACAGGAGTTTACTCCCTGTACTTTCTCATACCCAAAAAAGACAAAACTCTAAGACCTATATTGGATCTCAGAACACTAAACATCTACATCAAATCAGATCACTTTCACATGGTGACAATGCAAGACGGGATCCCACTGCTCAAATAACAAGACTACATGACAACACTAGACCTAAAGGATGCATATTTCAATATACCTATACATCCTTCCCACAGAAAGTACTTAAGGTTTGTATTCCAAGGAGTACATTACCAGTTCAAAGTGTTGCCATTCGGGATAACAACAGCGCCAAGAGTTTTTACAAAATGTCTGGCAGTAGTGGCTGCTCATATCAGAAGGCCGAAAATACATGTGTTCCCGTACCTAGACGATTGGTTAATCAAAACCAATACGCAACAACGGTGTTTACAACACACAAAGTATGTCATAGAAACCCTTCACAAACTAGGCTTCTCACTCAACTACAAGTCACACCTACAACCGTGTCAAATACAACAATACTTAGGAGCAACAATCAACACAACAAAAGGGATTGCCAGTCCAAGTCCACAAAGGGTACAGGCATTTCAAAACGTAATACAAGCCATGCACCCAAAATATACAGGTAAAATTAGTGATGAAACTACTAGGCATGATGTCCTCATGCATAGCCATTGTCCCAAACGCAAGATTGCACATGCGGCCCTTACAACAGTGCCTAGCATCACAATGGTCACAGGCACAGGGTCAAATTCAAGATCTAGTGTTGATAGACCGCCAAACATACACCTCGCTCCAATGGTGGAACACTATAAATGTAAACAAAGGGCGGCCTTTTCAAGACCCAGTGCCTCAATACGTAGTAACAACGGATGCCTCCATGATCGAGTGGGGGAGCACACCTCAACCAACACAGCATCCAAGGACAATGGGACACCCAGCAGAGACATTTTTACTTAAATCACTTAGAACTACTAGCAGTATTTCTAGCGCTGAAAGCATTTCAACCTATAATAACCCACAAACACATTTTTGTCAAAACGGACAACATGACAACAATGTATTATCTTTACAAACAGGGATGAACACACTTGACACAGTTGTGTCTCCTGGCACAGTAAATATGGCATTGGGCTATTCACAACCACATTCACCTAATAGCGCAGTTCATTCCTGGAATTCAAAACCAGTTAGCAGACAATCTCTCTTGGGATCATCAACAGATCCACGAATGGGAAATTCATCCCCAAATACTAAAAACTTACTTCCAAAGGTGGGGAACACCGAAAACAGACCTATTTGCAACAAAAGAAAACGCAAAATGACAAATCTGCGCATCCAGGTACCCACAAGCTCACTCTCAGGGCAATGCGTTATGGATAAGTTGGTCAGGGATATTTGCATACACTTTCCCCCCTCTCCCACTCGTTCCCTATCTAGTAAACAAATTGAGTCAAAACAAACTCAAACTCATACTAATAGCACCAACTTGGGCAAGACAACCTTGGTACACAACACTACTAGACCTCTCAGTAGTGCCCCATATCAAGCTACCAAACAGACCAGATCTGTTAACTCAACACAAACAACAGATCAGACACCCAAATCCAGCATCGCTGAATCTAGCAATTTGGCTCCTGAAGTCTTAGAATTCGGGCACCTAGACCTTACACAGGAATGTATGGAGGTCATAAAACAAGCTAGGAAACCAACCACAAGACATTGCTATGCAAATAAGTGGAAAAGATTTGTTTATTACTGCCATAATAATCAAATTCAACCATTACACGCATCTGCTAAACACATCGTCAGCTACCTACTGCACTTACAAAAGTCAAAGTTAGCCTTTTCATCCATTAAAATACATCTCACCGCAATTTCAGCTTATCTGCAAATTACGCACCCAACTTCATTATTCAGGGTACCAGTCATAAAAGCATTTATGGAGGCTCTGAAAAGAATTATCCCACCAACAACACCACCAGTTCCTTCGTGGAATCTCAACATTGTCTTGACACGACTTATGGGTCCACCTTTTGAACCCATGCACTCATGTGACATACAGTACTTAACATGGAAAGTAGCTTTTCTGATAGCTATCACGTCTCTCAGAAGAGTAAGTGAAATACAAGCATTTACTATACAAGAACCCTTTATTCAGATACATAAGCATAAAGTAGTTCTACGAACAAATCCTAAATTCTTACCTAAAGTCATATCACCGTTCCATGTAAATCAAACAATGGAACTCCCAGTATTCTTTCCAGAACCAGATTCGGTAGCAGAGAGAGCATTACATACATTAGACATTAAAAGGGCACTAATGTACTAAATAGATAGAACAAAACAAATTCGCAAAACAAAACAATTGTTCGGTGCATTCCAAAAACCTCATACAGGGAATCCAATATCCAAACAAGGCATTGCCAGATGGATAGTTAAATGTATTCAAACCTGCTATATAAAAGCAAAAAGAGAACTGCCTATTACACCAAAGGCCCTCTCAACTAGAAAGAAAGATGCTACCATGGCCTTTCTCTGAAACATACCAATGACTGAAATATGTAAGGCAGCCACATGGTCTATGCCTCATGCATTTACCAAACATTACTGCGTAGATGTGTTAACAACACAGCAAGCCACAGTAGGACAAGCAGTATTACAGACTTTATTTCAAACAACTTCAACTCCTACAGGCTGAACCACTGCTTTGGGGGAGATAACTGCTTACTAGTCTATGCACAGCATGTGTATCTGCAGCTACACATGCCATTGAACGGAAAATGTCACTTACCCAGTGTACATCTGTTCGTGGCATGAGACGCTGCAGATTCAAATGCGCCCTCCCACCTCCCCGGGAGCCAGTAGCCATTTTAAGTTGCGAAAATATTAAACTTGTACATTTGTAACTTTGTAAATATATTATTTTTAAACACATTATGTACATACATACTTACTCTATACACAACTCCTACCTCAACCTCTGCGGGGAAAACAATCTAAGATGGAGTTGACGCCCATGCGCAATGGAGCCGAAAGTGGAGGAGTCCCTCGATCTCGTGACTCGAAAGACTTCTTCGAAGAAAAACAACTTGTAACACTCCGAGCCCAACACTAGATGGCGGGATGTGCACAGCATGTGAATCTGCAGCGTCTCATGCCACGAACAGATGTACACTGGGTAAGTGACATTTTCCATATATATATATATATATATCATTTACATATATATATTAATATTTACATATTTGGTTGGTTTTATTGCACAAAAGGTAGTGATCTAAAAGCCCATATTTTCCATGCATACTTGAAATTTGGAACATATTTCACAGTACTCAGAAATATGGGTTTCTTTATCATAACGATGGCATATATAATCAACAGAGTTTCACCATAATCAAGATCACTAGGATAATGTGGCTTTTTTGGGCCAACTTATGTTGCGTGCATTTCTAAACTAAAATGCAACACTACTAATATTGGGTCAGATTAGACATTACTGTTTTGATGCACTTTTAAAACCATTTTTTATATCTATTTTTACTAGATTTTTTTAAAGCAAAAACGGCAAACAATGCAGGCATTTCATTTGAGACAGAGTAAGGAGTAAGGAGAAAAAAAACATCCTTGTCACAGTTTGGCATGAATCCGCTCTGTCAACAGCCTTATTTCCCAACAGTAAAAATACTCAGACGATTGTGACACAGCAATACCTTCATCCCTTAAGAGAGCCATTCAATCTGATCCACGCACTCCATATTGTGTGACATTTCTGCAGACACCCTCGTGCCCTGTAGACTTCTTTCTCTCCCATGCACAAATGCCCATGCCCCTTCACCATTACCGCTCCTCCAATGCCTGGCAGTGTTGAGATTTCCTAACATGAAGCTGATGCCCACCAAGGTCTTGGTACTATGATTCCCATTCTACTGGTCCATTATCCCGAAAATCAAAACATTGGAGGTCTGTCGCATGGTGGCCCACTACCACAACTGTCTACTTATGTATCAGCTGCAAATAAGCCACTATAGGCTGGCAGTCCCATATGACACGGCGAAACGTGCGGTCTGGGTCCCCACATTGTGAACAGTTAGTACTAGATGTGGTACCTGTATGCCACAATCATAAAGGATGGCAATATATAGTCAAAGTAAATATTTAAATTGTGTTAAAATGCAGACATACAGAGATGACCAGACTGCAGGGGTGGGGGCGTTTTTTGCTTCTGTCCACTCCTCGTTCTCTTGTTGACCTATATCGGTCTCCCAGCACTCCCGGATTGCCCCGAAGAGATGTGGGATATATGTCATGAGATTTATGTGTTCCAGATTCCTTCAAGACCTACATGCTCCATTGTAACATTAATTTCTAAGGGATTGTGGTCAGGTAGTGCCTGCAATTGCTGCTTGTAGGGGTCTAGAACATGTCTAAGCTCTAAATATCTGTAAAATTGTGTATTATGGAGCCCAAAGTCAACAGTCATTTGTTCAGATGTTTTGATGTAGCAGCTGGCCCACAATCTCCCAGCGTAGAAATTCTGATCAAATCTCACATGTGAAAACTCTGGAGAGCAGCGACTTGTGGAAAACGTGGGCCATGCTCCATTAGGTTTTTTTTTTTGTTTGTGAATTTATTGTGCCACTGAATGCTTTTAACACAACATTCAACTCAATAGTAGAGCCCTAGTGGTAACCAAGCCCTGTAATATTTTCTAATGTCAAGTATACCAAACCCTTATTCATATGTAGTTTGTATGCATTTATCAACTGCAGCATGGCACTGGGCCAGACACACCATGTTAGCATTAATTGCAGTATGTGATCAAACATATTAGGAAGTGGGTATCAGTAAATCTGAAGGGTATATAGAAGTCAGGGGAGCAGCCCATTATTGATAATGGCAAGGCTTCCCAGCTAAGAATATCTTGCCTTAACCACACCATCAGGTTCAGGGGGTCCTTAACTATCTTTTCAGTGTGCGTGATCATCACGGCGAGGTAGTGATCCAAGGCCACGCGGAGGCCAGTGTCTACCGCTATCTCTGGGGTCATACCCTAACCTGGAAGTAGATTGATTTAGTCTAATTCATGCAGAGCCTCGAAGGGTCCCTAAAAAAAACTTCCAGCATATGCATTGAGAACGGCAGGGCTCTGCGTATATATCAAGAGACAGTCTGCATATAAGGAGTTCCTATCTTGGTCGCCCCCACAGGAAGATTGTGAGTCACATTGGACGCAATCCGCTAGTGACTCAGTAACTAATGCAAACTAGAGCAGCAGTAGGGATCATCCCATCATCTTCCCGTGAGCCACAGGGAAGGGGTGAGACCGCACCCCATTCACTCAGACCTGAGCCCATGAATCTGTATATTAGATGGGCTAGGTACTGCAGAAAGTGAGGGCCAAATTATTTTTTCCTGCAGTATTTGGTGCATGAAGGGCCAGTGGACCGTGTTGAAGGACTTTTTCATAGTCTAGCAACACTAGTGCTGCAGCTTTGTGTAAGTCATGAAAGCTCTCCAGGGTAACCTGTAATGTCACAGGCTGTGCCTGGTGCCTTGGTGGTATGAGAAGGATTGCACGTGTGGTTTCTCTGCCATGGAAATAATGCCCCACACAAATTTCGAGGGAACATACTCATATCGCATGCCTCCTCATAAAGTGTAGAGACGTGCAGTAGGATCAGAGAGGCAGATCTTTTTTTTTTTTTTTTAAATAGAACTATACAGGCTTTCTGTTGAGACCGGTTCCCTTCCCCATCGGCATATCCATTCTGACTTGATACAATTCCTCCACTGTTATTGGGAGATCAAGTTCAGACCAATTCTCAGCAGTGAGCCTATTCACTGGCAGGTCTGAAATGATTGTGTACTCCCTGTCTGTACTGGGGCAGAGGGTGGGTGACACTCGACATAAAAGTTCTTATAATACTGGGCAGAAACTTTAGCTATCTCTACACATCCTGTGTCCAGTAGCCCTGTTTTATCCATTATTGATGAGCTTAATCATGTTTCTATGAACCACTTAACCAGACCGCATAGCAGTTTGCCTGTTTTATCTCCCCATTCACATTTTGTGTGCTGGGTATGCAACCGGGCATACCTAGCTGTATCAAACGTGTTCCATAAGGGCCTGCTTGACTCTAGTAAGCTACAATTTCCCCCTGTACTAGGAGCCTCTCTGCTGAGTCAATGTGCCTCACAAGCTCATCCATGTCTCCAACCCTGTCGTGCTCCTGACTCCCACGGTATGTCATTGCACGTCCCAGAACACAGTCTTGAATGTTTCCCACAGAGTAACACATTGGGGGACTGAACCAACCTTATGTGCAAAGAATTAGTCACGCTGGAGGTCAGAAATGTGCCAAATGAGTCACCAAGCATTTAATCGCCAGATCACATATGGGTCCCTCTCAGTACCTCGTTGGCACATCTCCACCGAGGAGTGGTCGAAGTTCCCCTGGGCAGAATGTTCCCCTCAGAGACCCTGCTAATCTCCACAGCTGGGACAGAATGAATCAATGTTTGAGTGTGAATGATGTGTATTGGAGTACTAATTGTATTTGGTAGTTGTGCCTTACAAGTGTCCCCGGTATCCACAAGGCCCAGGGAGGCAACTCACCTGGTCCCCATCATGGACAACCCTGCCCCTATCAGGGCAGTACTTATTTCAAATAAACTGAGTTTCGTGAAAGTTGCCACAAAGTGCAGTGCATCTATAACAAATCAAGAATATTCCATTAAATTGCATTATTAATCTTCAATATAATAATTTTATTTTACATTTAAAAGATTTTTTTAATTGTCTTAGATTTAAATGTTATCTGTAGACGAAAAATAACTGACACACATTCAGACAGTCCTATTTTTAGTTTACAACACTTAACATGTAGGGATGTTCCAACCCTCGTTTATTTATATATATAATGATGTAAGACATGCCCCTTTGATATAGAAGAGGAGTTGCACCTCTATAGTGACCACCCTTGATTGGAAGCATTCAAAGTAGGGTGGGCATGGCTTTGCCATCATAAATGAGTTTAATACGTCATTGAAATGATTGTTTGTGCCAGCGAGGGCAGGATGAACAAGAGGTTTAGAAAATTATTGATTTTTTTGTTTTTTTAAAACAAACATAAAAAAACACTATGAATCTTGAGTACCTAAATGTGTGAGAAAGATAAGACTGTGCATGATGTGCAAAATTATTTAACATACATTACTCTAAACTGAGATGCGTGGTACGTAGCAGGGCTGCATTGTAATATGCAATTTAGCCTTAATTGAGCTGAGTGTTGGGATTGCCTCTCCTTGTTTGCCATAAATTGTCCAGTTATCAGCATTAGGGCAGGCCCCTTTCCTAGCACAAAATCAACTCCCACCAGCATTTATCTCTTCACCCTCCAAGGTCAATGGAGTGGTACCAGCTGTCAAGGAGTCATCTGCAGTAAGCAGAGGGGCACAGAATAACTTCAAGGAATTTCCAAATTTGATAATGTAAAAGGGACCAAGACGTATTGGATTTGCAAGTAGCATTTATACAGATAGCTACGTATCAACTGAATGTTGTGTTGTATTGTAAAAGTAAACCATAACTAGTTGTTTTGGTCTGACTGCCTGCCTCTAAAGAGATTTGCTACCTCTTTGGATTAGTTATTAATGTGAGAAAAAAATGCATGCATACTAAACCACATAACCGTAAATCACATGTCACTTCAGTGTCGTGCAAAAAGTCAGAGTGCCAGTGGATTGTACTGAAAAAAACAAATCTACGTTCATTCACACTCATAGCAGCATTGGCCACAAGGCATTTCAAAGACTTTCTGGATCTGCCAAACAAAGGTCTCAGTACAGTGTTCTTTCCTCACTGCAGTGATGCTCTTTAGCTACTGCGCTTGGAATCTGAGTTAAGAACTTACACACTTTTCCAGATACCTTATAGTTAACATATTACATCACATGCACGTAATAAAGAATCTTTCTTTCTTCGTGGAGGAGTAGTAGTAGTACTTCATAGAGGTCTGCAGTAATCTTGAGGCTATCGCTTGCTTTCTTGGCTGAGAATGTGTTTAATGGTGATTTGGTGAACTATGATGATTAATTCTTCAGGCTATTGTTGGCTAATTAATCTGCTTTTGTACAGCTTCATGAACGTGAAAGATGCCAGTCTCCCGAAACGAAAACATATTGTGTCTATGACATTTTTCAATTTATGCAGAATTAATTTAGCCATATATAAAATTAATATGTGCTGTTCTACCCCTCGCAAACTTGAATGGAACATAGTCTAACTGCAGCTCCCTAGCTCCTGCATTATTTAGGAGCAGTAAAATGACATTGCTGGTAAGGAAGAGGAGCGCAGCAATGATGTAATGGTACTCGGGCTGCTCTGTGAAACACTGCACATTAGCACGTTGGCTAGGGTGACTGCTTCTATCCATTATTTATGGGCTTCTGGCATACCGCCTAGATATAGTCACAGTGCCAACAGCTAACTTTGACTTCATTGTCGGTCCCCTGCTCCTGCCCAGCTGTCATTGTTTACTAATTTAATACACTGAAATCGTAGTGTAAAGGGATGCTGTGGATGACCACTTAACTTTTTGATGTCGATGGAAGATTCATTTTTTTTTTTTAAATACATCTTTCGATGTTGAAGGATCCTTCAGCAACTTGATTCGACTGATCAGGCATATTTTTAAAAACGTATGTCAGACATTTCCAAATCACACCCTGTGGACTACAGGATTTTCTAATATGTTTCAGGATCGGTCCAAGAACTTGTGACTGATATGCGAAATTGAACACAGCAGTTGTAACTGTAGGAGGTATTTGTATGGAATTAAAGGTAGGCAGTAATAACTCCCTCCCCCCCCCCCCCCTCCGCCCGCCAGTGCTTTTGAATAATACTAGAAAGTGAATCTTATCTATTGCTGTTGAACTCTGTCACTCCTGAATCCTGTGTACCATCTGTTTTTTTTTTTTTTTTTTTTGCTGACTTGACAGATTTGCTGTCCCCCGTGGTCCTTTCACATTCTGTGGTGTTTTGACGTCCACCTGCCCTGCTCTGTCTTGCTTCTGTGTTCTTCTGCCTGCCCCGTTGTTGTTTCTGCCCTCCCCATTGCTTCTTTTACTCCGTTTCCCCCTTGGGTGTTTGATTTTCCTTTTAGTTACTGGTTAAATCTGATCAGTGAATAAAAAGAAAAAAGTGAGCTATCAATTTGATAGCTCCCTTCGTGTGAAATAATCTGAAAATCAGAATGGCAGATATATTTCTACACCAACCAGCAGTTTAAAGACCTAACAGTCTATTCTGATAGACACTTCTAATTGCAGGTTCCTCACCTTGTGAATACCCCAAGGCTGAATCTGTAGAAATTTCTTCACCAATTCCCTTGCACCCTGGCAGATTTCATTGTGCGTCTTCTGTGTTGGATCTATCCTGCCTCAGATGTGACTTCTGGGATCCTACATAAGTTGCCTTAAGGACTCATTACCATTCTTTCTGTGCCTTCCAGTGTGTTCCCTTGATTTCTGTCAGGCTTGACAGACAACATTTTCAAACTTTTTCCCAGTGTGCAAGTGTTTTTCCCTACCCCCATCCTGTTCTTCAGAACTGACTGTTCAAGCCTTGTAAGGGTTGACACTAACAAATGTCTCTGGCAGGCCCCTTATGAGGTCTGTTTTGGGTGTTAGGGCTCCTCACAAAACTCTGCAACGTTTAACAAATAAGTTGGATGAATTTGAAGGGCATCTAGGACTGCAAAGGTAATCTGTAAGTCAGGGACCCGTGCCGAAAGACGCAGTCCCACCTGAAGTGGCGATCTCGTTCCTGATGTCATTCTCATGAGTGCTCCAGATCGAAATCGTCAGGTACGTCTAAAAAGAAACAACTTAATTCGAAATGTGGCTTTCAACAGGGAGCTGAAGCCACATCTAATTCCTGCACAGATTACCTTAATAGGTTCACTCTTGGGCACTGGCATTCAGAGCATTCAACCCCAAGTATTGATTCTGCGACATTAAGGATAGGATCTTGATTTTTCAGGATCAGTTCTGGCTTCTACTGTGGATGTTTGTAAAGGTTCCTGGACTCCTGGCTTTATTTGTCCTTCTAGTCCCTCATACCTGTTCACACAGTTTTGCACCCAAGTTTACAGTAGGGACAGATGCATCATCTCTGAGTTGGGATGGTCATCTCACAGAAGTGAAACGGAGTTTCAACCCCCTCCCTGCCCCCCCAAGCAAAAGCTCCGTATCAAACTTCAGGAGGTTTGTGCTATTTGGTTGGCTATAAGGGCATTTCTTTGAACAATCAAGGGTTGGGTAGTTCAGATCCTGACAGACAAAATGACTACCACATGGTACTGTAACAAGCAGTGAGGCAAAGGTCTTGAACCTTAGTTGCTTTTAGTTGTGGCTGTCCCATTTGGGCATCACCTTAGGAGCCACTCATTTAGTGGGATGACTTTATGCCAGGGCAGTCAAGCTCAGCAGGTGTCAGCTGACGGGACACAAATGATATCTTCATCCAGAGGTGGCTCGGGGCATCTTCACTCAATGTGCCTACCATCAATTAGATACATCTTATCACAATTACTTCTCCAAGCTGCTCTTCCCTGTACACTACCTTTGTCCATAGCAAATTGACTCTGAGGACTTGTGCTTCTTTTCTGCCAAAATTGGTATTGTCTTTCGAGTTGGGTTAGTACATTACCAAGCCCACTTTTTTTCTCTCTTCCACATCCTCTAAGATGGAATAGAGGTTTCATTAGCCTGACTTGGAGAGCTCTCAAGACCATATTTTTATGGGCTTTGCCAGCGCTGTGAAAGTGAAGGTAGTACAGAAGCCTATGTTCACCAAGAGTCAAGTCAACACAGGGGGATGGGGGGAGGGGTAACCTTTAACTGCTCTGTTGTTGGACATCTTGATGAGTTTAGACCTTCCACCTTTTGGGAAGTACACACATGGTATTATTTCAAAAGGTGAGGCATCTGTTACAAGTATCCATTAGAAAAAAAGTTTTACTTCCTTAGGGTAGCACTCTCTGTGGTAGATTCTCTAACTGCAGATTCCTCCCCACCTTCCCTCCTCCCTGTTCTGTTAAGTGGACTTCTATTATAAAAATGTGCCAAGTGGAATTGGAAAAGGTGCATGGGTTGTATGCATCCAAGGTTTTGGACAGGTTCATGATGAACTGATGCCAGGCTGCTGCCAGGACACCTATATGCATCTCAATACAGTTACTTCAGAAGGTGATGTGAGTTCCCTGCTGGCAGGTTCATCCACTGACTTTATGCCTCCTTCCTCCTATTTTTTTTCTGACCTTTTGCGGTTAGCTTTAGGACTCTGAGCACTTTATCGCTGCTGATCAGTGCTAAAGTGCAGGTGCTCTTCCTTCTAAAGTTGGTATGATTGGCTTATACCTAATTGGCATATTTAATTTACCTGTAAGTCCCTTGTACAGTGATATCTCTATGCCCAGAGGCTGTAAATTAAATGCCACTTGTGGGCCTGCAGCGCTGCTTGCGCCACCCACTGAAGTAGCCTTTCAAACCGGTCTCAGGCCTGCTAGCACGGGGCCTGTGTCCACAATTTTCTGCCAGAGGGACCTGGCATCTAAATTTGCTTGCCAGGCCCAGAACTCCCCTTTTACTACATGCAAGTCACCCGTAAGGTAGGCCCTAGCTAGCCCTATGGGCAGGGTGCTATTATATGTAGGAGGGAGGACATGTGCCAGATTGCGTGGCCTGTCCTGGTAGTGACAAACAGCCTAACTTTGTTTCTCACTGCTGAGTGCTGCCTTCTCATAGGATTGCATTACAAATGCCCTGCCTTATGTTTAGGGGGTATTGTCTGATTTATGAGGGGTAGCGTAAGCATGTTTAGTATGGTTGTAATGGTGATGAGAAATGCTGCTTACTGATGTAGGTGAATTTTTCATTACTATTACAGAAATGACACTTCTAGAAGGTGAGCATTTCTCTGTGTTTATGACTCTGGTGTTTTGCAGCTTGACTCCAATCCACGTCTGGGCAGAGTGACAGTTGGGCTTTGTGCATACTTTTCAGACAGCCTGTACACAGGGAGGAACGAGGTGTCACAGAGGTGCATCTGCATGCTGAATAGTCTTCCTGGACTGAGAGAAGGGAGAGGCGGGCACACCTGCATTTGTAAAGGCTGTGCCGTGGCCTCACACAATAAGGTTGTTTACCCCAAACTGATGTGTGGAGCTTGTGCTGGAGGAGAGAGGGGGCACTCCCAGAACCAGTTGGAACTGGTTGGAACCTCCTCTCCCCTTCCTTTGTGGACACACTGTAAAACTGAGTATAAGTACAGGGGAATTTCCCCCCACAATTTGGTGACATCACAGAATGCTGGAAGGACTCACCAGGAACCGCCATGGACTGCTGCTGCTGTGCTAACTTGTGACCTGCTTGGTCATGTGGAGGAACTGCCCTCTGCCTGCATTTACCTTGTGCTGGCATGCTGCTGGGCTCTGCCACCCTGTGCTTCCTTGACTTGGTCCCCCAGGGGCTGGGTGCTGTGGCTCCTGACCCCTGCAACTACTTAAAGTACGAGGAGTGCTTCATTCCAACTCATAGCGCCTGAAAGGCGCTTCACTGAAATTTGTGAGGCGCGCTCTGATGTAATTCGCTTCAAGCGCCTGGAGAGCACTTTTGTTTTCCTGGCTACGCACTTGTTAAAGCGCTTATAAATTGCTGAGAATCACCGCCGCAGTCTGGACGGGCTGCTTCCATTAAGCACGATTGTAGTGCTGCCCCTGGGACCCCCTGGAACAAAAAAGTGAGTGTTCTCCTCCTGTGCCCCCAGGGTGAAGGGCCAGCACCTGGAAGCCCTGTGTGCACAGTCCGGACGGGCAGAGGGAAGGAAGCCTCATTGGAGGTTTCCCCTGTAGTCGCCCACCCAGATTGTTGACTTTGGTCCCCCCGCCTTTGACACCTTGGCAGCGGGCAGGGTGGAAGCCTCATCGGCGGCTCCCTGCACCACTCCCCCCAAATCTCTCCCTACCCCCTTCCCCCACCCCCTTTCTTTTGGGCATTGTTGTGGGCGGGCCTCATCCACCTTGTGGAAGGGCCAGTGGAGGTCCCACTGTTTGGTTTATCATGTTTTAGATATGTGCTGATGTTACTTTTATGGCCATGACATGCTAATGTTTTCTTGCCATGTGTTTTATTATGCTCTTGGTACAGGCATTTATGATACTTTAATGACAAGTGCTTTTGTGTAGTAATATGATCACCATTCGTCTTCTAAATCTTAGGGTGCAGGGAAAAAGAAGTCATCTAAGAGATCCCATCGCTCTCAGACTTCGCCCCGTCGCTCGGCTAACGTGACGCGGGAAGAGGTTCGATGCTAAAGGCCTCAGCCCTCGGAGCCTGCGTCTGGGTCCGCTCCAAGTTTCCCGGAGCGACCCCTGGCCAACTTAGAGTTTCTATGAGGCCAAGCGCCTCATCTTTAGGCGGACTGACCCAGATACGGCACCTTTGGGCCCAAGGGGTTCGGTTGAGTGGCCCTTCGGGTTCCGTGCCGGCGGCTTCGGCTCCGGCCACAGAGGTTCCCTCCGGATCTGCTCACATATCCGGTCACACCCATGAGACCTTCCCTGGCGCCAGGTGGATTATCGATGCCGACGACAGTAGTGCTCACTATCAGCGTCGACCCAAACCTTATACCTGATGAGTCAGAGCAGTGTAGGTAGACGCCACCTTGGTCTTTGATGGGGCCTATTCGCCCCAGGTCAGATTCCGACTTTTTTCCCTATGGGTACGAATTCAGGGAGGGATTGGAGGGGTCCCTGGACCCTTATGAATACCAGGATGACCCATCTTTGAACTGGGCTCAGGAATTGGGCGACACCAGTCGTCTGGATACTTCTCCAGACGCTGGCATGCTGTCTCCAGGTGGATTATCGATGCCGACGACAGTAGTGCTCACTATCAGCGTCGACCCAAACCTTATACCTGATGAGTCAGAGCAGTGTAGGTAGACGCCACCTTGGTCTTTGATGGGGCCTATTCGCCCCAGGTCAGATTCAGACTTTTTTCCCTATGGGTACGAATTCAGGGAGGGATTGGAGGGGTCCCTGGACCCTTATGAATGCCAGGATGACCCATCTTTGAACTGGGCTCAGGAATTGGGCGACACCAGTCGTCTGGATACTTCTCCAGACGCTGGCATGCTGTCTCCCCCTACCCTGGCTATGTCGGAGGGAGCAACTTATGGTATGGTAGTCAGTAGGGCAGCTGAGGTCCTTGCCCTTGAGCTTCCTACTGTAAAGATCAGGTCCAGTCTCCTGATGGAGGTGCTTCAGCCTGGGGTTTCCACCTCAGAACCTCTTTTGCCATTCAGTGAAGCCCTCACTGATGTCCTTTTGGGTACTTGATCCAAACCCAACACAGGGGCTCCTGTGAATAGGAATATCCCACACCACCATTGCCTGCTCCGAACGACCCTAAATTTCTGTTCCAACACCTCACGCCTGATAGTCTTGTCATCCAGGCTTTCTCTTCGTCAGGCGCATTCCCTTCTGCACCCCTGCACAGGGAATCAAAAAGGCTGGAACAGTTTAAGAAGTTGTTATCTTCCTCCAGTCTAGCGCTGCAGTCTGAACACCGAATGCCTTTTGGGCCGCTATACTCACTCTTTGTGGGATATGGTTGCGCAAGTCCTGCTGCAGATAATGGAGAATGCCCGTGCTATCGTCTCCCAAGCTGTGAATGATGAGAAAGATAAGGCAAAGTTCACGGTCCATTGTGGGCTGGACTTGACTGACTCTCTGGGCAGATCAGTTGCTACAATGGTGGCCTTGAGACTCCACGCCTGGTTGCGTACTTCTGTTTTTTCTGGGGATGTCCAACAGTCCCTCATGCACATGCCTTTTGATGGCTCCCATCTCTTTGGAGACAAAGCAGACTCGGCCTTGGAGAGATTCAGGCATTACCACACTCTGACTCTGTTCCTTGGTCTTTCCTCTGCCCCTTGGCCCCCTGCAGTCCGCTTTTCATGGCCACGGAACGGGTTCCCTGTCGCGTCCTCCACCCAGCCACTGTGCCACCATGCTGTCCAGCCTCTGCGTGGCTGGGGACGCAGAATCCCACATGGGACAGGGAACCAGCGGTCTGCCCAGTCCACCTCTGCCCCCACTGCAGCCTCCAAAACCCTCCTAGTCCATTCCCCCACTTCCATCCAGTTGGCGGCAGGATTCCCCATCACCTGCCCCACTGGGAATCCATCACTATGGACAGGTGGGTTTTGCAGATCGTTCGAAAGGCCTACTCCCCCCTTTTTTAATCTGCTCCACCAGCCATGCCTCCATCCTTAAGTCACCTTCCAGAAGATCATTTGGCACTTCACTGCCAGGAAGTCGCCGGCCTCTTGGCCAAGGGAGCTATAAAGTAGGTCATGGTGGTTGTTCCCGCCACTTTCTGGTGCCGAAAAAGGACAAGGGCTTGCGTCCTATCTTAGACCTCCGGGACATGAACTACTTCTTGAAGAAAGAGAAATTCAAAATACTCCCCCTGGCTCAGGTTCTGTCTGCCTTGGACCCTGGAGACTGGATGGTAGCGTTGGACTTGCTGGACGCTTATTTCCACATCCCCATCCTGCCTGCCTACAGATGTTACCTATGATTTGTGGTAGGTCACGAGCACTTTCAGTTTACCGTGCTGCCCTTCGGCCTTACCAGCGCCCCTCGGGTGTTCACGAAAGTTATGGCAGTGGTTGCAGCTCATCTGCGCAGGTTAGGGGTGTCAGTCTTCCCCTACCTCGACGGCTGGCTGTTGAAGGTGGACTCACCCCAGAAAGTAGTCTCCCACCTTCAGACTACGGTGAACCTCCTCCACACTCTGGGGTTCACTGTAAATGTGCCGAAGTCACACCTGACTCCCTCTCATCTGAGCTGTTCTGGACACAGTGCAGTTTCGGGCTTATCCTCCCACAAAGCGAGTCCAAGACATTCAGGCTTTGATTCTGATCTTTCGGCCTCAGCCCTAGGTTTCGGTGAGACTGACTCTGAGGCTGCTGGGCCTCATCGCTTTCTGCATCCTGCTGGTAACACCTGCCAGATGGCATATGCAGGCTCTGCAGTGACGTGAAGTTCCTGTGAGCGCAGCATGAAGGGAATCTCTCAGACATGGTCCAGATCTCAGAGGGGACTGCGAAAGACCTACAGTGGTGGCTTTCGAATCTGCATTGGGTCCACAGCAGATCTCTCTCCCTTCCCCAACCAGATCTATCTATAGTGACAGATGATTCACTTCTGGGTTGGGGTGGCCACATGGGAGAGGCAGACATCTGAGGCCTCTGGTCTCCGATGGAGTCTGGGCTCCATATCAATCTTCTGTAGCTCCGGGCGATCAGGCTTAAGTTGAAAGCATTTCTTTCCTCTCTCAAAGGGAAAGTAGTGCATGTGTTCACGGACAATACTACCCCCATGTGGTACTGCAACAAACAGGGCGGAGTAGGGTCCTGGCCCCTTTGTCAGGAGGCACTGCTCCTCTTGACATGGCTGGAACATCAGGGCATTACCCTCGTGGTTCAACATCTGGTGGGTTCTCTGAACGCCAGAGCAGACACTCAGCTGTCGATGCACAGCCGATCGTGAATGGCGTCTCCATCTGGAAGTGGTGCAAGATTTTTTGTTCAGCAGTGGGGAGAGCCTTGGTTGGATCTGTTCATCCCTGCAGAGAAAGCTCAATCTCAGCTATTTTGCACGTTGGAGTTTCCCAGGCGGCACTCGCTCGGAGATGCTTTTAGTCTCGAGTGGAACTCCTGCCTCCTTTCAGCCTACACCACTTCTCCCCAGAGTTCTCAAGAAGATCAGGGACGACTGGGCCCAAGTCATCTTAGTGGCACCGGACTGGGCACGGAGAGTCTGGTATCCAGAGCTATTGAGCATGTCCATCGATCCTCCACTCAGACTGCCTCTTCGGACGGATCTTCTGTCGCAGCAGCAGGAGACGGTTCTTCACCCTAACCTGTCCAACCTCCGCCTTCGTGTGGGGAGACTGAGCGCTGACAGTTGACGACTTTTGATCTTTCACCCGACGTCTGAGATGTTATCTTGGCAGCCAGGCATCCCTCAACAAAAACTGTATACGCCTGCAGTTGGAATAAATTTGTGGCATGATGCCCAAACAAATCTGTTTATCCCCTCTCTGTCCCTCTATACAAGGTTCTTCTGTTCATTCTTTCTTTGGCCCAGCAGGGCTCTGCTTTGGGCACCCTTAAAGGGTATTTATCTGCCATTTCGACCTTCCTTAGGTTACCTGATCAGCCCTCACTTTTTAAATCTTCTATTGTGAGTAGATTCCTAAAAGGCCTTACCTGTTTATTTTCTCCCACTCCATTTATAATGCCTCAGTTGGACCTCCATCTTGTCCTTACTTACTTAATATGTACTCCCTTTGAGTCGATGCACAATCGTCCCTTGCAGCTCCTCACCTTCAAAACTGTCTTTCTTGTTGCCATCACCTCTGCTCACAGGGTGAGTGAGCTTCAAGCCCTTTCATCTAAACCTCCATACTTGTCTCTGCACCCTGACAAAGTGGTGTTGCGCACTAATGCTTCCTTCCTTCCTTCCTTCCTTCCTTCCAAAGGTGGTTATGCCTTTTCATGTAGGCCAGTCCATCACCCTGCCTACTTTCTATACACCCCCACATCCTTCTCATGAGGAGGAGAGACTCCATCGTCTAGACCCCAAAAAAGCATTGGTGTTCTATCTAAATTGTACTAAAGATTTTCGGGTGGGTGATCAACTTTGTCGTGTATGTGGGTGTGAAAAAAGGGAAGGCAGTGCGAAAGCATACCATCTCTCGATGGGTGCTTTTTTTGCATCAAAATGTGCTACGCTTTGGCCATGAATCAACCCCCTGAAGCCTTGCATGCTCCTTCCGCCAGAGCAACTGCTGCTTCCACTGTATTAGCACGCATATTTCCTGTCCTGGATATCTGTCAGGCAGCTACGTGGGCGTCCCTGCACACGTTTGCTAAACACGATTGCCTGGACAGTCAGGTCAGTCGGGATGGCTACTTTGGTCGTTCGGTGCTGCAGGACTTTCTAGGATGATCTTGATTCACAGCCCATCCCCGAGCATGGCATTGCCTGGGTATCTATTCTAAGGTAAGGAATCTTCAACTAGAAGTCTCTATCATATGTACACATTACGTACCTTCGAAATATGTGATAGAGACATATTCTAGTTGCAGATTCCTAACTGCCCACCTATCCTCCCTGCTTGCGAACTGATTTCTAGGGACAGGGATTCCCCTTTCAGGTCCTTAGCTCTGGCACCCCAATCTCAATGTTCTTAGTGGCTCTGCGCTTCGGCATAGAAGTCGTTAAAAGAAACTGATGTCCCTGCGCGAAGGCGGCATCTATATACTACTTCCGGTGTCATAACAGTGACTACGACGCCCGCGGAGTCTACTGACGCTCAAAGGTATTGCTCGAAGAAAAATCTCCGGATCCAGTCTGACGCCTGAGGAAAATTCTAAGGGAAGGAATCAGCAACTAGAATGTCTCTTCCAGATATTCTGTTACCAAAGGTAAGTAACTTGTACATTAAACCACAAAACAGGATACTCAAATGCCAGAAATGAACTAGTTTTCCTACAAACCCTCACTTATTATTCCTTTTTTTTTTTTCTTTTTTTTTTACAGTATCTTGCAAAACGTAGTGCAAGTCGTGAGGTCAGAGAAGTCAGCTTTGATGGTCCGGAATCTTATGTTGTTCTTGTCTCATATGAGACTGATGGTGAAAGTGGGATGGGAATTTGCTAATTCATAGTTAAATGATGACAACCACAAGTACCACAATTTATGGTAATTGTTTTGATAGATCTCCTCTGTTCCTCTCTGTAGTGTTTCCACTTGTTCCCTATTCTGTGTCTTTGCTCTTTTCTGGACTTGTGCTGCAAAGCACCTTGGTGTAGTTCTTCGCCATAATGTTTTATTTTTCAAGGCTGTTGTATGACCTCTCTCTGGATTCTTATTTGGTTAACAGAGTTCCACCATAGGGAGGACCAGCCTAGTGCTTACATTATGCAAGATAAATCAGCTAGCATGGTGCCGTCTTCCTTCATAAGGCATCAGTTGTGATGCCACCACCCTTCATAAATCATGCCGGGGTGAGCGAAAGACATGACTTGTTCTATGTGCTCACCATATCTAGCAGATAAGGCAGTGCTTGTGAGTAGTATTCCTCTACTCTTCTGGACAGCCTTTTGACAAAGAGACATTTGAAGCTTTGAGACGCAGCGTCTCTTGAAGAAACTGGGATCATGCTGAGGCTAAATTATCCTCACCAGTTTGTTCAAAACCCCAAATTTGCAGCCCTGTACTTCCTAGTTTTGGTCCTTGCAACTGGTAGGTGGTGATGGCCTGCCTTTCGTCCATGTTATGTAAATTGATATTTTTGGTCAGTATGATAGTAAGAATCCACAGGTGACACTTAGATGAGTGATATTAACATGAGAAAACATCACATACCAAACTTGATTTCTGTAAGTTTGGTAAAAGAATATCAAAATATTTGCACCTTCCCGTCCAGTTTATGCCAGTACATTGCTGGCTGTTCATGCCATCTTGGGAGATGCCAAGCTTGTACTTACTTACTGAACTCTCCACCTAAAAGCTTTTTAAAATTCAGCCTCTGTGATTATCCCTGCTCTTTGTCTACATTCACCTCAAATAGGCCATTTTGCCTTT
This sequence comes from Pleurodeles waltl, assembly GCF_031143425.1. Taxonomy (NCBI): domain Eukaryota; kingdom Metazoa; phylum Chordata; class Amphibia; order Caudata; family Salamandridae; genus Pleurodeles; species Pleurodeles waltl. Next base: position 207,807,156 of record NC_090451.1, on the reverse strand, counting down.
TTAAGCTTTATATGATGCTGGTTTCTTGAGTTGGCAGTTCAGGTTTATTTTGTTTATCTTAGTTCACATGATTACATATGAAAGAGCGGTCAATTGAACCAGCCTTCTAAGACTGAGATGGTGTTCTGGATCTGCATTTAACTCATTTATGTAGGGAAGTAATACCATCTTGGATTTAATCTGAAGAATGGATCCGAAAGAGGTGAACGTTTTGAAATCCGTTCTCCTTTACGAGCATGGGTCTTTGAAACACCCTCCAGCGCAGAGCTATAATGGCTAGTTTTGACATTAAGACCCAGTGGTTCGTAACATGTGATGTTGTATCATGTTACACAAACATACCACAGGCTAGGCCTCTGAAGTGCTAGAAATGTATTTGGACCGAAGAGCAAGGTCACACTGCATCCCCCCGACATTTCATTTTAGCTTAACTTGCTCTTAAAAAAAATAGTTTTGTTTAATAAATCTTTTTGTAAGTGAATACCTCCAAAATATGATGGTCTTTTTGCCCCAGAGACATCCATAATTTTTTGGGGAACATTTTGAAGAATAATTGTGTACCACCATAATCCATTTTCTGATCATTTGACCCTTTGCTTAAGATATCCATAATATTTTCTGTGTATTCACAGGAGAAGATACTTCCCTTGACCAGTTTTTAGAATGGCTAAACCATCAGGCATTAGATGTCAAGTAACATGGTCTAGGGGAAATAGTCTAATAATTTATAGGACACAATATTTGTTATCATGATCATTTCTGGCACGTCGATATCTAACAGATCAAAAACAGTGTGCTCAGCTATAAAAGTTTACACCAAAGAAGCTTCTGAAACAACTTAACATATGTGCAGTTCCTGCAGATTCACCATAACTGTTCCATCAATTTCCATCATGTAGGTACCTGCCTAATAAATGACTAGAAAAAGGTTACCCTAAACAAAACCAGAAATGAATTGAAAATTGCTTGATTTACACAGCATGAAACTTGTTTTTGGCGAGAGAAAAAGGAGCCTAAAAAAATGTGTTCTCACTTTTAGCCCAGTATGAAAAGTTTTAATAGAATTATCAATCAGAATTGGCACATTTTTATCAAACTTAAATTGTAAACCCGAAACTGTGCTCTAAAAAAACTGCAGTATAGGGAATCATCTTTTGAGGCACCATTAGCATCTTGAACCGAGAAGAGGGGAGGGGGGGGGGGGGAAGCACCACTTTCACACAGAAAGGTATCACTTTGACAAATTCAAAATTCTGGAATTGGAAGACCAGAAATGTGGCTTTACTGCATCCTTTGTCCCTATAGAAAATTATATGTTAGAGACACTGACCAGGAAACCTGCCAGTGGATAATACAGCACAAATCCTGCATGAGATGCAACAAATTGCTCCATTATTGAATCATTTCATATCACATTCTGTAAATAACTGTACTTAAACAATCCAATACCAAGATAACGCTGTAAGGAGGTAGCATTGCTAACAAAATAGGCCATCTTGTATCTGAAATGCAGCACTGTTACAAGTGTGAATGAAATATCAGAATTATAGAACATCTAAAATTAAGTGCTCCTCCTGCCCGCTGTGACTCACAGCTGCCATGTTTTCATGCAGGTTAAAGAAATATTTTTTTCCATTTTACTTTAAGGAACTCTCAACTTCCTTCCCCATTAACACAAGTTCTGTTTACATCTGCCATTGGTCTGAATTCACCTTGTTTACGCTTAGGAGTACAGTCCCGAGGACCTTTGTCTAATTATGCTATTCCAGTTCACTCAAACTCTCAACTACAAATTCCAGCAGCGCTAGTGTCTAGACTTTGTTTCCCTTTACATCTACACTTTATTTGCCGTTGGTCTGAATTCACCACGTGACCGCGCTCGTGACTAGAATCCTGAGAAATTTGATTAAGTACACCTGATCCGTTTTCACTGCGCATACACAATGCCAAGACAAATGATTGAAAATTGACACTTGCTCCAAAGGAGTGAGACACTATTTGACTTTTAAGGCCTCTAAAAAAGACTGTGTACAGTATTTACACCACATTCAACTGTTGGACTTGGAGGTACCTATAAACAGCCTGTTTTTGTCATCGACTTATATGATCTTTGTATTAGTCCTAAACCTTTAGCATTCCTGTCTTCATTTTACCGAATCAGATTCCTAAGAGGAGTCCTTTTCTGACTGTATCAAGTGTTGCTCACCCACACTTGTTGAGGTATGTGTCACCATTGAACTAGCCAACAGGCATGTTTTGTGCGACCTCATTGTCTAATTAATAAATTACAATTATTCAACTGCTCCTGTACACATTGAAAGTACTCTTTTCCGTTCTGTCACTCTCAAACAAGATATGCAATTTTGCCCTTGGTTTACTGTGCATTGGGCTGTAGCACTAGTGGATTACTCATAATTCTGTGAGACTTCTCATTCTTTTTCATCACAGGCTATTCCATCTCCCTGTCCTGAGGAGACCCTTTAATGCATTTAGGGTTGAAACTCGTGAACACTTCCACCATGGACAAGAAAGGCAATTAGCTATGGAGAGAGATTCTAAAAGACTGACAATATTGTTGCACTTTCCAAGAATCTGCAGCCATTTGCCCCCAATAACTCTCTTAATGGAAGTTTAGACAGGTAATATAAAATAAAAAATTGCAACGCATTAGGGTCTCGCATATGTTAAAGTTAGAGGTAATGGCGTTGAAAATGGCATTTTTTCCTTTTTTAATTTTATGCAGTGAAGTGCTTAAATTTCATAGCGCTATTGTCATTCGTAAGACCACATCCTCAGTCACTTGCATGTCTGATAAGCCCCCAGCAAATTCAAGTGATTACCTTTAACAACATAAGAAGAACACCTCATCTGTAGGGCCAACAAATCTGTTTTCTAGGTCTATTCTTCGGCAGCCATCCTCCATTGGGTAGCTATCCTATTCATTGCATCACAAGCCTAATTAAACTGTGATTTCTCATAGTGGCCTTTTTCCTCCTGCATTTAATGTTATTTTTCAGTGTGTCCAAGCAGTACTCTTTCTATACAGTTACGTTTAAATATTTTTTGCTTTTCTTACAAAAATGACTGTCGGGCCTGCTATTTTACAGAATACAAAGGAAACTAATTTTTTATGGCTTCTACGCCGGCGTATTAGACCTCTGTCAGATGATCCTCTTTTTACGCCCATGGTCAGTGCCCTGTCGGAGTTACCGGTGGAAAACACTCTATTCACAGCTCCTTTCTATATCCTTGAACCTTGTTCCATTAATGCTGATCAACAAGGATGATGGCCGGAAGCAGCAGCTATTGGGAAGGTGAGGTGGCAACGTCAGGAAAGTGGGGGATCAGACATTAGATAGATGAGGTATACAGATGGGATACCTGGATAGAAATGGTTTGCGGAGTAGGAGTTAGTGGAGACCATCAGATAATTAAAAAAAAAAATAAGGGTGATACGATGTCGAGAAAGATGTCAGGAGGAAGCACACCTGCTAAGCTGTTGAATCAGAGCTGTTGATGATGTCCGATGTTTACAAGGGTAATCCCTTTAAGATGAATGCCAAATTAAAAATTTTTGAAGGAAACAGTTTATGGCCACTGAGTACAAAGCACACGATAGCGGCATGCCCCAAACAGCGAAGGAACAACATACGTCTACGCAGCATGAAATGGCCGTTTAAAAGAAAAGAAATAGTGCACTAGATGAAGGTATGTGGCCGATGGTGCAATCATCTATGTAACAGGGTCAGTTTCCAGGGCGGTACCAAAGCAGCCTGAACGCGGGACAAACATGAAGCATTTACCAATGAAAGCGGGTGCATTTTGAGACACAGGCCAAGGAACGTATGAAAGTGATGGGCATGGTTGAAGCCCACACACAGTGCTTGCATGCTGCTTTGCTAGACTTTAAAAAAAAAAAAAAAAAAAAAGACACTGATGCTAACTTCATTATTAATTTAGAACTGGGACTTATGGTGTTTAACAAATGGCTGAAAGACATTGATTTCTAGTTTTTGTCACCACAAGAGGGGGGTTAGCACACTATTGTGTCACTTTGTCATTGTTTTTCATGTATAACAATTGTATAATCTTTGTACTTCCGTTCTGTGTATGTTATAATATATCTATTTGTGTATGTGAAAAATTCCTAAAAATAACACTTTGTGAATGCAATATGATAATCAACTCACCAGTCTTTATCGCTTTATTGACAAAGCTATCCGATTTACTTGCATGTGGGGTATTTCATTGCCTATTTAGTTTTAACTTGTAGTGAGCTAGATAGCAAGAACATGAAAAAGAGAAGGTGGTCTATATAATTGTTTGTGGCCCTATTTATCTCGATGTGACTGAATTGGAATGTAATTCTTTTGACACCAGAAAAATAAATTACAATAAGTTTATTTGTTAGCGACTGGTTTTCAGTGCCAGTTGACCAGTCAGTTGGTGGTGCTGTAGACATAGCCATCATTAATGTATACAAGCCACTGTCTTTTAGCTCACACCTATCTGTAGCTGTAAGTTGGCTATCAACCTATTAAGTCCTGTATCGTTAAATTGAGCTCTGCGTTTGTCCCTTGCTCTCGGTTCAAATACTTTCTTGTCCCTCTCCATCTGTCCTTCTGAAATGACAGTCTTCTTCCCTGTTCTTGTTTGTTCTGCCCAGAGGAGCAGTTGTCTCACCATGTTTTGCTCAGATGAGTTGTATCCCTCCACTGCAAATGTCGCAGCCTTTCTCCACAGTGCATGATGCACTATTGTCGTCCTCCCTCTTTGTGCTTTGACAGTCACCATTTACTGCCTCCATTGTTTAACTATCCTGCATTTCAGTGGTTTATAAATCATTTCCCGATGGCTGCCTATGCATTCACACATCCAAGGTAGCCATCTTTAAATGTTTTTTTGTTTGATTACCATCTTACAATGCTTTCTGTCTTAAACTTTGGTAAAAGCAGAACAGGCTATGGAAAAGCTGATCGGTCCAAACCCAATGTCACAGTTGAGAACTATTAGCTTTCCAGTGCTTGTTCAAGGAACATTTTATTAGTGTGTGTATGTGTGTGTATATCCATACGTGTGTGTGTGTATATCCATACGTGTGTGTGTGTATATCCATACGTGTGTGTGTGTATATCCATACGTGTGTGTGTATATCCATACGTGTGTGTGTGTATATCCATACATGTGTGTGTGTATATCCATACATGTGTGTGTGTATATCCATACATGTGTGTGTGTATATCCATACGAGTGTGTGTGTATTTCTGATGGATACAACTACCTGTGGATTCCTCACCTAATGAATACTCCCATGGCGCCAGCATTCGACGGAAATCTTCTTACTAGTCTCTGCACGTCGACGAGGACGTCACTCTAGCCCACGCGACGCCGTCTGACGTCATACAGGCAATAAGAGGTCCTCGACGACGTGCGGACGTCAGTTCCCTTTTTTCCGTGCATTCGAAACGGTTATCTTCGAGGGAGCAACTGTTACTTTTTTGGTTACAGTGTATTTTTGCTGCGTAGTCTTTCGCTGTGGTAATAATGTCGCAGAGAAAGTCTGGATTTAAGCCTTGTCGTGAGTGTGGAGGCAAGATGTCGGTGACGAATCCTCATTCCGATTGCCTTTGGTGTTTGAGCTCCGACCACGACGTCTCGACTTGTGATTCATGCCAGCACATGAATCCAAAGGCCCTCAAGGAACGTGAGGCGAAGCTGTTTATGGCTAAATCGAAGGAGAAGCATCACAAGAAGTCTTCTTCTCCAAGACATCGGCGTCATCGAGACTCCCGGCGCCGTAGAGAATCTCGGCGTCATTCGAAGGAGACTCGTTCCAGGTTCTTCGGATCGGCGCCGAAGGACATGGGAGATCAGTCCCACGGTTACGCCGCATCCTTCGACGCCGTTGCCCTCACCGGCGTCTCCGACTTCACCTGGACAGGCGTCGGTGATTGAGGTATTGGAGCCTCAGGTGTTTTCTCCGGCGCAGACGCCGAGGCCGGCGTCGGGGTCGCCTCCGAGACAGGCACCTCAGTATCCGGCTTTTCCCACCCCTGGAGCCGATAGTTCCGCATTCTTGAATGCGATGTATGCCATCTTCCAACAGATGGCTCCAGGGGGTGCTCCGGCTGGGCCTTTGGCCTTTTCTTTGGGTGATCCTGCGCCTCTTCGGCCGGCACCCTTTATGCCCTTTCTCCCTTTTGGGAACGTGGGCTCGGCGCCAGTGTCGGCGCCGGTGGCCGCTCCGGTGGCTTCAGAAGGATTGGCCCCGGGGATTTCCATCCCGTCGACGTCGGGATTTCGGCCTGTGACTCCGGTGGGTCCATCTGCTTCAGCTGCTCTTTTGTCGGCGCCGAAGTTACCCGTGGCGCCGGACGCGGCGTCGGTGGCTTCTGAAGATCGGCGCCGATCTTCGACTTCGGCGGAGGCATTGTCGACTCCGCGTATTGAACAGCGACTTCATTCCAGGAGACGTGCTCTCCGTGTATTAGAAGAGCAGGAGTACCAACGAGCCCTGGAGGAAGGAGAACTAGAGGACTCGGGTGATGGGCTGCGTGGACTGGAGTCGGCCAGTGGGCTGGACAATTCCCCTGAGTGGGATCTTTCGTCCCCGGGGGAGTATACTGAGGAGGCTGCTTCCTTTCATGCAGTGGTACGGAAGCCAGCTAGTTTTTTGGACCTGCCTTTGCCGGTGGTGGAGGCTAAACAAAACCTTTTAACAGAGGTGCTACATCCGGCCTCAGCTGCGGCGGAGCCTCTGTTGCCATTTAATGACGTTCTGCTGGATCCGGTGATAGAGGTGTGGAAGAGGCCGGCATCTTCCCCAGCAGTTCACAGAGCCGTGGCCAGGAGGTATCGGGCGGCTCCGACTGACCCTGGGTTTCTATCTAGGCACCCTACGCCGGAGAGCTTGGTGGTGCACGCCTCCTGTTCATCCAAGTCAGCGCCTGGTTCTTTCCCGACGGTGCCTGGGGACAGGGATTCAAAGAAGCTAGAGGCGCAGTCGAATAAATTTTTTTCGTCCTGCAGTCTGGCGTTAAAAGCCACCAATGCAACCTGTATCCTGGGGAGGTATATTCATGCTCTGATGGATGACATTTCCTCATCGTTTACAGAGCTTCCCCAGGGTCTTTTGGATCTTGTCTCAAATGCCCAGGCTGCTGCGACCCAGATTATCCAGACGGGACTGGATACCACCGACTCGGTAGCCAGAGCAATGGGCACAACTGTGGTGGCAAGGAGACAGGCCTGGCTCCGTAACTCGGGCTTTTCTGCAGATGTACAGTCCACATTGTTGGATCTCCCGTTTGATGGGGACAAACTGTTTGGAGCCAAGGCTGATTCGGCCTTGGAACGTTTTAAGGAAAGCAGGGCCACGGCTAAGTCGTTAGGGCTCCAAGCTCCTTCTTCCACGGCCTCTTCCAGATTTTTCAGGAGGTTTCGTGGATTTGGGCGTGGCTCTTCCTCCTCTTCCTTTCGGGGAAGATATCAGCAACCTGCCTCTTCCCATCCCTATAGATCTTTCAGGGGGAGAGGTAGGGTCCGCACCAGAGGAGCCTCTCAGCAGCACTCTGCCTCTTCCTCATCCTCTGGCGGGGTGCAGCAGGGGAAGCAGCCTTAGGCTTCCACCATTTCCCACTCACTCCTCTCCTGTAGGGGGAAGATTACAGCATTTTCTCACCAAATGGAAGACTGTTACAACGGACACTTGGGTTCTCAGTATTGTGGGAAAAGGCTACACCCTTCCCTTTCGGGAGTTCCCGCCCCTCATCCCGCCCCGCCCTTCTTATTGTTCAGAAGAACACCTCCTGTTGCTAGAACAGGAGGTACAAGCCCTCCTTTCCAAGGGCGCGGTGGAGTTGGTCCCAGAGCAGGAAAGGGGTCGAGGAGTTTACTCAAGGTATTTCCTGATTCCCAAGAAGGATGGTCGTTTGAGACCAATTCTGGACCTGAGGATCTTGAATTGGTTCCTCAAGCAGGAAAAATTCAAGATGCTGACCCTAGCGCAGGTGCTTTTGGCGTTGAACAAGGAAGACTGGATGGTGTCTGTCGACTTGCAGGATGCTTACTTTCATATCCCGATACTCAAGTCACACAGGAAGTATCTCCGGTTTGTGGTGGGATCGCAACACTATCAGTTTGCGGTCCTTCCGTTTGGTCTTACTTCAGCACCTCGAGTCTTCACGAAGGTGATGTCGGTGGTTGCGGCAGAACTCAGAAGGAAGGGGATAGCAGTATTCCCTTACTTGGACGACTGGTTGATCAAAGCCAAGTCCCCGGAGCTTGTGTCGCATCATCTGCAGTCAACAACCCAGTTGTTGTTCGAGCTGGGTTTTTCGGTGAACGAGCCCAAATCTCACCTAGAGCCCTCTCAGCGCCTCCTGTTCATAGGGGCAGTACTGGATACAACATTGGGTCGGGCCTTTCCTCCGCCTCAGCGGATTCAAGATATTCAGGATTTGGTTCCAATGTTTCGAAATGGAGCGGTAGTTCCAGTCCTCAAGGTCCTTCGTCTGCTCGGTCTGTTTGCCTCCTGCATTCTGTTGGTCACGCATGCTCGCTGGCACATGAGGGCTCTTCAGTGGTGCCTCCGAAGGCAGTGGTCTCAACACAAAGGGGATCTAGAGAGTACTGTCAAGATCTCCAGAGATGCTGCTGTGGATTTGAAGTGGTGGATTACAAGCAACAATCTTTCACAAGGAAAGCCGTTCCAGCAGTCGCCACCAGTGGCCACAGTCATAACGGATGCTTCCACTCTAGGGTGGGGAGCTCATCTGGGGGATCTGGAGATCAAAGGTCTTTGGTCTCCAGAGGAACAGATGTTTCACATCAATCTGTTAGAGTTACGGGCTGTACGTCTGGCTCTCAAGGCCTTCCTCCCTTCCCTTCGTGGTCAGTCGGTACAGGTCCTGACGGACAATACTACCACGATGTGGTACATAAACAAACAGGGAGGAGTAGGGTCGTACCTTCTCTGCAGAGAAGCTCTTCGACTATGGTCCTGGGCAAAGGACCATCAGATTTGCTTGGTAGCAAATCATCTGGCCGGGGTCTTGAACGTACGTGCGGACAGTCTCAGTCGCCAATTCTCGGCAGACCACGAGTGGCGTCTCCATCCAGATCAAGTCCGTTTAATCTTCCAGAGGTGGGGGTTTCCTCGGGTAGATCTGTTTGCCACTCGAGAGAACGCGCATTGTCCGTTATTCTGCAGCCTCCAGTATCCGATGCAGGGAGCGTTGGGGGACGCGTTTCAAATAACCTGGTGCGGCCAGTTGCTTTACGCGTTTCCTCCCATACCCTTGATTCCTCGAGTATTGAGGAAGGTTCGCCAGGACCGGGCTCTAGTCATCCTAATAGCTCCGGATTGGCCAAGGAGGGTATGGTACTCCGACCTTCTCCAACTCTCAATGTGCCCTCCGCTCCGTCTCCCTTTCAGGGCAGACCTCCTCTCGCAGTCGCAGGGGCAGGTTCTACACCCCAACCTCCAGAGTCTGCACCTACCTGCCTGGAGATTGAACGGGGCAACCTGAGTTCCTTCTCTCTCCCGCCTGAGGTAGTGGATGTTATATTAGCGGCCAGGCGACACTCCACTAAATCTATCTACGCTAATAGATGGTCTGAATTTGTTGCGTGGTGTGGAGAGAGGCAGATTGATCCTTTGCATGCTCATCTATCGGACGTTTTGTCTTTTGCTCTGTCTCTAGCGCAGAAAGGTTGTGCAGTGGCTACCATTAAGGGTTATTTATCGGCCTTGTCAGCCTTCATATGTCTTCCAGACCAACCATCTTTATTTAAATCCCCTATTGTTATCAGATTCCTGAAAGGTCTTCTAAATAAATATCCTCCAAAACCATTCGTTATGCCGCAATGGGATTTGTCCTTGGTCCTGACTTTCCTTATGGGGTCCCCTTTTGAACCTATGCATTCTTGCCCCTTAAGGTATTTGGTTTTAAAAACAGTCTTCCTGATAGCTATAACATCAGCAAGGAGAGTGAGTGAGTTGCAGGCCTTATCAGTAAAGCCCCCTTATACAACTTTTTATGGGGATAAGGTGGTGTTGAGGACCAAGGCTGCTTTCCTCCCGAAGGTTGTTTCACCCTTCCATTTGGCTCAGGCAATTACTTTGTCCACGTTCTATCCTCCACCTCATCCTTCCAAAGAGGAAGAAAGACTGCACCGTCTGGACCCAAAGAGAGCGTTGAGCTTCTTTATTGATAGAACAAAGGATTTCAGGCTGGAGGATCAGCTGTTTATTGGATACGTGGGCAAGAGGAGAGGAAAGGCAGTCCACAAGAGAACACTATCCAGGTGGGTTGTTCTTTGCATTAAAATCTGTTACTCTTTGGCAAAGAAGGATCCTCCTGAGGGCATTAGAGCTCATTCCACCAGAGCTAAGTCGGCCACTTCGGCCTTGGCCAGGGGTGTTCCTGTGGTTGACATCTGCAAGGCCGCAACTTGGTCGTCCCTTCACACTTTTGCAAAACATTACTGTTTGGATTCTGAGGTTAGAAGAGACGGCCATTTTGCACGGTCAGTGCTGCAGGATTTCTTGGTTTGACCATTTAGGCACCCACCGCCGGGCGTGGTACTGCTTTGGGACTCTATTCATTAGGTGAGGAATCCACAGGTAGTTGTATCCATCAGAAGAACGAGTTACTTACCTTCGGTAACGACTTTTCTGGTGGATACATTAGCTACCTGTGGATTCCTCACGGTCCCACCCGCCTCCCCGTTGCCTTTCTGGTCTTACCAAGTAATCCTTGAGTGCGTTCCTCTTGGTCTTTGAGGGTGCAATAGATGTTGTATATAATATATTTATATATATGTATATATGTATATATCTTTGTGTATATATTTGATGTGTGTATATATTTAAAAAAAACAAAAAAAAAAGATAGTTATATATATATATATATATAAAAGATTTACAGTTATTCATGCAATGTTGTGTATTTTTACAATATAATGGGATGTTGCCTTGCTCTTTCATTGCATTGCCTGGTTGTTCTCATGCACGTAAAAAATGATTGGTACTGACGTCCGCACGTCGTCGAGGACCTCTTATTGCCTGTATGACGTCAGACGGCGTCGCGTGGGCTAGAGTGACGTCCTCGTCGACGTGCAGAGACTAGTAAGAAGATTTCCGTCGAATGCTGGCGCCATGGGAGTATTCATTAGGTGAGGAATCCACAGGTAGCTAATGTATCCACCAGAAAAGTCGTTACCGAAGGCAAGTAACTCGTTCATCTATACGTGTGTGTGTGTATATCTATACGTGTGTGTGTGTATATCTATACGTGTGTGTGTGTATATCTATACGTGTGTGTGTATATATCTATACGTGTGTGTGTATATCTATACGTGTGTGTGTATATCTATACGTGTGTGTGTGTATATCTATACGTGTGTGTATATCTATACGTGTGTGTATATCTATACGTGTGTGTGTGTATATCTATACGTGTGTGTATATCTATACGTGTGTGTGTATATCTATACGTGTGTGTGTATATCTATACGTGTGTGTGTGTATATCTATACGTGTGTGTGTGTATATCTATACGTGTGTGTGTATATCTATACGTGTGTGTGTGTATATTTCTGATGGATACAACTACCTGTGGATTCCTCACCTCATGAATACTCCCATGGCGCCAGCATTCTACGGAAATCTTCTTACTAGTCTCTGCACGTCGACGAGGACGTCACTGTCTCGCACGCAACGCCGTCTGACGTCATACAGGCAATAAGAGGTCCTCGACGACGTGCGGACGTCAGTTCCCTTTTTTCCGTGCATTCGAAACGGTTATCTTCGAGGGAGCAACTGTTACTCTTGCGGTTACAGTGTATATCTTGCTGCGTACTCTTTCTCTGTGGAAATAATGTCGCAGAGAAAGTCTGGATTTAAGCCTTGTCGTGAGTGTGGAGGCAAGATGTCGGTGACGGATCCTCATTCCGATTGCCTTTGGTGTTTGAGCTCCGACCACGACGTCTCGACTTGTGATTCGTGTCAGCACATGAATCCGAAGGCCATTAAAGAACGCGAGGCGAAGCTGTTTATGGCCAAGTCAAAGGAGAAGCATCACAAGAAAAAGTCTTCTCCAAGACATCGGCGTCATCGAGACTCCCGGCGCCGTAGAGAATCTCGGCGTCATTCAAGGGAGGCTCGTTCCAGGTCTCCGGATCGGCGCCGGAGGACATGGGGAGGTCAGCCCCACGGTGACGCCGCATCCTTCGACGCCGTTGCTCTCTCCGACGTCTCCAACTTCGCCTGGACAGGCGTCGGTGATTGAGGTATTGGAGCCTCAGGTGTTTTCTCCGGCGCAGACGCCGAGGCCGGCGTCGGGGTCGCCTCCGAGTCAGGCACCCCAGTATCCGGCTTTTCCCACCCCTGGAGCCGATAGTTCCGCATTCTTGAATGCGATGTATGCCATCTTCCAACAGATGGCTCCAGGGGGTGCTCCGGCTGGGCCTTTGGCCTTTTCTTTGGGTGATGCTGCGCCTCTTCGGCCGGCACCCTTTATGCCCTTTCTCCCGTTTGGGAACGTGGGCTCGGCGCCAGTGTCGGCGCCGGTGGCCGCTCCGATGGCTTCGGAGGGATTGGCCCCAGGGATTTCCATCCCGTCGACGTCGAGATTTCGGCCTGTGACTCCGGTGGGTCCATCCGTTTCATCTGCTCTTCAGTCGGCGCCGAAGTTACCTGTGGCGCCGGATGCGGCGTCGGTGGCTTCGGAAGATCGGCGCCGATCTCCGACTTCGGCGGAGGTGTTGTCGACTCCGCGGATTGAGCAACGACTGCATTCAAGGATGCGTGCTCTCCGGGTACTAGAGGAGCAGGAGTACCAACGAGCCCTAGAGGAAGGAGAGCTAGAGGACTCGGGTGATGGGCTGCGTGGACTGGAGTCGGCCAGTGGGCTGGACACTTCCCCTGAGTGGGACCTTTCGTCCCCGGGGGAATATACCGAGGAAGCTGCTTCCTTTCATACAGTGGTACGGAAGGCAGCTAGTTTTTTGGACCTGCCTTTGCCGGTGGTGGAGGCGAAACAAAATCTTTTGACAGAGGTGTTGCATCCGGCCTCAGCCGCGGCGGAGCCTCTATTACCTTTTAATGACGCTCTGCTGGATCCGGTTTTAGAGGTGTGGAAGAAGCCGGCATCTTCCCCAGCAGTTCACAGAGCCGTGGCCAGGAGGTATCGGACGGCTCCAACTGATCCTGGTTTCCTATCTAGGCACCCTACGCCGGAGAGCTTGGTTGTGCAGGCCTCCTGTTCGTCCAAATCAGCGCCTGGTTCTTTCCCGACGGTGCCTGGGGACAGAGACTCAAAGCTAGAGGCGCAGTCGAAGAAGATTTTTTCGTCCTGCAGTCTGGCGTTAAAAGCCACTAATGCGACCTGTATCCTGGGGAGGTATATTCATGCTCTGATGGATGACATCTCCTCTTCGTTTACAGAGCTTCCCCAGGGTCTTTTGGATCTTGTCTCTGATGCCCAGGCTGCTGCGACCCAAATTATCCAGACGGGACTGGATACCACCGACTCGGTAGCCAGAGCAATGGGCACAACTGTGGTGGAAAGGAGACAGGCCTGGCTACGTAACTCAGGCTTTTCGGCAGATGTACAGTCCACATTGTTGGATCTCCCGTTTGATGGGGACAAACTGTTTGGGGCTAAGGCTGATTCGGCCTTGGAACGTTTTAAGGAGAGCAGGGCCACGGCTAAGTCGTTGGGACTCCAAGCTCCTTCTTCCACGGCCTCTTCCAGACTCTTCAGGAGGTTTCGTGGATTTGGGCGTGGCTCTTCCTCCTCTTCCTTTCGGGGAAGATATCAGCAACCTGCCTCTTCCCACAGGGGAGCCTCTCAGCAGCACTCTGCCTCTTCCTCATCCTCTGGCGGGGTGCAGCAGGGGAAGCAGCCTTAGGCTTCCACCATTTCCCACTCACTCCTCTCCTGTAGGGGGAAGATTACAGCATTTTCTCACCAAATGGGAGACTGTTACGTCGGACACTTGGGTTCTCAGTGTTGTGGGAAAAGGCTACACCCTTCCCTTTCGGGAGTTTCCGCCCCTCATCCCGCCCCGCCCTTCGTATTGTTCACAAGAACACCTCCTGTTGCTAGAACAGGAGGTGGAAGTCCTCCTTTTAAAGGGCGCGGTGGAGTTGGTCTCGGAGCAGGAAAGGGGTCAAGGAGTTTACTCAAGGTATTTCCTGATTCCCAAGAAGGATGGTCGTTTGAGACCAATTCTGGACCTGAGGATCTTGAATTGGTTCCTCAAGCAGGAAAAGTTCAAGATGCTGACCCTAGCACAGGTGCTTTTGGCGTTGAACATGGAAGACTGGATGGTGTCTGTCGACTTGCAGGATGCTTACTTTCATATCCCGATACTCAAGTCACACAGGAAGTATCTCCGGTTTGTGGTGGGATCGCAACACTACCAGTTTGCGGTCCTTCCGTTTGGTCTTACTTCAGCACCTCGAGTCTTCACGAAGGTGATGTCGGTGGTTGCGGCAGAGCTCAGAAGGAAGGGGATAGCAGTATTCCCTTACTTGGACGATTGGTTGATCAAAGCCAAGTCCCCGGAGCTTGTGTTGCGTCATCTGCAGTCAACAACCCAGTTGTTGTTCGACCTGGGCTTTTCGGTGAACGAGCCCAAATCTCACCTGGAGCCCTCTCAGCGGCTCCTGTTCATAGGGGCAGTACTGGATACGACATTGGGTCGGGCCTTTCCTCCGCCTCAGCGGATTCAAGATATTCAGGATTTGGTTCCAATGTTTCGAAATGGAGCGGTAGTTCCAGTCCTCAAGGTCCCGCGTCTGCTCGGTCTTTTTGCCTCCTGCATTCTGTTGGTCACGCATGCTCGCTGGCACATGAGGGCTCTTCAGTGGTGCCTCCGAAGGCAGTGGTCTCAACACAGAGGGGATCTAGAGGGTACTGTCAAGATCTCCAGAGATGCTGCTGTGGATTTGAAGTGGTGGATTGCAAGCAACAATCTTTCACAAGGAAAACCGTTCCAGCAGTCGCCACCAGTGGCCACAGTCATAACGGATGCTTCCACTCTAGGGTGGGGAGCTCATCTGGGGGATCTGGAGATCAAAGGTCTTTGGTCTCCAGAGGAACAGATTTTTCACATCAATCTGTTAGAGTTACGGGCTGTACGTCTGGCTCTCAAGGCCTTCCTCCCTTCCCTTCGTGGTCAGTCGGTACAGGTCCTAACGGACAATACTACCACGATGTGGTACATAAACAAGCAGGGAGGAGTGGGGTCGTACCTTCTCTGCAGAGAAGCTCTTCGACTATGGTCCTGGGCAAAGGACCATCGGATTTGCTTGATAGCAAACCATCTGGCCGGAGTCTTGAACGTGCGTGCGGACAGTCTCAGTCGCCACTTCTCGGCAGACCACGAGTGGCGACTCCATCCAGATCAAGTCCGTTTAATCTTCCAGAAGTGGGGGTTTCCTCGGGTAGATCTGTTCGCCACTCGAGAGAACGCGCATTGTCTGTTGTTCTGCAGCCTTCAGTATCCGATGCAGGAAGCATTGGGGGACGCGTTTCAAATGACCTGGTGCGGCCAGTTGCTTTACGCGTTTCCTCCCATACCCTTGATTCCTCGAGTATTGAGGAAGATTCGCCAAGACCGGGCTCTAGTAATCGTAATAGCTCCGGATTGGCCAAGGAGGGTGTGGTACTCCGACCTTCTCCAACTCTCAACGTGCCCGCCGCTCCGTCTCCCTTTCAGGGCAGACCTCCTCTCGCAGTCGCAGGGGCAGGTTCTACACCCCAACCTCCAGAGTCTGCACCTACATGCCTGGAGATTGAACGGGGCAACCTGAGTTCCTTCTCTCTCCCGCCTGAGGTAGTGGATGTTATATTAGCGGCCAGGCGACACTCCACTAAATCTATCTACGCTAATAGGTGGTCTAAATTTGTTGCGTGGTGTGGAGAGAGGCAGATTGATCCTTTACAAGCTCATCTATCGGACGTTTTGTCTTTTGCTCTATCTCTGGCGCAGAAAGGTTGTGCAGTGGCTACCATTAAAGGTTATTTATCGGCCTTGTCAGCCTTCATATGTCTTCCAGACCAACCATCTTTATTTAAATCCCCTATTGTTATCAGATTCTTGAAAGGTCTTCTAAATCAATATCCTCCAAAGCCATTCGTTATGCCGCAATGGGATTTGTCCTTAGTCCTGACTTTCCTTATGGGGTCCCCTTTTGAACCTATGCATTCTTGCCCCTTGAGGTATTTGTTTTTAAAAACAGTCTTCCTGATAGCTATAACATCAGCAAGGAGAGTGAGTGAGTTGCAGGCCTTATCAGTAAAACCCCCTTATACAACTTTTTATGGGGATAAGGTGGTGTTGAGGACCAAGGCTGCTTTCCTCCCGAAGGTTGTTTCACCCTTCCATTTGGCTCAGGCAATTACTTTGTCCACGTTCTATCCTCCGCCTCATCCTTCCAAAGAGGAAGAAAGACTGCACCGTCTGGACCCAAAGAGAGCGTTGAGCTTCTTTATCGATAGAACAAGGGATTTCAGGCTGGAGGATCAGCTGTTTATTGGATACGTGGGCAAGAGGAGAGGAAAAGCAGTCCTCAAGAGAACACTATCCAGGTGGGTTGTTCTTTGCATTAAAATATGTTACTCTTTGGCAAGGAAGGATCCTCCTGAGGGCATTAGAGCTCATTCCACCAGAGCTAAGTCGGCCACTTCGGCCTTAGCCAGAGGTGTTCCTGTGGTCGACATCTGCAAGGCCGCAACTTGGTCGTCCCTTCACACATTTGCAAAACATTACTGTTTAGATTCTGAGGTTAGAAGGGACGGCCATTTTGCACGGTCAGTGCTGCAGGATTTCTTGGTTTGACCATTTAGGCACCCACCGCCGGGCGTGGTACTGCTTTGGGACTCTATTCATGAGGTGAGGAATCCACAGGTAGTTGTATCCATCAGAAGAACGAGTTACTTACCTTCGGTAACAACTTTTCTGGTGGATACATTAGCTACCTGTGGATTCCTCACGGTCCCACCCGCCTCCCCGTTGCCTTTATGGTCTTGCCAAGTAATCCTTGAGTGCGCTCCTCTTGATCTTTGAGGGTGCAATAGATGTATATATATAATATATTTATATATATATATGGGTATATGTGTATATATCTTTATGTATATACTTGGTGTGTGTATATATTTTTAAAAGAAAGAGTTTTATATATATATATATATATATATATATATATGTACATAAAAAAGATTTACAGTTATTCATACAATGTGGTGTATTTTTACAATATAATGGATGTTGCTTTGTTCTTTCATTGCATTGCCTGGTTGTTCTCATGCACGTAAAAAATGATTGGTACTGACGTCCGCACGTCGTCGAGGACCTCTTATTGCCTGTATGACGTCAGACGGCGTCGCGTGCGAGACAGTGACGTCCTCGTCGACGTGCAGAGACTAGTAAGAAGATTTCCGTAGAATGCTGGCGCCATGGGAGTATTCATGAGGTGAGGAATCCACAGGTAGCTAATGTATCCACCAGAAAAGTCTTTACCGAAGGTAAGTAACTCGTTCATCTATACGTGTGTGTGTGTGTATATATCTATACGTGTGTGTGTATATCTATACGTGTGTGTATCTATACGTGTGTGTATCTATACGTGTGTGTGTATATCTATACGTGTGTGTGTATATCTATACGTGTGTGTGTATATCTATACGTGTGTGTGTATATCTATACGTGTGTGTGTATATCTATACGTGTGTGTGTATATCTATACGTGTGTGTGTATATCTATACGTGTGTGTGTATATCTATACGTGTGTGTGTATATATCTATACGTGTGTGTGTATATATCTATACGTGTGTGTGTATATCTATACGTGTGTGTGTGTATATCTATACGTGTGTGTGTGTATATCTATACGTGTGTGTGTGTATATCTATACATGTGTGTGTGTATATCTATACGTGTGTGTGTGTATATCTATACGTGTGTGTGTATATCTATACGTGTGTGTATATCTATACGTGTGTGTGTATATCTATACGTGTGTGTGTGTGTATATCTATACGTGTGTGTGTGTGTGTGTTTATCTATACATGTGTGTGTGTGTGTGTGTATATCTATACGTGTGTGTGTGTGTGTGTGTGTATATCTATACGTGTGTGTGTGTGTGTGTGTATATCTATACGTGTGTGTGTGTGTATATCTATACATGTGTGTGTGTATATCTATACATGTGTGTGTGTATATCTATACATGTGTGTGTGTATATCTATACACACACACACACACACACACACACACACACACTGTGACTTCCTGGTCAACTATTAAACTTTGAGGTACTGATGTCTTGCTGACATCAGTTGGTATTTGCAAAGAGAGGCTCTGGATTAACCTGCATCAACAGAAGATCATTTTGGTAATCAGCCACCTAGATGGGTTCCTGAATTTCAGACCCAATGAGCTGAACAAATGTTGGCCTGTGAACAACAAGTAATATTTCCATTCCGAGGTGAGACAGGGCATACCAACTCATGGGTGCATGCTATTGCTAAATCTGTTTGCCGCCTCAAATATGCAGTGTCAAATCTTCTGTTCACTGGTGTTTCCTTTAAAAATGTAAAGTGCTGTTTAATTCGTTTGACTTGCTGTCTGAAGAGGAGTTTCTTACAGCCAAATGCCCATCCACAAAATAATTCTGTGCCTCGCAGTGGGAAAAGCATGTGGACTAGTGTGAGGTCCATCTCAACCCTCAACAAGCCAAACGTTCTTTTATACTGTTTCCTTTGTTGTGGGTGCAGATGCGGGTCCCTTATTCACTCTGTCACTGGAACCAAGCTGCACCCGCCTGAAGGTCGCCAACTAGGGCAAAACCGGTCTTGGGTTGTTTGTGTCTTTCTCCAGAGAGGACCTATGAAGTAAAGGGCACACTGCAGACCTTTAGAGGATAACCAGGTTTATTTGAAGACAGAAGTAAAGGAACAGGTCCGTTGAGGGAAGGTGCACAGGATCAACTGACTCCAGGAGATTCAGGTCCTAGAACGTGGAATCTTCCTAGGTCAGCATCCAAGAGCATTCCATAAAAGAAGCAGAACACACTACAACCTAGATTGGCATTTTGGGCTGGACGGTTCCTATAAGAGCAGGACCAAGACTGTTTTGCATATGGCTGGGGTCTAATCTGAGGTGGCATTGTGGGCAAATGAATGATGTGTTGGAATACTACCTCAAACAATTGCCAGTTAGACAAATTTTAAGCTTAGCATTACTCCAATCTTTTGTGTGTTTGTTGCCCAATGAGTTACCTTGCAGTTGGTCTTTTCTTGTTTGCCTGACTTAACCCTCTGTTTAAATTACCAGATGCAGAGTGTTTTCTAAAAGGCCCAATGTGTTTTTCCCCTCCCAAGCACATGTCATGTTTCTTGGGACTTGCATCTAGCCCTGGCATTCCTTATGCCCATGCCAAACTAGCCTATGCATAGTTGCTTGCTATGGCTTTTGTCAATCAAGACTTTCTTTATCCCAATCACTTTTAATCATGCGACATGAGTGACCTGCAGACTCTGTGTAACCACCGAACACCGCTTTCTTCTCTGACATAATGGTGCTGAGAGCTGTGGCTGCCTTTCTGTCAAAGGTGGTAGCACTCGTTCACATTAGTTATTAGACTGGTCTGTTGATATTTTTTGACTGTCGCTCCTCAAAAGCGGAGACAAGCTGTTTGCTTGACCCTGTGAGGTCTTTGAGGTTCTACATTGGCAAAAGAGGCCTCTGTCTTGGTTGATATTTTTCTGTTGTAATCTGCAACATACTGGCTAAGAAGCAACCTCCAAAACGTATGCAGGCCTATTCTGCCAGAGCCAAGGCTGCTGTGACCGCATTGGCAAAAGGGTGCTGGGAGATACCTGTTCTGAACATCTGCCAGACTGAGACATGGACATTGGTGCATAAATTGATGAAAGATTGCTTCTTGGTCGGTCATTTCTTATGGGAGGGCCATTCTGCGTGCTTTGTCTTACAAGATTTCCGAATCTGAGTTCAGTCTTTAGAAACTTTATCTTTGGGAGGTAATGCTGTGAAATATATTTCAAAAGTCATTCAGAGGGACGAGTTACCTTCAGTAATACTCTTTTGTAGGGATACTCTATTGGCTGTTTGCTCACTGCACTCCCTGTTCTCTGGGGCGGACCACTGAACATCACAATAAGGTTTCAAAGTTATATTTTCTCACACTGTAACTGCAATTGGTTCCAGCTATCCTCATGTAAAGAGCATTGCTGAAAATAGCCCCAAAGCTCTATCTAGTCTGGTGCCTAGAAATATTGTGAAGGTGTGAAATCTGCAGTTGCAGTATCCACCAGAAGGAACGTTACCAAGATATTTCATTTTTATTTCGTCCTAAGATTTTCTGTCTATAGGTCTCAGATGTTTCGTTCCTCGTTATCTTATTTAGAGGAAGATTGTTCTGTTCATATAGTTTTCAGTCCCTAGCTTACGTGGGGGAGAGGGGCAAGTTTATTATTTCAGGTATGGGTTTTAGGTTATTAAAATGAGGGTATCCTAATTTCTGATTAATGCAGTTTCCTTACTCTTGTATCTCCCCCATGCTTCAAACTGGATACAGAAAAGTTGCAATAGATCTTTAGCAGTAGGTGACATTTTAGCAACATCTTGCTGCTGTTGTCCACCCCAGACATGACATAGTCAAATAGCTGCCACCCCATATTCTTGATACCTGGTCTTTTTTCTCACACTCATTGTAGATTTAGAGTAGCTGTCCTTGGCACATTTTCACCAAAATGTGCGTCTCTTGCAGTGTTTGGGATGAACTTGCTACCAAAAAAGTTAGGAGTCAAGCCCTGTTGTTACTGATATGGACAAATGTCCATTTTGGACATCTCAGTGGTCTGTCTGCAGTGTTAGAGGCTTAAACACAAATGTCTTCTGACTAGTGCGCTCCTATGTGCTCTAAGGCCATTAAGAGGTGGAAGGCAAAGTTCCTTATGTCGAAGGTGCTCATCAACCACTGGGCCTGCTGTGAATCTCTCTCCCGGTCTCATTCAAGATCCTGATCTTCATCTTTGTTCAGGTAAACCAAGCAAGTGTTGTTGCAGGGCAAGAAAAAGATAGAAGTGCAGGTAGGATTACTTTGCATTTGTGCACTGATTATTTGCTAGGGGGTAGGCCACCACATCACTCAACTCAACCGCTTGAATCTTTATCCCACTGGGAGCTAATGGTGGTCACACCAGTGCTAGATCCAGCTTTGGTCCCAGCGCTGACCCTGGGCCTGATAGCACCCGTTACATACTTGGAGTTCCTGGTGCAAGAAATTCCCATTCACACAAGCATTGTCGTCATTGTTTTCCAGTGCCCTGTTTCCCCTTGGCATGACTTTGATTTCCATGAATCTCGTGACCTCTGGCTGTACACCCACCACTGGGACTAGCAGACACCAGATAATCCTTAGGGCACTTCTCAACTTCACCCACCTTTCCATTTGCGCTGAATGACCAACAAGTATCACCTTTACTGGCATCTGTTCCTATGCTGACATAATCTTAGGAGTCCCACCCAAAGACCAACTACAATCTCATCTCTTGCAGGTGAAGCTCAGTACAGAAAATAGTTTTAGTACATGTTACCTAGAGGCAAAAACTACATCAGGATGGACGATATTTTTCATATTGATTAAGAGATTCTGATGCAGGACATCATTGGTTGGTGGCCAAAGGTTCTCACCTTGCTGTAATAGATGCTAGGGATTAACTGACCATCTAAACGCCAGAGGGCTCAATACCTTGCCTGGGGTGAATTTGAGTGCCATTCTGGACTGCAACTAACAGAAGTAGCATCATTTACGACAGGACTAAAAAAGGCTGCAGAAGACTTTATGAAGATTAGCCAGGGAGACAGATTCAAGAGGTGAGAAATCTGCATGTAGAGTTTCCACCGAGATAGTTAATGAAGGTAAAGATAGTTACTGAAGTATTGTGTTGCTTGTAAAATGGTGAGAATTTAAAATTCCAAGAAGCAATGATTGATTGTCTTTTTCATCTTGCAGGGTAGATCCAAGAAAGTTTGCCAGAGAGGATTTTTGTCAGTGAAAAGCTCGATTTGCTCGGTTTTATTTTTCCCTGGGGTTGAAAAAGGATATGGAATTTTCATGAATTTAGATTCTCGTTATTTCTAAACCTATAGGCTTTGAAATGGCGGGAATAGGTCATTTTCCATTTTTTGCTTGCAGCATTGTCTCTATTGATCAGTGCTACTTCTCCAGCAATTTTACATATTACATCATGTTGTGATGGTAATAGTGGGATCAGCATTGTCATCATCGTTTCAGATGACTTTTAACCAAGTCTGTCAGAAAATTGTGGCAGTTTGGTCGTAATCAGTGTAGCAATCAACGGGCAATGTTTGGCTAACTATATGCAGTTGTATTGTAATTGGCATATACGGATTTCACAAAGTGTTCTTTGTAGGCTATTCTTTAACTCTGAAGTGTTGGCTTGTCCTGCAACACTTAACTGAATGCTGCAGATGAAATCTTACTTCTCTAGCTTTCTGTAATGTCCCCTTCATGGGGTTTGACACCAATACTTCCTTCTATCTAGTTCTGCTGTGTTTTCCCTTCATCCTCCTTTTTAATCATATTTGGGTGGCTTAAGCAGCAGTTCTCTGACAGTTTGCCACACACTTCTTTACCTCTATATAATTCCCCAAGCTCACTGAAATGGTTTTTATGCTTCCTTATGCTACAGTCTGTGTGAGGTCACTAATGAACTGCCTGGCCTATGAAAGAAGACTTGTGGGTGTAAGCTATTGTATGTGGTGGCAACCACCCTACTGCTGATGAGTTAATGAGGTATTTCTAGAGGCACTGTGCCTTTATTTGGACCTCATTCACTCTATGCAGGTCTATCTTCTACTTTGCATACAGCTAGAAGACCTAAATCGTGTAATCTTTTGAAATAGTGAAAGTAACCATGAGGAAGGTTGAAATATCAGGATTCAAGAATGACTCATTCCCTCTTTCTTCCCACTTGTTTCTGGCAGGTATCGTTAAGGTCAGGGAAATGGCATAAAACACACTGGAAAGCTGAGCTGCTTGGGGATTATGCACTCCACTCCTTCGAAGGCATTGGACTCTTTAAGTTAGACAATACGTTCATCAAAACAGTCTTGTTGCAGTACTGTTATATTTTGTTTCCCATACGCTGTGCTGTAAAGAGCTGTACAGAAGAGTAATTCTCATCAGTAATCTTTGCTTATACGGTATGTTAACATCACACCGTTTTCAAGGTACTTAACTAAAGTTGCTGGTGATTTTGCATGAGTGTCACTTTAGGCTTTGTCAGAAGACTACTTCAGCTGTTTTGCAAGCGTCATGTGATAAAAATCCTAATAAAAAAGCATGTTTGCATACATAGTGGGATTTTGGTTAATTTCTCTTCACTAATTGGTCTATTCAACTGTCAATCTGCTTTCACTTTTCAACCCCGGCAGCATTGAGCAGTTGGTCAACCCAGTTCAGGCACTCTTGCACTGTGTGTGACGGCAATTTGCCTAATCACATGTGCCTAAATAGAAGTGTACTTCAGTGTCTCTGCTGGTGAAACAATGTTCTACTTGGACCATTTTTTAGTGTCCGTTTTCAACTCTTTATATAGCCATACTTGCTTATTTAAATAAGGTCTTTGTTACAGCAATTGAAAACAAGAGCATTTTTTGACCAATAAAAATCATATTTTCCAATGATGTGCACTAAAACTAAAAATGTCTTTGCTCGAGGTACACTAGCTCACTAAGCAGTACTATTATTATTAGTCTTTTACAATTATGTGCAGTGTTTGTTTTGGCAATTTGTATTGCAAACACATGGCTGTCACTATTAAACATCACCATGTGTTATTTCCTTAAGTATTTATGTGAATTTCAACTTAGTGGCTTTGCCGCTGCTTGCTATATTGCACATGCATAAGGTATTTTGTGGCTTTGCCACTGCTTGCTTAATTGCACGTGCATAAGGTATTTTGATTGTCTTTTTAAATGAAGTTAAAAAAAAAATAGTCCCCCTTTTCGGTTTATATTTCATTTTTCACTAAGGGTCAAACCACACTTGATGGATAATAATTTATTTATTGAAAACATTTAGTCCAAGTTACTATTTAGGTGTTTGATAGTAAAATTTGTATTGAAGTATGTTTTCTTTAAGAAGCATCAAAACATATAAAATAGTCTAATTATGGATGTGTCCTCTCTGGGAACACTGGAGTGCAAGTACATTTTCACAGTAATCCATATATCCTCTTAAAGGAATTCATATGAAGCTTTAAGAAACTTCCATGTGTGGCTCTTTCCAAGACTCACCTTGTGCTATATCGTGTTCTTTTGCTGTCCTAGCATTTCCTTCCAAAACGTTGACGATAGTTTTTCCCGATTTTGTGGAATCCATTCATTTGTTAAAAGGCATCTGTCGCATTCATACTATTATGTTTTTATATAGAGAAACTTCTTCAAAAGTCGACAAAAAATAAAGTGAGAAATAAGTAAAGCACAGTTTTTTGAGGTTTTACAGTTTGGACCAAAACAAATGCTGAATTAAATATACAACTCAACGACCATTCATTTCACTATGTAAATTACAAGTATGTTTATGTAAAGTTATAGGTAAATAAATGTATTTTCACCGTGGCTCAATCATTTAGCACAAAAAATCCTTTCTCACACAGATTTTAAAATGGGTGAAAAATGGCCCACCATTAGTGCACTAAAAGCTGGATATAATTTTGAACATTTCATGGTGTCATAACTGTGTGCACCAAAACTACTCTTACCTTTCAATGTCGGCTATTTCCTAGTTACATTTCTGCAGCTCCGGTAATGTTTTAAACTTGATTGATTGATGTAAGATCCTGATCACTTTAGTTATTTCTCCTGAGTAACACGTCCAGGTTTTTTCCTGCCTATGCTATTATCCTCTTTACAGTTTTCTGAAATCAGCTGATGTCAATGTACAGGTGTTTAGCGCAGTTGCTAATATAATTAGGACATGGAATCATTCAAGCTGAATGATGTTCCCCTACTTTGTATGAGACACTGATACATTGATTCTTATTTATTCTTTGTCCATCCTGTGCAATAAAAGAAAGCTCTGCAATACTTTTGCCATACTTTCTCAGAGTAGGCCAAGTTCTTTTAAATCAAACTGCTTGTAAATGTGGATGTATTCAATGGTTTAGCTAGACCGAGAGAATGCATTTAAATTGCTTAAATTTGTATATCCACAATGTTATTATGTGCATCTAACATGCACAATGAGTCTGAAAATCTCTCGCCATGGCTTTTGTTTAAAATATGTACGTTTTCTTTTTGACATTTAGATCTGTAAATATGTCAACAATGCTATCTCAGATTACTGATGTCATTGGAAACGTCTTTTGACATTTCACATTCTAAGTGTAGGCTGTACAATTAGTGCATTAAAGGATTACGATTGCGTAGAAAATATATTTTACGAATGTCACACTTTTTTAGGTTTTGAACACACAGTTCCCTGGGCTGTTTAGTTGGTACTTCTGTTTAAAAAAAAAAAAAAAAAAAAAAAGAAATTGTGATGAGAAGCTTCATTGTTTTCTTTCAAGAGACAAGCTGTGTATGAAATGTATGTTTCAGATGGATATCATCTACCTGTGGTTTCCTCAACTTTTGAATACCCCAGTGCTCCAGCATTCGATGGAAAGTTTTTCTCTAACTCTCCACATTGATGAGGACGTAACAATAGCACAGCTCTGTACGCGACTGCGTTTGTCATCGGAGCCATAAGAAGTCCTCGTTGATGTCAGTTCCCTTTTTTCTAGGCCTTCAGTGCATAATGTTTTTTTCCTACCTCTCCGTGTTGGTTGCACTGTTTCGAGGAAATCGAGGTTTTGTTGTCTCCATCTAAGAAGTCAGGTTTCAAAGCTTGTTGGTAATGCGGAGGCTAGATGTCGGTTATGGATCCACATGAAGATTGTCTCTGGTGCCTTAGCTCTGATCATGATGTCGGGGGCTGTGCTTCGTGTCAGAGTATGAATCCTAAGGCCTCAGGCGGAGTTGCTGTCTCATCGGTCTTCGAGGTTGCATAAGAAGAGAGAATGTCATGGTTCCCAGCATTGGTCTTCTCGAAGGGAGTCCATGGCCTCCATCTCCTACTCCAAAGTCCTGGTGCCGGTCATCTTGGGAAGTGTCTACGGTCTCTAACTCCTTTTTCAGAGTGGCCTGAAGGTTCCCCGGTGCCTTCCTTAGTAGAAATGCCAGGGTCACCTACGACTCTAGTGGTGCAGTTTTCTGTGCTGGATCAGGAGACTAAAGTGGTCACGCTGATGTTAGGAACTGCTCTATCCCCTCAACAGGAGCAGGACTATCTTACTTTCCCAGCTCCTGGGACAGCCCCGCCAAACTTCTTAAATGCTATTTATAGCATTTTCAACAGGGCAATGATTCCCTCTGGTGCGCCGGCTGGCCCCACAGTCCATTGTCATTCTCCTTTGGAGGTTTTCGGCACCGTATACGCAGGCTCCCTTCCTACCCTTCATGCTGATGGCCCAGTGCCCTTGGCCTTTGATGGCGCAGTGTACGGTGACTCCCTTGCTGACGGACTCTCGGCAGGAATCAGCAGCGCCAGCGGTGCCAGTTCTGATGTCTATGAGGTCACAACCGATGTTGCATCACTCAACTCCAGCTTGAATAAATTCTACATCTAGGTTACTGGTGCATCAACCAACGTCACCGATGCCAGTGTATTCTCTTCTGACTCCGCTGTTGAGGTCTCGTAGAGAGGCCTTGAGGCTTCTAGAAGGGCAACAGTATTTGGAGGTCACATCAGGATCTTCAACTGGAAGAGGGTGCAATTCCTATACCATCCTAGGAATTCGAAGGTAGACACTTCCCCAGAATGGGCGTTATCTCCAGCGGGGCATACCTCCACCTGAGCTCACATCTTACCATGGGGTATGAATAAAGGTGACTGAAATGCTGGACTTCCCTCTTACAACAACACAAATTGAATTTACTAACAGCAGTCCTTCATTCTTTGATATCCAGTTCAGAGCCTTCATTACTATTCAATGAGTTCCAGACTGAGGCAGTGTTGGAGGTGTGGCAGAAGCCTGTGTCTGCTCCAGTGGTATTGAGATCTATTGCCAGGAGACATAAAACGGCTCCGGGCATCCTGGGTTTTTAACTAAACATCCGAGAGCTTTGTGATCCGGGCTTCTTGTTCTAGATCAGCCCCTTGTTCTTTTCCAACGAGTCCTGTGGATGGGGAATGAAAAAGAATGGCACAATCTTTGAGAATTTTTCTTCTTGTAAAATGGCCTTGAAATCAGTGAATGCCACATGTCTTTTAGACAGATATATCCATGCTTTGATAGATTCAGCCAGGGGCATGATTCCCAAGTTACCGAAGGATGTTAAAGGCCATTTTGCTAAACTTTTAAATGACAGTCAAGCTGCAGCAAAGCAGGTGATACAATCAGGTCTTGATACGGAAGATTTGGTGGCCAGGTGTATGGGAACTTTAATTGTCACTAGCTGACAAGCCTGGTTGAGGGGTCAGGGTTTTCCCTGGCTGTACAGTTCATCCTTCCGGATTTGCCTTTTGACTAGTCCAAACTGTTAGGGGCCAAAGCTGATTCAGCCGTAGAAAAATTTAAAGAAAGTAAAGCGACCTCAAAATCTTTGGGTCTTCAGTTTCTCTCCATGAGCTACAGACCACTGCGTAGGTTCAGGGGTTTGGCCAGAGCTGCTCCTTTTGAGGGAGGCAGCATTTGCAGCAACAGCAGTCAGTCAATCCCCTCTGGCAGAGCTAAACAACAAGGTGCAGTCCATCAGCCTTCTTCATCTTCTACCTCTTCAGCTAATCTTTTAGGGAAACAGACCTAGTTCTGCCATCTTAAGCAAGCATGCTTTACCTGTGGGCGGGAGGTGGATTCATTATTTTTTTTATTTTTATTTTTTACAAGAATGGAAGTCCATAACTACGGACTGTTGGGTATTGAGCATTGTGGAAAATGGATATGCCCTTCCTTTCCGTGTTTTCTCATAACTTTCCTCCCAAAAACAGTTTTTGTTCAGAAGAACATCTTCTGCAGCTACAGCAGGAGGTGCAACATCTGCTTTCAAAGGGTGCATTAGAGATGGTTCTGGGGCCGGAAAGGGCCAGGGATCTTATTCAAGATTTTTCCTTATCCCAAGAAGGACAGTCGTTGACAGCCGATCCTAGACCTGAAGATTTTTAATTTCTTCCTCAAACAGGAATATTCCAAAATGCTGACCTTAGCACAGCTGCCTCTTACGGTGGACAAAGACTGGGTGGTTTCCATAGACTTACAGGATACGTATTTTCCCATTCCCATTCTGCAGTTGCACAGGAAGTATCTTCGGTTCAAGGTAGAGTTGGAGCACTACCAGTTTGCGGTACCTCAGTTTGTTCTTCCTTCCGCACCTCAAGTCTCCACGAAGGTAATGGCAGTGGTTGCCGCACATCTCATATGGCGGTGAATGCCAGTGTTCCCTTACTTGGAGGATTGGTTGCCCAAGCCAACCCTCCCAATTTGGTGCTGCATCACTTGCATTTGACAACTCAGCTGTTTTTCAATCTGGGTTTTTATTTACGTACCCAAATCTACCTAGAGCCCTCTAGGTGCACCCTAGTCATAGGGGCAGTACTGGATGCCACCCGTGAATCGTGCCTACCCTCCTCAGGGGATTCAAAACATTCAGATTATGATTCCGATGTCTCAGAATGTACCACTCGTTCCAGTCCTGAAGGTCCTATGCCTGCTCAGTCTGTTCGCTTCCTGCTTTCTCTGAGTCACTCATGCCTGTTGGCACATGAGAGCCCTACAGTGGTGCCTTCACAGGCAGTGATTTGAACACAGCGGGGATCTCAGTCAGTCAAGATCTGCAGAGAGACTGCAGCGGATCTGGTTGGGTGAAAACAGCAATTTATTACAAGGGAAGCCATTTTGTCGTTCACCTTCGGTGGCCACAGTGGTCATGGATGCCTCCGCTATAGGGTGGGATGCACATATGGGGGATCTGGGAATCAAAAGACTTTTGTCTCCAGAAGAACAGTTGTTTCACATCAATCCAGTGGTGGTGTGGGCAATATGTCTGGCTCTCAAGGCCTTCCTCTCTTCCATTTGCGACCAGTTGGTGCAGGTCTTGAAGGACAACTCTATCACAGTGTGGTACATCAACAATCATGGAGGAGTAGAATTGTATGTTCTTTGCAAAGAAGCTCTGCGACTTTGGTGTGGGGCACAGAACCATCGGAGTTGCATTATGTCAAATCACTTGGCTGGAGTTCTGATCATACGTGTGGACAGTATCAGCTGGCACCTCTCAGCTGACAACGAGTGGCATTTCCATCCTGAGGTGATATTTCACATCTTAAAGTTATGGGGGACACCTCAGATAAACCTATTTGCCACTTACGAGAACGCGCACTGCTCGTTCTGCAGCCTCCAATTACCGATGCAGGTTGCATTGGGGAACGTGTTTCAGTTGAGCTGGAGCACCTAGTTCCTTTATGCGTTTACCCCATACCGTTGATTCCTCGAGTTCTGAGGAAGATTCGCCAAGACCAGACTCAAGTCATATTATTAGCCCCGGATTGGCTGCTAAGGGTGCGGTATACACACCTTCTTCAACTCACTGTGTCCTCCACTCCGTCTCCCTCATGAGGAAGATCTCGCCTCACAGTGGCAGGTTCTACACCCCCACCTCTAGAGCTTGTACCTACATGCCTGGAGATTGAATGGGGCAACCTGAGTTTTTTTTTTTTCTCTTCCCCACTGTTGTGGTGGATGGCATTTTATCGGCCAGGTAACACTCCAAGACAGTATATGTTGGTAGATGAACTACATTTGTAAAATGGTGTGCTGCAAAGGATGTTGACCCATTAAAAGCCTGATTATCGAATGTCTTGCAGTTTGCACTTTCCCTGGCACAACAGGGTTGTGCAGCCACAACAGTGAAGGGCTATTTGTCTGCGCTGTCAGCATTTATTTGTTTACCCGATCAACCTTCCCTGGTTAAGTGTCCTATAGTTTTGAGGTTTATTAAGGGGCTCACTAATATGTATCCCCCTACTCTGTAATTCCCCAGTGGGACCTTAATTTAGTTTTAAAGGTCATGGGTGCTCCGTTTGAGCCGTTGCATAACCTTCTGTTAAGATTTCTTACTTTTAAAATAGTATTTCTTGTACCCATCACATCGACTAGACCTTTAAGTGTTAAATCCCTGTTTACTACTATTTATGCTGATAAGGTTGTTCTTAGAACCAGAGCTGCTTTCCTACCGAAGGTGTGGACTCCTTTCCACATAGGACAATCTATTAACCTTCCTGCTTTTTATCTTCCTCCTCATTCTAATAAGGAGGGGAAAAAAAAGGCTGCATTTGTTGGACCCAAAAAGAGCTTTGTGTTTCTAGAATGATAGAACAGGTGATCTAAGGATCAATGATCAGCTGTTTATTGGTTGTGTGGGCACAATGGAAGGCTGTCCACAAGAGGACATTATCCAGCTGGATCATCCTCTGCATAAAGATCTGTTATGCCGTGGCGAAGAAAGAGCCACCTGAAGGTATTAGAGCTCAATCCACCAGAGCTAAGTCTTCTACTTCCGCCTTGGCTAGAGGTGTTCCTGGTGTTGATATATGTAAAGCAGCAACTTGGTCTTCCCTCCACGCTTTTGCAAGGTACTGTTGCTTGGAATCTGAAGTGAGAAGCGACGTCATTTTGCCCGTACTGTTTTGCAGGATTTCTTGGTATAGGCAGACAGGCAACCACCTCCAAAGTGTGGCAGTGTAGATGTATTATATAATTCCTGGAAAAAACATTTAAAAATGTAATTTTTAAAAAAAAGAGCGTACTACCATGTCCATCCCCGGTGTTGGAGATGTGCTTTGGGCCGGACCATTGGCCACACCCAACATGGCAGGGGATTGGGTGGACCAAGTCCTACCATCAGTCATCTCTTTTTACAGCCAAAGTGCATGTCTATTTGGGTTTGGTGCACAGTGCACCTTTTCTCTAGTTTGGGAATGAGGAAGATTTGGTGGCCTACTTCCTATCATAACCTCCACCCCACTAGCAACATCAGCAGGGCAAATAGACCAAATAAACGCTTCATCCTCTTATTTTGGCTAGCGGAATATGAGTGAGTTAGACTTACCTGCCTCTCCCAGTCTTTCAGACGTGTACAGGCTTTTTCTGCTCCCTTCTGTGGCATTTGGAGAAAGTCATTTGTAGCTTTTTATGGAAAGCTGTGGTAACTTTGTCCCTCACTCTAGGCACTGGCATTTTAGAGGAAAAGGAGGCAGCACTTAGTGACCACATGACCAAGCCATTAGATTTTTTCTGGACTAAGATTGGTGAAGATAGACCAAAAAAGAGAGAACAATGAGTCTGTGCTAACGTTTTTTTGTGTGTACTTGCATGAGTGTCTTAAGGTCATCATTCAACTTTTAGTCTTCTTTAGTCTTTATGGTATAGGATAGGCCCTCGTTTTCTTATTTTAGGGATGCCTTTTTACGGCATTGTGCTACCCCTCTCATATTTTCCTTCCATCCCTTCCAATGAGCATCCTGAGATTAAGCAGACATCTCTGATAATGTGTGGCTATATCATGCTCTATATGATGAAATTCTCTGCTTTTTGTTTAAAATGTTTTATTTTGTTGGTATATGCCTCTTATATTGTCTCTGCTTCGTGTTTCGAATACATCCTGCATCCCCGTCCCCCACTTTCTCCTCATGTAATGGGGCCTGCATGCACATTTCATTTCTTAAACACCATTTTTGTTTTCACTTGTTGCATGAATTAACTTTCAAACAAGAGAGGCGTGGAGTAATAAAGGTGCAGTGTACACACTCCTAGGTATCTAGTTGAACACAGCATATGCAGTTCCTAATAATACTTAAGGGTGAACACTACTATTGTTCCCTTAGGGAGATGAGGTCGGTGGAATTACATTTTTTGAGAGAATTTTTGCTTTGACAGTGGCATCATTTATTTGACTTCCACTTACATCGATATTGAAGCCAATAAGTAGACAAAGATTACTGAATTAATACAGAGAACTTACTTTCCCTTTACAAATCTTTTCTTTGAAGAATACTGTGCTTCACATTTGCCTCTGAACACAAACTCTAGATATGGTATCCACTGAGTACTAATAAACAACTAATCTATTATGATACAGTGCACTCAACAAGAACGTCCTGTTTGGACTTGACAAGACTTAACTATCGAAACCCTGAACTTGATCCGCATAAGAAGGTGACCAGTGAATTCCACTGTTGATGTGCTGACGCAGCATTGTGAAGATATTACGTTGCTGAGCCTGCAGAGCAGGTTTATCCAAGGGGTCTTAAGCACCATCCACACACCCTGTCACCTCCAGGATTGCGGTGGTGGGGTAGGTTTGACAGCAGTGTCCCCTCGGTTGTCTGACGATACTCCTGAATTGGTAGTTTGAGCTAATGGGTTTCTGATAGCCAGTTTTGACTTTACCTTCGGAAACTGCACATTTAGCAGTACACTGAGATTCTGCAATACCGAAGTAACCCAATTCTTGTATTGATTGGATAAGATGCTGAGGATTTTTCGCTTCTTTTGTTTTTCTTGAGTGAAACTCCGGTTTGTGTGGGGTGTCTTTTTGGAGATCCGAAAAATATCGACAGACACATGGGTGTTTTTCATGTGTATTTGGCCATGAATCACTGCTGGTCATAATTTAATTGACCTTTTAACAGCATATTGATTTCCTCGATGCTCATGCATGAGATCTGTGAAGATGTCTAGCGTTGTATGCGTGTCTCTATTGATCTACCCTGCAGGTCGGAGGCTTTTTAATGACAGTATTTCTACATAAAGTGAGGTACTTATTTTCCAACACTAGTGGTGGGTTCTAGTTTTGGGCACTTGACTATGCTTGAATCATAGCTCCAACCTAGTGCAGATTAGGAATCAACAGGTCCTGATGAATTGCCATAGATCATTGAGTTCCTCAATGGCAAGAAACTTGTTGACTAGATATTTAGATTGTCCACACCTTAAGAATGAGAAGGAACATCGTTTTCCTTTGTTCCACTTTTTAATCCCTTAATAAGGGCTACCATAACAATATACTAGTGATGTCTAGGTCTTTAATTCTAACATTAGTCTCTTCCACTCTAGTCTGTGTCTATTAGATACCTTCACCACAGTCTTGCAAGGGCAAACCAAGCAAACAGAACTCTGACAAAGAGCCCCCTCTCACGGGCGGAGGAGGTGCCCATTGAGGAGCGGGCCATCTAATAGACTTCTAGCTGCAGATTCCTTACCTTCGAATTTCCCCAGGCGTCAGGCTAGATCTGGAAACTTTTTCTTGAGCAGTACCTTTGCATGCACTGTCGGTGGCTCTGTTCAGTTTCGCATGGTGTCGTTCTTGCACCGGATGTGATGTCCCCTATGTAGGCGCCACCCAGGTGCATGGACATCAGTACTTTTCTTTCTGCGACAGTTATCTCAGATCCGGGTGGAGCTTACCCCACTGTTGCTTTTTGACAGGCCTTTTTGACATTTTGTCAAGGTTTTTTTTGTATGTTGAGGTAACGTCATCTAGAGAGGCAGGGCTCAAACCATGTGGTGCCCGTCACCGCATCATGTTGATTACTGACCCCCAACTTGTCTGCCTCTTGTGTCTTGAGCATGATTACGACTCGAAGTCATGCTCGGACTCCTAGGCCATGACGCCGAAGGCTTTTAGGGAGCAGTCCCTAGAGTTGCTTGCGGCCTGGAAGTCGACACCAGCATACGTAACTCCTCTGAGGTCATGGTCATAGTCCCGATCGAGAAGGAGGTTGCTGGTTTGCTCCCAGAGCTTCAAGTTCTCTTTGTCACATATGAGGCCCTCAGGGCACTCGGGGAAGAGACACAAAAAGAAGAGGAAGTCCGAGCAGACTTCGAGTTCACTTAGTCCATCGGTAGACGCGATGAACGAAGAACATTGGTGTTCCAGGCATGATTCAGTGGAGCTGTTGCCCTGTTTGATTTCTCTCCCCAACCCAATTTCTCATGGATCCAGACTGACTCCGCTTGTACCCACACTTCTTTTTCCAGCACCGGTCACACTGCCAACGCTCCCGGCCCATTCTGATTCCAGATGATCCGGAGCTGGAACTGCATCGCATGCAGCAGATTTTGGCGGTGACGGCACTCACAGGTGCCATTTTGATGCTGGAGTCTTATTTTCAGCAGGCAGGTATGTAAGAAATTTGGGAGGGGTCCATGGGCCCTGTTAGATAAGTCTATGGACTGGTATGAGGAACTAGGAGAGACCAGTGGACTGGACACCTCCATATATTGCCCCCTTCACTACAGATGAGAAAGGTCCTTATGTCATGGTCGTGCATTTGAGGCAGCGGAGATCCTCAAACTGCCCTCAGTGGCTGTCAAAACTACCCTTTTGAATGAAGTGCTTCAGCCTAAGGCTTCCACATCTGACCCTTCCTGTCCTTTAATGAAGCGCTTACTGATGTCCTGCTGGGAACTTGGTCCAAGCCCAGGGACTCCTGTAAATGGGGTGATTGCCTGCCGCCATTGCCCTGCACTGGGTGATCCTGGTTTCCTCAGCCAGCAACCCATTCCTGAGAGCTTGGGTAGTCCAAGCCTCAACTTCCCCCGGCGCAGTCCCCTTCCGCTCCTCTGGATAGGGAATCCAAGAGGCTGGATCATCTTGGGAAGATGTTTTCTTCCAGCAGCCTGGGATTGATGACAGTGAACACCTCGTGCTTATTGGGCAGTTTCTCACACACCATATGGGATTCAGTTGTGCAAGTGCTGCCTCCGGTCCCGGAGGAGGCCTGGGCCATACGCCCTCACCCCAAACCCAAGCAGTAAAAGACAGGATGGACTTAGTGAAGTTCACCATTGGGTGTGGCCGGGGTCCGGCTGACTTGGTGGGTAGAGTAGTTACATTGATTGTGGCCTTACAGCATCACGCCTGACTGTGAGAACATCTGGCTTTCGGCAGATGTCCAGGCAAACCTTATGGACATGCCCTTCAACAGGAGTTGTTTGTCGAGAAAGCAGACTCCGTGCTGGAGGTCTTTAATGATTCTCGGGCTATGGCCAGATCCCTGGGCCTTTTGGCGACACCTAGCTCCTCCGTCTGCTTCTTGCCCATTTCCTCGCCACGGAAGGGGCTTTCCACCTCGCCAGCCCTATGCACTGGCTCCCCAAGCTATGCACAAGCATGTGGGTGTGGTGTCTTCAGACCTAGAGGGTTGGTAGGTCAGAAGGCACCTGCCAAACAGGCCCCAATAGCTGCAACCTCAATGCCCTCTTAGTTTAGTTCTGTCGTATCATGCTTGCCCATTTGGAGAGAGAATTCAACATAATCTCCTCCACTGGCAGTCCATTACATCGGACGGTTGGGTACTGCAGATCATCGGAAGGACTTCGACTTGCCTTTTCAATCCTTCCCTCCCCCAGTACAGCCAACAATCAAACAGAAGATGATTTTTCCTCCAAGAGGAAGTTACG
Organism: Pleurodeles waltl; assembly: GCF_031143425.1. Lineage (NCBI taxonomy): Eukaryota > Metazoa > Chordata > Amphibia > Caudata > Salamandridae > Pleurodeles > Pleurodeles waltl. The sequence continues at coordinate 207,771,581 of NC_090451.1, read as the reverse complement.
GCTCTTGGTCTAGGGAGCCATAGAAAGAGTCCTGATACCAGGAGTAGGCAATGGTTGTTATTCCTGCTAGTTTCTGATACTTAAAAAGAACAAGGGTCTTTTCCCTATTCTAGACCTACGGACTGTCAATCTCTTCCTCAAGAAGTTATTAAAGATGCTCACATTGGATCAGGTCTTGTATGTCCTAGACCAAGAAGACTTGCTTGTAGTGCTGGACTTAAAGGATGCGTATTTTCACATTCCCATCCTGCCTGCCTGCAGGTGTTACCAAGGTAGACCACAAACGCTTTCCGTTCGTTATGCTGCCATTTGGCAATAGCATCACCCCTCCAGTGTTCACCAAGGTGATGGCGATGGGCGCAGCTCATCTGCGTAGGTTAGGGGATTGTCTTTACCTACCTCAAAGACTACCTGTTGAAGGCAGGCTTGCCTCAGTTGTCGTCCCCCACAGACTAAGGCTAACTTTCTACGTTCACCGGGGTTCACTATAAACATGCCGAAGTCACACCTGACTCCCTCTCAGACACTCTTTCATAGTAGCTGTTCTGGACACAGTGCAGTTTCCAGCTTATCCCAAACTTAGTGTCCAGGATATTCAGGTGATACCGATGTTTCGGCCTCTACCCTGGGTTTCGCTGAGACTGACAGACTGCTGGGACTCATGGCCTCCTGCATCCTGCTGGTAAATCATGCCAGATGGCATATGTGGCACTGCAGTGGGACCTGAAGTACCGGTGGGCGCAGCATCATGAAAATCTCTCCGGCTTAGTCCAGATCTCGGAAGGAACTGCAAAAGACCTGCAGTGGTGGATTACAAACTCTCCTCTCCCTTCTCCAACTGGACCTCACAGTAGTGACAGATGCATCTCTTCTGGGATGAAGCGGCCATCTGGGAGAGGTGGAGATCAGAGGACTCTAGTCTCCAGTGCAATCCGGACTCCACATCAGTCTGCTGGAGCTTCAGGCATTCCGGCTTGTATTGAAAGCTTTTCTTCCCTCTGTCAAGGGAAAGTTATTGCAGGTGTTGACAGACAACACCACTGCTATGCGGTACTACAAAAGTAGGGGGGGGGGGTGGGTTCATGGACCCTTTGTCAAGAGGCCCTGCGTCTCTGGACATAGCTGGAACATCATGGCATAACCCTGGTGGTTCAACACCTGGGAGGTTCTCTGAATGCCAGAAGGAACAAACTCAGCCGTTGATGGCTAGCGGATAATGAGTTATCTCCACTCAGAGATGACGCTAGACTCTTTCAGAAGTGGGGAGAGCCTTGGTTATATCTGTTCTCCTCTGAATGGAGCAAGCATTGTCAGCAGTATTGCGTGTTGAAGTTTCCAAGGCGGCAATAGCTCAGCAACGCTTTTCGTTGCAAGTTGAGCTGAGGCCTGCTGTATGCCTTTTCACCCATACCACTCCTGCCCAGAGTTCTCAAGAAGATCAATAACAACTGGGCCCAAGGAATCCTTGTAGCTCCAGACTGGGCACTGAGTCTGGTATCTCAAGCTTCTGAAAATAAGCATCAGTCCTACAGTCAGGTTGCCATTTGAGGGTGATCGCCGGTCACAGCAACACAGGAGGGTTCTCCACCCGAACCTGTCAACCCTGCACCTTCATGTGCAGTGATTGAGCGGCGACAGTCGACAGCCTTCCTCCCGAAGTCTGCAATGTTATTTTAGCAGCCAGGCCTTCCACCACAAAAGTGGTATAGCCTACTGTTGGCAAACATTTGTCTTGTGCCAGAGCTACTTATCTGCTTTTCAGTGGCTGCCTGACAAACCCTCTTTAATTTCCCTATTGTAAATAGGTTTCTCAAAAAGCTTGTACATATGTTCCCCCTTGGCCCTTCATTATGCCTCAGTGGGACCTGAACTTGGTTCTCACATACCTCTTGTGTGCTCCATTTGAGCCACTTCATAACTGTTCCGTCAGACTGCTCACCATCAAAACAGCCTTTCACATGGCCATAACATCTGCTCGGAGGGTGAGTGAGCTGCAGGCATTGTCACCCAAGCCTCCATATCTCACAGTATTTCCTGATAAAGTTGTGCTTCGCACCCGTGCCTCTTTCCTCCCACAGGTGGTGACCCCATTTCATTTGGGACAGACTTTCACCCTGACCAGCTTCTTTGCTTCCCCGCCTTCCTCTAAGGAAAGGTAGCGACTCCAGTAGCTGGACTCAAAAAGAGCGTTGTCGTTCTACCTTGACTGCACAAAAGAGTTCCGGGTGGATGACCAACTCTTTGTGGGATATGTGGAAGCAAAAAGAGGTCAGGAAGTACAGAAATGAATATTTTCACGCTGGGACATTCTCTGTATAAAAATCTGCTGCACCCTGACTAAGAAGCAACCTTCTGAGGGCTTATGGGCTCAATTCCAGCAGGGGAAAAGCTGCAACCACAGCGTTACCTTGTGGAGTCCCAGTCCTAGTCATCTCTCAGTTAGAAGCTTGGGCATCCCTGCACACGTTTTTAAATCACTACTGCCTGGACAGTCAGGTCCGCAGTGATGGCGATTTTGCCTGTTCTGTCCTGCAGGACTTTATAGTTTAGAAAATTTGTCCGCAGTCCACGTCCAGGAGGGTATGGCTTGGGTATCTTCTCAAAGGTAATGAATCTGCAATCAGAAGCCCAAGTTATTTACATTTGGTAATGCATTATCTGGTAGAGACTATAGCTAACAGCAGATTTTGTTTACACCCACCCATGCCTCTGCGGACTCATTTGCTAGGGTTAAGGTAATCCCTTTCAGGTCCCTAGTTTGGAGACACGCAATTGTCCGTTCATTTCATGGCTCTGATCCCCTTTCGTGGAATGTCGTGGAAAAAAAGTAACTGACGTCCGATCACCTGGGTGGCTCCAATATAGGTGTCTGCAACATCACATCTGGCGCCAGATGAAACTGAACTGAGCCACCCGATAGAGTGCGCAGGGGCATTGCTTAAGCAAAGGTTTGTCGATCCAGCCTGACGCCTGGGGAATTTCAAAGGTAAGGAATCTGCAGCTAGATATAGTCTCTACCAGATAATGTGTTACTGAAGGTAAGTAACTTGTTTCCCAAGTCTGGTCGGTGAGGACTTTTGCTCCAAAAATTTAAACATTCTACTGGCCTCATCCCTCTAAGAGTACTCTAGTCGTGTTCATCCTTAGTTACGTATTTTAGCTTGAAAGCTTTTCGGGCATGTTATTAATTCTTCACATTTTATAATGATGTTGCAGTGTACAAAATGTAGGCACAGTTATCTGCTGTTATTTATTTTTGTCTGGTATTTTATGTCAACTCATTTTCGGATTCTAGGACAGCGTTCCAATGCTCGGAAGGGGAAATAGTTTTATTTCCCTCAATGCCTCACTTGGTACCTTTTGATTCTGCAACATTTGTGAGTTTTACTTTGTGAGTTGTACTTATTGTATAATAATGTTTGAAGAATTTAACAGGCAGGTAGCATAACTATCCATTCTTTAGTCTAATCGTTTTTCTCATGGCTCCCGATTTGCTTCTGCATTACTTTGAGCTAATGCTGGATTATTTTTTTGCCTTGAATGTATTACGCTGAGACACTTTTTCCATCCTCCTGTTTAAATGGTAAATATTGCATTCACGGCTGTGATTTATAACTGTGATAATACAGTAGGGTGTTCCTGTAGGCAGGAGTGTGTATTATTTAGTCTTTGTCCCTTGAACCATTGTCCTTTTGATCTTCCTGTATATGTAAATTTATGCTAGTTGCCTTTGTGAACGTGATTTCCACTGTTTTGGTCCATTGTTTGGATGTTATCCGCAAATTGTTTCACTGCTTCTACCCATGTTAAAAAAGAAATACAATTATATATATGAATCATTTATTAATCCACCACAGTGCCTATTGTAAATGTTTGTCCTTACATTGGAAGAAATTATGCTATAAAATGATATGATGTAAATCAGTCAAACAATGATGACCTTTCAGAATCGACCATGTGAAACTTTATACTCTTTATGTGATATTGACATGTATAACAGTATTGCTTGTAACTGATAAATATATCCTCATGCGAAAGTTTCTGTCACAAAAGGTAGCAATTATTTACTGATAGGTTAAAGATTTTGATGTTACAACACTATTCATGGTGGGTCCCTAAAAACTTAAGGAACTTTAATGCCATTGATACACATGAAACCTTTGATTGACGTTTTTCCAGGTATGTGAATTGTTTAATTATTCAGCCCGTGCTTTCTGTCTCATCTGAAATGTGTCAGCATATGTTGATACTCCATTGCGGAGACTTGTTCTAATGTGATGTAGTTAAAATAATTTAGGTAGTGTCTACGTATGTGCTTTCCTATCACTGTTATCCCTCCTCCTTAGTCTGCCCTCCATATTGCTAGCCTCATTGTTATTTTGCATCCTGTTCATTTATCTGTTTAAAAAAAAAAAAAAAACTTTTATAGATATACTTCTCAATGCATGTTAGTTACTGCTTGTCATATGTTTAAATTTGTATAGCACTCAACAGCTTTATCATCTTAGCAAATTCTTTGTAGGTGCTTGTTCGTGCTGGTCTAGAAAGGTCTTGCATTAGAATGGAGGAACCATTATTTGATGTCTTTTGTTGGTGTTTAATTTTATTTGTGTGTGACTGGTAAATAGTGTGGATTTACATTCGAAATGGTTTAGATATTTAATGTGAAGCTAGACTAGTTGGTTTGTGTTTTGATGGCTATTTAAGTAGGGTCAGTAATCATTTGCCGGCATGTGTATAGTGCTTTATGTATAGGTTTTGTAAGCCAATTCCATATCTTATGTGGTGTTGTCTGTTTGGTTGTTATGCTTGTACTACATTAGTTTAGACTTGTGTTAACATGATGGAGAGTGGAATTTGTCTAGTGATGATTGAGTATCCCAGTTTGTTAGTACGGTTTAGCTCTGTGGTGTGTAGGTTTGAGTGGTGTATGTCTGGTGAAACGCCCCAATTTGAGTTATCAATGATGTATTTTGCCGATGTTTAAACTGAGTCTTATGTAATGTTTGTTTTCTGTGTAGATGGTAATGGGATAGATTAAAGCAGTTAGTTCTCCAAAACCAGAAACACTTTTATATGCTTGTTAGGCTTTGAATAGTGCTTTTTGATCATGTGTAGCCAGATTTTGTTGCCCTGTGGAGGTAAAGAACCAAGAGAGGCAATGACGTTTCTACAGTGTATATTCCAAACCAGATGTCTGTGCTTTTGTGCACTTATGGTATGGAGAAAGAAATGGAGCCATGTCGTGCGTGTCAGCATTTGGACCTTTCAGAAAAAATGTTTCTCAAAATCAAGATCTCCAAGACAATCTCTGAAATGACGTTCACTTCCCAGGCAAAAATAATCCAGATCTTGAGAAAGAATTCCTGGGATGGCCGTGATTTGCATTCTGACTCACTTTCTTTGTGTACCTTACGTTCAACCTTCATTTTATTGCTTGAAAAGTGAAATATCTGCATGTTCATCTTGAAGGTGCCTGGTAAGGTGAGCTCAAGGAAATATGTATTTCATTACTTTCTAAAAAATAAATCTTGAAAAACAGACACCATTCCAAGATGGGTACTTAATTCAGAGCAGTAAAATAGCCAATAAACGAAAGACATCGTAAGTGGTAGTACTCTTCTGAATATTGTTTGTGATGCATAAGCTAGGTTTAGAGGTCTGAAATGTAATACGCTGATAGAACTGAATTAATGCTGATGCATGTAGAGCCGTGCTCTAAATCTGGCCAAGAAAGGCCTGGCCTGTGTAGGACATTTTAACCAAATGTGCTCACAAAGTACTGGTCTGAATTGCAGTACAGCTCGAGCCAAGTTTCAATGATGAAATATTTCACATTAAAATGTATCAGTCAAACCTTGAATCTCCCAGCGGTGAAATGCCAGTTCGTGCAGAGGAAAGTTTGCCAAAGTTGTGTTTGAGGGCCATCTGTGGGGTTGGGTGGTTTGGATTTTAGGAAGAGAGGGGATTGAGCATTTCATTTCAGAAAATTCAATTAGTACTGCCAAATAAACAGTTTGTTGCCTAGTCAAAGGATGAGGTAGCATCCTTTCAGTGTCTGCAGACAAAAATAACTAGAGATACTTTTCATGGTAAGATCGATGATGTAAGGTTTCACAGGCGAGGCAAAATGTGAGGTATTCCAGTTCACTCCAGGTGGTACACATTTTTACTCACCCCTCCAAACCCCACCTTCAGATGATAAATTATGTTCTTTGCCATTGGGCTTAACAGGGTGTCTTGGTTTTCTTGTTCCACTGTGTCCCGACATTCGTTTTGTCAGAAGTTATAGTATTTTAAGCATGTTGTTGCAACAGTATTTCGAACTAGGTTAATAGGAAATTTAAAACGTGTCTTTTGGGGTATAATTCAGTTGAATTAGTAATGCCTCCCACTACTACCATTGCTCCTCAATAAGAAATTGCTCATTGATGGGTGTCGCATAGGTTCTAGTAAGCAGAGGAAGTGAACGATGTGCATCATTTTAGTGCCTTTGACTCGCTCTGTTCCCAAAGCTTGACTTGTCAAATGTAATTAATTTCATGCTTTCGCATAGTTGCAGCCAATATGAAATACATTACAAAATTATGACAAACTCGATCATTGTGCATTGAGCTCAAAAGAGGATAAACAACCATTTGCAGCACTTGTATTGCTTTAATAATTGACTCAAAGCATTCATCAGCTGTCCTTTTCCTCAACTTTTACAAATGGTAAGTCAGCTTTCTTTGCTACCATATGTTACACACCATCTTTGTCATGTTATCATAACCATCCATAAATATATAATTGTTTAGAAGTTATTGTTTTGAAAATTGGGCTGAAGATTATCCGTATCATAAATATATTCCATTCATATTCAGGGTTTTTAGTGTCACTGTGTTGTAGTGTGTTTTACTGAAATAGGATACCTTAACCCCTTCCCCGCCAAGGATGTAGTGGTTACGCCACGGACGTAACCACTACGTCCTGTATAGGCCCTCCGGGGAAGCGCAGGTCCCCCCCACCTGGGGCATTTCCTGTTGCGGGCACTAGGCATACCCACTCAAGTGAGGTACCATTTTTATCAGGAAACTTAGGGGAACGCTGGGTGGAAGGAAATGTGTGGCTCCTCTCAGATTCCAGTGCTTTCTCACCGAAATGTGAGGAAAAGGTGTGTGTTTTATTTATTTTTTGCCAAATTTTGAGTTTTGCAAAGGAATCTGGGCAACAGAACCTGGTGAGTGCCCCACAAGTCACCCCATCTTGGATTCCCCTAGGTGTCTAGTTTAAAAAAATGCACAGGTTTGTTAGGTTTCCATAGGTGCTGGCTGAGCTAGAGGCCAACATCTACAGCTAGGCACTTTGGAAAAAACACGTCCGTTTTCAAGGTAAAAATGTGATGTGTCCATGGTACGTTTCCTGTCGTGACCATTAGGCCTACCCATGCAAGTGAGGTGCCATTTTTATCAGGAGACTTGGGGGAACACAGAATAGCAAAACAAGTGTTATTGCCCCTAGTCTTTCTTTACATTTTGTCCTTCCAATTGTAAGGTTTTCTTGATACCTATTTTTCACTCTTTATATTTCAGCAAATGAATTGCTGTATACCCGGTATAGAATGAAAACCCACTGCAAGGTGCAGCTCATTTATTGGCTGTGGGTACCTAGGGTTCTTGATGAACCTACATGCCCTATATATCCCCGCAACCAGAAGAGTCTAGCTGGTGTAATAGTATATTGCTTTCGAAAATCTGACATTGCAGGAGTAAAACGTAGAGAAAAATTGCTTTTTTTTTTTTTAATTTTTTTTTTTTTTTTTTTTAACCTCAATTTCATTTTTTAAATTTTATTTTGGCTGTTGTTTTCTGTAGGAAACCCTTGTGAGATCTACACAAATTACCCCTTGTTGAATTCAGAAATGTCTAATTTTCTGAACTGTTTAGCTTTCTGGGATCAAGTATTGGTTTCAGACCCATTTCTGTCACTAACTGGAAGGAGGCTGAAAGCCCTTTTTTCCCCATTTTTGTTTTGGAAAAAAAAACGAAATTTTTGCTGTATTGTGGCTAATTTCTTGGTCTCCTTCAGGGGAACCCACAAAGTCTGGGTACCTCTAGAATCCCTAGGATGCTGGGGGAAAAAGGACGCTAATTTAGTGTGGGAAGCTTATGTGGCAAAAAGTTATGAGGGCCTAAGCGCAAAGGGGTTAAAAAGTCAGTTGAAGCCTCAGTATTAAGTCGTTAAACACAGTTACAAACCCCCCCCCCATCTCCCAACCTTTTTTTTTTTTTATTACTATTTTTGCTATTTCGGTCTGCTTGAGGTTTGTTGGGGGAAAGAGGTTTGAAACCCATGATTGAACCTTGAAATAGTTACCTTTCTGATAAGTAGACAAAATTCATCATTGGTGTAGATCGCTCACAATTCCCCCCAATAATCTAATAATTGAAATTAAAATTTAAGGCAAATAAATAGGAAAAGCTAGAAATAGTTGGTCATTTTTTCATCTAAAATTTTTGCTCTATTGGCCAATCCAGGAAAGCTAAAGTAAGTTACATCTCTTCTGGTACCAGGAAAATATGTAGTGTTTGGTTGTCCAAAAACACACACAAACCTAAGGCCATCTCGAACATTCATTAGATAAAACCTTATAAATGAAAAATGGGTGTGAAGTAAAGCTTTACATTTCTAGGTCTTGCCTGAGACAGCACTGCTGCTTGCAAGATCTTTTATTAACTTAAGAGACTTAGATCCCGCCCGTTACTTACCATTGGTTGGCTTTCTTGTCCCTCATTTCCTTGCTGCCCATTGTTCAGCTTGTGCCTGTCACTTCCTCTTCATGTGGTTATCCCTTTAATGGAACAAGCAATGATTAATTGCTTTACAAGTGTCCTTCTAGAGCTTGCGCTCATATTCATGTACTATTTTTTTTTCTTCCTACTTTTTTTGTCATTGCCTGCCTGGCGTTCTTTGCATCTGCCCGCCTCATGTTGTTAGCCCCTCCCATCTCAGTTTGCTTCCTATCATTTTTGCTTTACTCCCTCCTCCTGTTACTGTTGCTTGCCCCTTTTCCCTCCTGCTGTCATGTTGCTTACTCTTCCCACCCTCTGTCACCTTGCTGCCCCTTCTGCCCTCCTATTGCTGTGTTTCATGCCACTTTACTTCTGGTTTTGAAGTGCAGTAGCCAGAGGCTTTACTATCATCTGTATTATTACTACTTATGATGCCTCGCGCTTGCTTACTTGAGAGGGACCCCAGTTTCCTGTTTCCCGTTTCTTATAATTATTGAATGCACAGTAGCAAAAAACAGCGAGCAATTTGTTAGTCACTGTTTCATTTTCTGCACTGGTGGATATTACTGTTGAACCCGGAACAGTTTCTTTTCAAGGGATATACATTGTCTATGTTCAGCAAGCAACATATTATGCCTACCTGCCACTGGAAGAAAAATGTTGACACTGTTGCCTTGGCGATATTTCTGCTAGGGGCTCAGGTTTTCAACATTTTTTTGTGTGAAGAGAAAAGAAGGGTTGAAAGAGTGGGAGGCGGAGTAAACACGCTATAGTGTAATATTAGAAAGAATAAGATATCTGCTGGGGTGATATTTGTAATTGAACTACACACCATGATCTATAATGCAGCATACTGGAAGACCTAACGGGATTACTTAAATTGCTTCAAAATCTTTTGTTGTTACATTGCAGTATTTATGGGGATTCCGCATCTGTTCATTTAAATAATAATAATGCATATTGTATGTCTCATGCACTACCACAGTAAATGTCAAATGAGTTCTTGAATTTTCAGTTATTTGAAATTAAAAATAAAACAAGAACAGACTTTAATATCACAGGTTACAAATGACAAGACAGTCGAAATCTGACCACTTACAATGAGTCTCATTCAGGAGATGGAGCTTATTACAAATTAAATGTCTTCCGTGATTGGTCCAAAATAACTTGTACCAGTGACCATCAATGGCTGTAAAATATATAACCAGCATTTTGAATGCAATAGGTCTTGCATTTGCTGGAGTTACGACTATTGGCATTGTAAATTCATAATTAGACGTTTCTTGCCACATAAATTTGTCAACCCTGCCTTGTAATTTCTTCTTTTCCTGCCACATAAATTCGTCAACCCTGCCTCGTAATTTGGTCTTTTCCTGCCACATAATTCCAGTTGCCCTCCATGTAACTAAACCACTTCCATTTACCTTCTTCCCCTGTCTGCAGCCAAAAATGAAAATGTTGCCATTTAACACCCTAATTTATATCTGCAATGCTAATTCCAGTAAAAAAACACTTTCACCACCCCAGCATCAGAGTTGCTCGCTGCCTAACACAATTCCCAAAATAGAGACACAAGACAGTCACGAAGGAGTAACGAGAGAATTAAACTTGATGTGTCACCCAAACTTATCAAGAGTATTCATACAGTTGTAGTGTAATAAGGATGTTAAGTTGACCTGAATCATGGTCATAATTGCAACGAGGAGAAATTAATAAAACATATACAATTATCATGTAAACCCAATAAAAACCTTTATCAGAAATAAACTTTTGTCAGACTGTAATGCTCAGAAGAGCCCCTAGAGCACACCACAATAAAAATAACATTTGCAGCAAACATGATCATGTAACTATATAGTCAGCCCATGCAGGGCACAACCTCCTGAAAAGAAATTGCCAGAAAGTAGTGCACTATAAACATATTTTTAGCCTCTAGAGTGCATAACGTATTGCACATTTATAGGGCTGGCGGGCCTACTGCAATGTAATAAACAAGACCTTTAACCCCTTCGCTGCCAGGCCTTTTCCCCCTCCTGGGCCAGGCCTTTTTTTTGGCTATTTGGGGCAGTTCGCGCTTAGGCCCTCATAACTTTTTGTCCACATAAGCTAGCCAAGCCAAATTTGGGTCCTGTTTTTTCCAACATCCTAGGGATTCTAGAGGTACCCAGACTTTGTGGGTTCCCCTGAAGGAGGCCAAGAAATAAGCCAAAATACAGTGAAAATCTTGTTTTAAAAAAAAAAAAAAAAAAAATGGGAAAAAGTGGCTGCAGAAGAAGGCTTGTGTTTTTTTCCCCTGAAAATGGCATCAACAAAGGGTTTGCGGTGCTAACATCACCAGCTTCCCAGCTTTCAGGAACAGGCAGACTTGAATCGGAAAACCCAATTTTTCAACACAAATTTGGCATTTTACTCGGGCATACCCCATTTTTACAATTTTTTGTGCTTTCAGCCTCCTTCCAGTCAGTGACAGAAATGGGCGTGAAACCAATGCATGGATCCCAGAAACCGAAACATTTCTGAAAAGTAGACAAAATTCTGAATTCAGCAAGGGGTAATTTCTGTAGATCCTACAAGGGTTTCCTACAGAAAATAACAACTGAAAAAGAAACATATTGAAATTGAGGTAGAAAAAACATCAATTTTTCTCTACGTTTTACTCTAACTTTTTCCTGCAATGTCAGTTTTTCTAAAGCAATATACCGTTACGTCTGCTGGACTCCTCTGGTTGCGGGGATATATAGGGCTTGTAGGTTCATCAAGAACCCTAGGTACCCAGAGCCAATAAATGAGCTGCACCCTGCAGTGCGTTTTCATTCTATACCGGGTATACAGCAATTCATTTGCTGAAATATAAAGAGCGAAAAATAGCTATCAAGAAATGAGCACAAGATAAGGTGTTGAGCAGTGGTTATTTGCACATCTCTGAATTCCGGGGTGACCATACTAGCATGTGAATTACAGGGCATTTCTCAAATAGATGTCTTTTTTTACACACTCTCTTATATTTGGAAGGAAAAAATGTAGAGAAAGACAAGAGGCAATAACACTTTTTTTGCTAATCTATGTTCCCCCAAGTCTCCCGATAAAAATGATACCTCACTTGTGTGGGTAGACCTAGCGCCCGCGACAGGAAATGCCCCAAAACGCAACGTGGACACATCACATTTTTTTAAAGAAAACGGAGGTTTTTTTTGCAAAGTGCCTACCTGTAGATTTTGGCTTCTAGCTCAGCCGGTATCTAGGGCAACCTACCAAACCTGTGCACTTTTGAAAACTAGAGACCTAGGAGAATCCAAGATGGGGTGATTTGTGGGGCTCTGACCAGGTTCTGTTACCCAGAATCCTTTGCAAACCTCAAAATTTGCCAAAAAAAACACATTTTCCTCACATTTTGGTGACAAAGTTCTGGAATCAGAGAGGAGCCACAAATTTCCTTCCACCCAGCGTTCCCCCAAGTCTCCCGATAAAAATGATACCTCACTTGGGTGGGTGGGCCAGGTGCCTGCAACAGAATAAGGCCAAAAACTTGTAGAGATAGAGGGGATAGCACAGCGAGTTGATAAGGACATATTCTTCTTTTATACATCTTTAGGCTGACTCTGCTTTGGGGACCCACACAAGTGAGGTGTCATTTTACTTGGGAGACTGAGGGGAACGCTGGGGAGTAGGAATTTCGTGCTGGAGTGGTGATCGTACAAACAAAAGTCAGGAAAATATGCTTTTTTAAGCAAATTTTGCGGTTTGCAGAGGCGTCTGGGTAAGAAAATGTTGGGGGATCCACGCAAGCCACATCTCCCTGCACTCCTTGGGGTGTCTAGTTTAAAAAAATGTCTGGGTTTGGTAGGTTTCCCTAGATGAAGGCCGCACCCAGGACCAAAAACATAGGTGGCCCCTCTCCCCCAAACACGGGTAGTTTTGTAATATATAATTTTGATGTGTCCACATACGTCTGTGATGTGCCAAACACTAAAATTGTGAAAAGAAACGCACTTAGGTTATGTGAAAAAGACCCCTCACCTATCAACCAAGTTGGTGGCATGCTTCGTCATCGGGGTCCCACCTGAGACACCTAGCGTGTCTCAAGTGTGCTGCGACGCCTGATTACAGCGGAGCAGGTTTTGTCATTTGTACCACACATACTGGTTGGATTTGGCACGAGGGTGAGTGATGGTTCAGTAGATACTTTTATTAACAAGAGATTTCACAAAAGTGAAATGCACTGGTAATAACTGAAAGGCCAAAAAACTGAACCAATGACTAACAGCTCGTGAGCTGTAAAGCCACGACAAGGCACCAACCGCTTTACAGTCCATTCACACACCTTTCATACATGACATGCACAAGACCATTCACGCCGCCAGCCACGGGCCCAGCACATTACAAGACTCGCATCGACAGACAGCGCCAGTCAAGGGCCCATCACTTTCATACGCCCACATGCCTAATACAGCAATCACACCAGCTGATTGTGTGGACTGGCGTTTGGCTGGCACCGCCAGCCAAGCGCCACCCCGCGCACCCCGCCAACCCCGCCTGCCAAGCGCCACCCCGCGCACACCGCCAGCCAAGCGCCACCCCGCGCACACCGCCAGCCAAGCGCCACCCCGCGCACACCGCCAGCCAAGCGCCACCCCGCGCACACCGCCAGCCAAGCGCCACCCCACGCACACCGCCAGCCAAGCGCCACCCCACGCACACCGCCAGCCAAGCGCCACCCCACGCACACCGCCATCACTTTTTTTTGTTTATAAACAACAAAGAAACCACTAACTAATTATAAAATAAGTACAAAACTACAAACACAAAAGCTCTAACTAAATACATGACAGTGATGCCAACCGTGAAACTCAACATATGAAAATATAAAACAGTTTACGCTCACGGTATTTCCCAAAAGTTTTTCCTTGTGTGGTAACTTCTAAAACAGCTGGGCACACACAGCCGAGGCTTTGAAGGGCATTCGGGGCAGTACATCCGTCTCTCCCTCCGGATTAATCTCCGGGCACATACTCTACATTTCTTTGTGGGCAAGTCTTTTTTGGGAGTGGGAGGAATGTGATCTGGAAAGTGCCGATCTTTCAATCTAGCCACATCCTCCACCACTTCTACTCTAGGAACTCTTGCCTGTTTCACCACAATAAGGCTTTCTATCACCGACTCCTGAAATTTAACAAATGTCATCCTTGACTCAGGTGAACAATCCTTGAATACAATAAAAGCATTAAAAGTTGCCAGATGAAATAAATGTAGGGCCAACTTTTTATACCACACGTAAGACTTACGAAGAGCAGTGTAAGGTTCCAACCTCTGATCTACTCTATCAACACCACCCATGTGCCTATTGTAGTCCAAAATGCACGCAGGTTTGCGCACTTCCGCAACCTGACCCCAGTCACAGGGGAAGTACTCTCATCATGGATGGAAGACAGCATGTACACATCCCTCCTGTCTGAAAATTTCAGAGCTAGCAGCTCATTATTCCGCAAGGCACTGCACTGTCCCCTCAAGTTTTTATACAGACAAGCTCCCTTGGATAGCCTTTCCGGTTAGAACGGATTGTGCCACAAGCAACAGTGTTCACTCTAAACAACTCCTTGAATAACTGCACTCCAGTGTAGAAATTATCTATGTACAAATGGTGACCTTTGTTAAACAGCCGTCTACCAAGTTCCCACACAATTTTTTCTCTAACTCCAAAAGTGGCCGGACAACCAGGAGTGTCAATACTGGAATCCCTACCAGTGTAGACCTGGAAATTATACACATATCCTGTACTGCTTTCTGACAGCATATACAATTTAATCCCATACCGTGCCCTCTTACTAGGAATGGACTGCTTAAAAACTAAACGCCCCTTGAAAAGGACTAAAGACTTGTCCACACTTATCTCTTTGCCTGGAACATAGACCTCTGAAAACCGATCTAAAAATGATCAAGGACAGGCCTAATCTTAAGCGTTGTCTACAAAATGCAGCATACGAGGAAGAAGCAAATACCGATTACATGTCATAGTTCCAGGAAAAATAGCCGTTGCCATCAAGGGACTAGCAGACCAATAAGAAGCCAGTGATGGCTTCCTGATCAACCCCATCAAAAAAGTCAAACCTAAAAACTTTTTCATCTCTTCCAGATATGTGGGAACCCACTGAGTAGCTCTAGACTGAGGCTTAAGTTTGGCAGCGTTGTCCCTCAAATATTGCTCTGCATACAAATTAGTCTGCTCCACAATCTCTTCCAAAAATACATCGTCCATAAACAAGTGAAAGAAATGGACAGGCAAAAAGTTTTCCGTATTGACTCTACACCCTGGGAGACCAGTAAATTCAGGTAATTGTGGCTGCTCCATGTTTGGGGCAATCCAGGTGTCAGGTCTTCTAATGGGAAACCCTTCAGCCCCAGGCTGCTGCACTCTTGGCACATCAATTTCCTCCTCTACAACAGGCCCTTCATCTGCACTGAGAGTAGCTTCCTCATCAGAAGAATACTCTCGGACAGAAAACTCACTTCCAGAATCTCCCACTTCCTCCTCTGCCTCAGATGCAGAGTCAGTCTCGTAATCATGGTCTGAAGACGACTCAAAGAGCATGCCAACAACCTGCTGAGCGGTCACTCTGCGGCTAGCCCTGATCCTCACTAACAACAAATGGATTGCCAACAACAACTAGCACTAAAATAAGTAATAAACAAAGTGTAGCTTTATCACAAAGAGTTATGTACTAAAAAGCTATACCACTCACTTGCCTGAAAAAGCTACTCACCCAGCAACTACTCTGCACAGACACAGCAATCACCAATGATATCCCACTAAAAAGAAAAAAGAAAATTAGACATATGACAACACAAATATCATTGTGCTCAAATCTAAGGACAATTTCACACACAATACTGCATTTAGTACACCACCTACAAACATGTCATTCATGCATGTCAACAATACTCCTTTGGAGTAAATTGCTTTCATTTACCTAAAACATGCAACTATGCAAACCGCAGGACAACTACTGCCAAAACCGCAAGGATCCACAGCAAAGGAAGCAAAAGCGTTGAACTAGAAGAAAAAGAAGAAATAAATTGTTATAATCACAAATACAAACACTTCGCCAGTTGACAAGCACCCCACCACCAAGAACTTAGAAATTGTCCCTGGTACCTAAGTGGATTCTGCCCCCCTTGGGGGCAGATGGGCGTAAATAAAAATTGTCCGATCTGCCCCCAAGGGGGGCAGAAATGGGCAACAGCTCTGTGCCCCCTTTAGGGGGTGACCCTTCCCAAAGGAAATTTTGGAGATTTTGTTCCCCAGCACAAAACAAAAAAAGGGGAACAAAAAAAAATAATCCCTGGCATATTGGTGGTTTCTGCCCTCCTTGGGGGCAGAGATGGCCAATATGAACTTTCCCCACTTTGGGGGGGGCGACCCTTGCCCAAGGGGTGCCCCCAAACACACCACACAATCCCTGGTACCTAGTGTGCTTCGCCCCCCCCCCCCCCCCTTGGGGCCAGATCGTCCAAAAACATGGCTGATCTGCCCTCGGGGGCGGAAACAGAAAAAAAAATAGCCCTCCAGGGGAGCAACCCTTGCCCAAGGGGTCACCCCCAAAATTAACTTATAATAAAGAAATTCCTGGTGTCTAGTGGATTGCCCTCCCCCCCACCCCCAGGGGGGTGGGCGCGAAATTCTAAAACAATATATAGCCCAAGGGGTCGCCCCCAAAATAAACATACCCCAAAAAATCCCTGGTGTCTAGTGGAGATTCCTGCTCCACGATCGCGGGCCCTGCCTGCGATCGTGGAGCAGGAATCCAGTGAAAACAGGCACAGGGAGAAAGAAAAAACCCTTTCCTTTCCCCCCGTCTCTGCCCCCCCCTGGGAACTGCTGCCTTGGACGAGGTCACCTTGTCCAAGGCATTCGAGTGGTTAAAACGCAAACTATTCCCAGCTGTAAAACAAAAGTTATAACCATGAGAGCACTTAAAAAGATATTGAATTGTGGGAGGGGTTAATATTTTGGGGACCCCACTAACCTAGAGTGGGGACCCAGAAATGATGTAGACAAAATGAGCACCTTATAGTGAACATTTTATTGGTGGTCCTATTGACCTAGGACCACCACAGGCTGCGTTATGAGCATTAATGTTTTCTAAAAGTAATGCTCTGCAAACATTATGGTTAGAGTTCCCAGAGTGCATTATTTTAGTATCTGCTCTCCTGCTCTCTCAGGAGAGCCACTTTGAGGATTTCAGTGTTTTTTTGTTACGTAAAGCATTTATCAATTCCAAGTGTTCTTGGGAAAGCTATGGAGTGCGAAGGAGAGCACCAATATAAATAACTCTAATTAGGTAACAGTGTGAGCAATGTGACCAGCGCTTAAATACGGCCAATGGAGTTTGCACTGATCTGCGCTGTTCATGCTGTGAGTGCCATGGCCGCCATGGAGCATGAAGGCAAGAAAAAAATAGTTTGCCCACGCAGAAATATATCGGCAATAATCCATGTAACAGGGTGAGTTTGTGATGCGTTAACAAAACCACCCCAAGGGGAGACCTAAGTAAAGCAATTACCAAAGACAAAAAGGGATTTTTGAAGGGGAGTGGAAGTGATGGGCATGAGATGGGCGTGGTCAAAAGCCCACAGAATGTTTGCAACAGGTCGAAAAGTGCTTGCACGCTCAACCTAAAAATGGTCTGTTTCTGATGGATACAACTACCTGTGGATTCCTCACCTCATGAATACTCCCATGGCGCCAGCATTCTACGGAAATCTTCTTACTAGTCTCTGCACGTCGACGAGGACGTCACTGTCTCGCACGCGACGCCGTCTGACGTCATACAGGCAATAAGAGGTCCTCGACGACGTGCGGACGTCAGTTCCCTTTTTTCCGTGCATTCGAAACGGTTATCTTCGAGGGAGCAACTGTTACTCTTGCGGTTACAGTGTATATCTTGCTGCGTACTCTTTCTCCGTGGAAATAATGTCGCAGAGAAAGTCTGGATTTAAGCCTTGTCGTGAGTGTGGAGGCAAGATGTCGGTGACGGATCCTCATTCCGATTGCCTTTGGTGTTTGAGCTCCGACCACGACGTCTCGACTTGTGATTCATGTCAGCACATGAATCCGAAGGCCCTTAAAGAACGTGAGGCGAAGCTGTTTATGGCCAAGTCAAAGGAGAAGCATCACAAGAAGTCTTCTCCAAAACATCGGCGTCATCGAGACTCCCGGCGCCGTAGAGAATCTCGGCGTCATTCAAGGGAGGCTCGTTCCAGGTCTCCGGATCGGCGCCGAAAGACATGGGAGGTCAGCCCCACGGTGACGCCGCATCCTTCGACGCCGTTGCCCTCTCCGGCGTCACCAACTTCGCCTGGACAGGCGTCGGTGATTGAGGTATTGGAGCCTCAAGTGTTTTCTCCGGCGCAGACGCCGAGGCCGGAGTCGGGGTCGCCTCCGAGACAGGCACCCCAGTATCCGGCTTTTCCCACCCCTGGAGCCGATAGTTCCGCATTCTTGAATGCGATGTATGCCATCTTCCAACAGATGGCTCCAGGGGGTGCTCCGGCTGGGCCTTTGGCCTTTTCTTTGGGTGATCCTGCGCCTCTTCGGCCGGCACCCTTTATGCCCTTTCTCCCGTTTGGGAACGTGGGCTCGGCGCCAGTGTCGGCGCCGGTGGCCGCTCCGGTGGCTTCAGAAGGATTGGCCCCGGGGATTTCCATCCCGTCGACGTCGGGATTTCGGCCTGTGACTCCGGTGGGTCCATCTGCTTCAGCTGCTCTTTCGTCGGCGCCGAAGTTACATGTGGCGCCGGACGCGGCGTCGGTGGCTTCTGAAGATCGGCGCCGATCTTCGACTTCGGCGGAGGCATTGTCGACTCCGCGTATTGAACAACGACTTCATTCGAGGAGACGTGCTCTCCGGGTACTAGAAGAGCAGGAGTACCAACGAGCCCTAGAGGAAGGAGAGCTAGAGGACTCGGGTGATGGGCTGCGTGGACTGGAGTCGGCCAGTGGGCTGGACACTTCCCCTGAGTGGGACCTTTCGTCCCCGGGGGAATATACTGAGGAAGCTGCTTCCTTTCATACAGTGGTACGGAAGGCAGCTAGTTTTTTGGACCTGCCTTTGCCGGTGGTGGAGGCAAAACAAAACCTTTTGACGGAGGTGTTGCATCCGGCCTCAGCCGCGGCGGAGCCTCTGTTACCTTTTAATGACGCTCTGCTGGATCCGGTTTTAGAGGTGTGGAAGAGGCCGGCATCTTCCCCAGCAGTTCACAGAGCCGTGGCCAGGAGGTATCGGACGGCTCCAACTGATCCTGGTTTCCTATCTAGGCACCCTACGCCGGAGAGCTTGGTAGTGCAGGCCTCCTGTTCGTCCAAGTCAGCGCCTGGTTCTTTCCCGACGGTGCCTGGGGACAGAGACTCAAAAAAGCTAGAGGCGCAGTCGAAGAAGATTTTTTCGTCCTGCAGTCTGGCGTTAAAGGCCACTAATGCGACCTGTATCCTGGGGAGGTATATTCATGCTCTGATGGATGACATCTCCTCTTCGTTTACAGAGCTTCCCCAGGGTCTTTTGGATCTTGTCTCTGATGCCCAGGCTGCTGCGACCCAAATTATCCAGACGGGACTGGATACCACCGACTCGGTAGCCAGAGCAATGGGCACAACTGTGGTGGAAAGGAGACAGGCCTGGCTCCGTAACTCGGGCTTTTCGGCAGATGTACAGTCCACATTGTTGGATCTCCCGTTTGATGGGGACAAACTGTTTGGGGCTAAGGCTGATTCGGCCTTGGAACGTTTTAAGGAGAGCAGGGCCACGGCTAAGTCGTTGGGACTCCAAGCTCCTTCTTCCACGGCCTCTTCCAGATTCTTCAGGAGGTTTCGTGGATTTGGGCGTGGCTCTTCCTCCTCTTCCTTTCGGGGAAGATATCAGCAACCTGCCTCTTCCCACCCCTATAGATCTTTTAGGGGGAGGGGTAGGGTCCGCACCAGGGGAGCCTCTCAGCAGCACTCTGCCTCTTCCTCATCCTCTGGCGGGGTGCAGCAGGGGAAGCAGCCTTAGGCTTCCACCATTTCCCACTCACTCCTCTCCTGTAGGGGGAAGATTACAGCATTTTCTCACCAAATGGGAGACTGTTACGTCGGACACTTGGGTTCTCAGTGTTGTGGGAAAAGGCTACACCCTTCCCTTTCGGGAGTTTCCGCCCCTCATCCCGCCCCGCCCTTCGTATTGTTCACAAGAACACCTCCTGTTGCTAGAACAGGAGGTAGAAGTCCTCCTTTTAAAGGGCGCGGTGGAGTTGGTCCCGGAGCAGGAAAGGGGTCAAGGAGTTTACTCAAGGTATTTCCTGATTCCCAAGAAGGATGGTCGTTTGAGACCAATTCTGGACCTGAGGATCTTGAATTGGTTCCTCAAGCAGGAAAAGTTCAAGATGCTGACCCTAGCACAGGTGCTTTTGGCGTTGAACATGGAAGACTGGATGGTGTCTGTCGACTTGCAGGATGCTTACTTTCATATCCCGATACTCAAGTCACACAGGAAGTATCTCCGGTTTGTGGTGGGATCGCAACACTACCAGTTTGCGGTCCTTCCGTTTGGTCTTACTTCAGCACCTCGAGTCTTCACGAAGGTGATGTCGGTGGTTGCGGCAGAGCTCAGAAGGAAGGGGATAGCAGTATTCCCTTACTTGGACGATTGGTTGATCAAAGCCAAGTTCCCGGAGCTTGTGTTGCGTCATCTGCAGTCAACAACCCAGTTGTTGTTCGACCTGGGCTTTTCGGTGAACGAGCCCAAATCTCACCTGGAGCCCTCTCAGCGCCTCCTGTTCATAGGGGCAGTACTGGATACAACATTGGGTCGGGCCTTTCCTCCGCCTCAGCGGATTCAAGATATTCAGGATTTGGTTCCAATGTTTCGAAATGGAGCGGTAGTTCCAGTCCTCAAGGTCCTTCGTCTGCTCGGTCTTTTTGCCTCCTGCATTCTGTTGGTCATGCATGCTCGCTGGCACATGAGGGCTCTTCAGTGGTGCCTCCGAAGGCAGTGGTCTCAACACAGAGGGGATCTAGAGGGTACTGTCAAGATCTCCAGAGATGCTGCTGTGGATTTGAAGTGGTGGATTGCAAGCAACAATCTTTCACAAGGAAAGCCGTTCCAGCAGTCGCCACCAGTGGCCACAGTCATAACGGATGCTTCCACTCTAGGGTGGGGAGCTCATCTGGGGGATCTGGAGATCAAAGGTCTTTGGTCTCCAGAGGAACAGATTTTTCACATCAATCTGTTAGAGTTACGGGCTGTACGTCTGGCTCTCAAGGCCTTCCTCCCTTCCCTTCGTGGTCAGTCGGTACAGGTCCTAACGGACAATACTACCACGATGTGGTACATAAACAAGCAGGGAGGAGTGGGGTCGTACCTTCTCTGCAGAGAAGCTCTTCGACTATGGTCCTGGGCAAAGGACCATCGGATTTGCTTGATAGCAAACCATCTGGCCGGAGTCTTGAACGTGCGTGCGGACAGTCTCAGTCGCCACTTCTCGGCAGACCACGAGTGGCGTCTCCATCCAGATCAAGTCCGTTTAATCTTCCACAAGTGGGGGTTTCCTCGGGTAGATCTGTTCGCCACTCGAGAGAACGCGCATTGTCCGTTGTTCTGCAGCCTTCAGTATCCGATGCAGGAAGCGTTGGGGGACGCGTTTCAAATGACCTGGTGCGGCCAGTTGCTTTACGCGTTTCCTCCCATACCCTTGATTCCTCGAGTATTGAGGAAGATTCGCCAAGACCGGGCTCTAGTAATCTTAATAGCTCCGGATTGGCCAAGGAGGGTGTGGTACTCCGACCTTCTCCAACTCTCAACGTGCCCGCCGCTCCGTCTCCCTTTCAGGGCAGACCTCCTCTCACAGTCGCAGGGGCAGGTTCTACACCCCAACCTCCAGAGTCTGCACCTACATGCCTGGAGATTGAACGGGGCAACCTGAGTTCCTTCTCTCTCCCGCCTGAGGTAGTGGATGTTATATTAGCGGCCAGGCGACACTCCACTAAATCTATCTACGCTAATAGGTGGTCTAAATTTGTTGCGTGGTGTGGAGAGAGGCAGATTGATCCTTTACATGCTCATCTATCGGACGTTTTGTCTTTTGCTCTATCTCTGGCGCAGAAAGGCTGTGCAGTGGCTACCATTAAAGGTTATTTATCGGCCTTGTCAGCCTTCATATGTCTTCCAGACCAACCATCTTTATTTAAATCCCCTATTGTTATCAGATTCTTGAAAGGTCTTCTAAATCAATATCCTCCAAAGCCATTCGTTATGCCGCAATGGGATTTGTCCTTAGTCCTGACTTTCCTTATGGGGTCCCCTTTTGAACCTATGCATTCTTGCCCCTTGAGGTATTTGGTTTTAAAAACAGTCTTCCTGATAGCTATAACATCAGCAAGGAGAGTGAGTGAGTTGCAGGCCTTATCAGTAAAACCCCCTTATACAACTTTTTATGGGGATAAGGTGGTGTTGAGGACCAAGGCTGCTTTCCTCCCGAAGGTTGTTTCACCCTTCCATTTGGCTCAGGCAATTACTTTGTCCACGTTCTATCCTCCGCCTCATCCTTCCAAAGAGGAAGAAAGACTGCACCGTCTGGACCCAAAGAGAGCGTTGAGCTTCTTTATCGATAGAACAAAGGATTTCAGGCTGGAGGATCAGCTGTTTATTGGATACGTGGGCAAGAGGAGAGGAAAGGCAGTCCACAAGAGAACACTATCCAGGTGGGTTGTTCTTTGCATTAAAATATGTTACTCTTTGGCAAGGAAGGATCCTCCTGAGGGCATTAGAGCTCATTCCACCAGAGCTAAGTCGGCCACTTCGGCCTTAGCCAGAGGTGTTCCTGTGGTCGACATCTGCAAGGCCGCAACTTGGTCGTCCCTTCACACTTTTGCAAAACATTACTGTTTAGATTCTGAGGTTAGAAGGGACGGCCATTTTGCACGGTCAGTGCTGCAGGATTTCTTGGTTTGACCATTTAGGCACCCACCGCCGGGCGTGGTACTGCTTTGGGACTCTATTCATGAGGTGAGGAATCCACAGGTAGTTGTATCCATCAGAAGAACGAGTTACTTACCTTCGGTAACGACTTTTCTGGTGGATACATTAGCTACCTGTGGATTCCTCACGGTCCCACCCGCCTCCCCGTTGCCTTTATGGTCTTGCCAAGTAATCCTTGAGTGTGCTCCTCTTGGTCTTTGAGGGTGCAATAGATGTATATATATAATATATTTATATATATGTAGGTATATGTCTATATATCTTTATGTATATACTTGGTGTGTGTATATATTTTAAAAGAGAGAGTTTTATATATATATATATATATATATGTACATAAAAAGATTTACAGTTATTCATACAATGTGGTGTATTTTTACATTATAATGGATGTTGCTTTGTTCTTTCATTGCATTGCCTGGTTGTTCTCATGCACGTAAAAAATGATTGGTACTGACGTCCGCACGTCGTCGAGGACCTCTTATTGCCTGTATGACGTCAGACGGCGTCGCGTGCGAGACAGTGACGTCCTCGTCGACGTGCAGAGACTAGTAAGAAGATTTCCGTAGAATGCTGGCGCCATGGGAGTATTCATGAGGTGAGGAATCCACAGGTAGCTAATGTATCCACCAGAAAAGTCGTTACCGAAGGTAAGTAACTCGTTCTTTCTTGCCTTTGGGCTTCCGTTTACAGTGCAATAAATTGCAATAATGTGTGAATAACATACTTAGGTTGTCCTTCATTACATTTATTAGTTTTTGAAAAAATCATGTGTGAATATTATGCACATACCTAACCATGCATTACATTAATTGGCTTTTGTCGAAATTCAGCCTTGTACATCCGTGTGACACTTAAGCTCAGCAGGTTTAGCCCTGGCTGCAAACATCTGTGTACAAAGAGCATTTCAATTTTTCACTGTACTTACTCTCACGTATACAAGTTCAATAAAATAGGGATCAACAAGTTTGGAAACGAGATCCTGTATTTAAACACATAAGTAGGCAATTCCGTTGTGGAGTGACGGTTCGAGACAGTGAAAGTAATCTTGAACTTTTTGTTCGACAACATGTTGACAATACCTTACAGACAAAGGTATTTTTTTGCTGTGCTAAGTATGTTTATCTATTGTAGATGTATGAGATCAATTATTTGCTTAGGTTGAGCCTAGCAGTGTGCAAGCGCTAATTTCCGACGTGTTCTGATCTCTTCTGCAGGCTTTAACCGCGACGCCCACACTACCTCCTGGTGCGGGTCACCTCGCACCCGAGGATTATTTTTTTTTGTACCTGGGAGACACGGAAGCTCTTCCGTGTCTCCCCCCCCCGCCGACGTAACAATGTTGATTTCCCCATCTGAGCAGGAAGCAGCCTAGCAGCCGCTTCCTGCTCCGATGGGGAAAACGACCTTCCCCACACTCGGGAAGGCCTCGTAAGAAAGGGTCTCCCCTTTCTTACGAGGCCTTCTGAAAGTGTTTCCTGGCCCCCGATCGCAGCACAGCTGCGATCGGGGGCCAGGAAACACCACTAGACGCTAGGGATTTCACTTGGGGGGGGGTCGGCCTCCTCGGAAAACGGCCACCCCCCCCCCCCCCCCCCCCCCCCCTCCGGGGCATATATATATTTTTTTTAAAAAGGTTGGTGCAAAGAAAATAAATGGACGGGGTAGCCCGTGGGCAGGGCGACCCCCTGTGGGGGGCAATGTTTTTTTTATAGTTGTTGTAGGGTTTCCCTGGGGGCCATTTTGGCCCCCAAGGAAACCATACAACTAAAAAAATATCTATATATCTATAGATAGATCTATAGATATATGTATATATGTGTGTGTGTGTGTGTATATATATATATCTATATATCTCACTTTTGTCAATACGTGTGTGGTTTCCCTGGGCCCTGCGATCGGCCCCCAGGAAAACCAGACCCACATATAAAAGTGATAGATATATATATATATGTACGAAGAAAGCAAAACGCTGCACTCCCGGAAACTGAAGCCATTGAAACTTTTATTCTATTCATGAAAGAGGCAAAATCAGGTCCCACTGACGCGTTTCGACTTCCGTCTTCCTCAAAGTGGTTTCAACCATCACATGGTTCGCACAGCATGTTGGTATTTATAGTTCTTACACACCACTTGATTGGGAATCATTTCAAAAGCACCCTATGTTGCACACCTGTTTCCTCTTGTTGACTGCCAATTAGGCAAGTGAAACTCACAATTTAACATCAAACATGCTCCTTAATGATTACTACCTTCCGATATAAACTCGGCTTCCATCAATTATTATGTGACACATATTTTCCAAAAATGAGATTATTCAAAAATCTACGAAGTTCTTCAAAACATTCGTCCTGGTGAAAGTTCGCCAAATCACTCAATCTTGAACATCACAATTTGAATTGCCATTTCGCTAAAATGTTGCTCATCTACCCCATAAACACAGTGAGTTTCACTATTCATCAACGTCTGTTTTCAAATTTCAGCCTTCAGATTGAATTTTAGCTTTATACACCTTGTTGTGCAACACCAGTTCTCTTTTGAAATACGATCGTACAAGGTTCTTTATATAACTTCACGTTGTAAAAGTAACTGCGTTGTTATAAGCGTACTGCCTCCAATTAGATAGTCAGCCTTGCATATTCGTTCTACATCGTGAAATACATCGTCAAGTTAGTTAAACGATATCAGTCTCGAAATTCCCAGTTGAATCTTTCATTAGTATATATGCCGTTCATGCGCCTCTGCACGTAAAAAAACAATGTTCCAAATCATTACAGTCTCCGGGCCCCAGATTCAGGGCCACATCAGCATTCATAGGATTGGGGCATCCACTCACCATTTATTCTACGATGAAACGGTGCCTTTTCCAAAGTCAGCACTTTGGCGCTTAGGAAGTACAGCAGTCATTGCCTTTGAGATGCTTCCGTGCACTGTGCACACGCAGGAGATTAGTATCTCCTTGCTGACATCCATTCCAATTCCAAATGCCGGGCACCACCACTGCACAAAACAGAAATCCAAACAGACGGTCCTAAGCAGTGGTGTGCCTAACTGCCGGTGCTGCGTGAGGGCAAAGGACCAAGCCCTAATATGTACGAAGAAAGCAAAACGCTGCACTCCCGGAAACTGAAGCCATTGAAACTTTTATTCTATTCATGAAAGAGGCAAAATCAGGTCCCACTGACGCGTTTCGACTTCCGTCTTCCTCAAAGTGGTTTCAACCATCACATGGTTCGCACAGCATGTTGGTATTTATAGTTCTTACACACCACTTGATTGGGAATCATTTCAAAAGCACCCTATGTTGCACACCTGAGGAAACAGTTTCCGGGAGTGCAGCGTTTTGCTTTCTTCGTACATATTAGGGCTTGGTCCTTTGCCCTCACGCAGCACCGGCAGTTAGGCACACCACTGCTTAGGACCGTCTGTTTGGATATATATATATATATATATATATATAATATAGATTTGCCACCAGTTGTCTTGCAGCTTGCGTCTTCATAGCAATGCACATACTTCAACTGATGCTTTTCAACTGTAGCTTTTAGGCAGCAATAAAAAAAGTCAAGTAAGTATTGTGATTATGATTCTGCTACAAAAGGGTCAGACTTGTCTAGTGGCAGTTTTAGTGCCATAAAGAAGCGCAGGTTTATATGCCTACTGCAAAGAGCAAATCTGTATTTTATGTAAATAGCTGAGTACATTAGTAAAGTCAGCCATTACCTGCGCTATAATACAAATGAAATGTATGTGCGGGGTGGAGTGCGGCTATGGAGAGATGAAGGGCACTTTTGCTGGGTGGTAATGAGGGAATCCGAGGAGAAGGAGGTGGGAGCACCAATAATGATTGGTGGACTGGGCGCAGGAGGTGCTAAAAGACTGTGACGAATGGTATGTGACAAGGTGTTTTTTGAGTGTCTTGAAAGAACATGCTGATTGAGGGAAGAAGCGCAGGTAAGGTGGCCTCTACTGTTGCACGTATCTCACACACACCATCGATTTTGTGACTGTCTACGTAGGCTAGTGTTTTAGAGCAACAGTTTAGCCAATAGCAGAGATGGCATCTTGATGGATGTCTGCTGCCGTCACTCGGGTTATAGAGGACAGCTCTGACATAGGATCAGAGACTGAGACATCAGATACTGAGACAGCATATGAGGGATAGGACAATGGTGCAGACTCTGGGAGTGATTTTTCAGTCGGAGGAGTCCCATTCGATAACTCCTCTTCCAGTACATTATGAGGGAGGTGATGAGGACAGTCCTGCTGTCCCTTCGCAAGCAGTCTGTGCAACTGGGTAATAGTGGGTTAGCCGAACCCATAGAGCAGGTGAATGCGGCGGCAAGCAGAGAGAGAGAGTGTTCTCTTGGGAGCTCCCCAATTTAGTTCAGCCCCAAATTCCACCGCCCAAATCGTATTGTGGAGACATCAAAATTATCTATAGCAAAACAAACTGGTTTTGTAAGGCAGGCACCTGTGTTTTTTGGTCCTGGGTTCGGCGGCCATATCGAGAAACACACTAAACCCAAACATTTCTGGAAACTAGACATTCGGGGGAGTCCACAGAGGTGTGACTTGTGTGGATTCCCCAAAGTTTTCTTACCCAGAATACCCTGCAAAGCTGAAATGTTGAATAAAAACTCTATTTTTCTCGCATTTCTGTCACACAAACCACAGGAATATGCTGGGATCCACAAAATTCCTACCACCCAGTGATTCCTCACCTGTCCTGATAAAAACACTACCCCACTTGAGTGCCTACACCTAGTGCCTGCGTCAGGAATGGATCACCCCAGGGTCAACAGCTGCCTCATGTAAGGACCCACATTAACCATTGTGTGATCTATTCCTGTCGCGGGCACCAGGCCTACCCACACAAGTGAGGTACCATTTTTATCGGGAGACTTGGGGGAATGCTGGGTGGAAGGAAATTTGTGGCTCCTCTCAGATTCCAGAACTTTGTCACCGAAATGAGAGGAAAAAGTGTTTTTTGGGCCAAATTTTGGTTTGCAAAGGATTCTGGGTAACAGAACCTGGTCAGATCCCCACAAGTCACCCCATCTTGGATTCCCCTGGGTTTCTAGTTTTAAAAAATGCGCTGGTTTGCTAGGTTTCCCCAGGTGCCGGCTGAGCTAGAGGCCAAAATCCACAGGTAGGCACTGTTTTCTATGAAAAAATTTGATGTGTCCACGTTGGGTTTTGGGGCATTTCCTGTCACGGGCGCTAGGTCTACCCACACAAGTGAGGTATCATTTTTATCGGGAGACTTGGGGGAACGCTGGGTGGAAGGAAATTTGTGGCTCCTCTCAGATTCCAGAACTTTGTCACCGAAATGTGAGGAAAACGTGTTTTTTTTAGCCACATTTTGAGGTTTGCAAAGGATTCTGGGTAACAGAACCTGGTCCGAGCCCCACAAGTCACCCCATCTTGGATTCCCCTAGGTCTCTAGTTTTCAAAAATGCACAGGTTTGGTATGTTTCCCTAGGTGCCGGCTGAGCTAGAGGCCAAAATCTACAGGTAGGCACTTTGCAAAAAACAGCTCTGTTTTCTGTCAAAAAAATGGGATGTGTGCACGTTGTATTTTGGGGCTTTTACTGTCGCGGGCGCTAGGCCTACCCACACAAGTGAGGTATCATTTTTATCGGGAGACTTGGGGGAACATAGAATAGCAAAACAAGTGTTATTGCCCCTTATCTTTCTCTACATATTTTCCTTCCAAATATAAGAGCATGTGTAAAAAAGACGTCTATTTGAGAAATGCCCTGCAATTCACATGCTAGTATGGGCACCCCGGAATTCAGAGATGTGCAAATAACGACTGCTCCTCAAAACCTTATCTTGAGCCCATTTTGGAAATGCAAAGGTTTTCTTGATACCTATTTTTCAATCTTCATATTTCAGCAAATGAATTGCTGTATACCCACTATAGAATGAAAACCAACTGCAGGGTGCAGCACATTTATTGGCTCTGGGTACCTAGGGTTCTTGATGAACCTACAAGCCCTATATATCCCCGCAACCAGAAGAGTCCAGCAGACATAACGGTATATTGCTTTAAAAAATCTGACATCGTAGGAAAAAGTTAGAGTAAAACATAAAGAAAAATGGCTGTTGTTTTCAGCTCAATTTCAATATTTTTTTATTTCAGCTGTTGTTTTCTGTAGGAAAACCTTGTAGGATCTACACAAATGACCCCTTGCTGAATTCAGACTTTTGTCTACGCTTCAGAAATGTTTAGCTTTCCGGGATCCAGCATTGGTTTCACACCCATTCCTGTCACTAACTGGAAGGAGTCTGAAAGCACCAAAAATAGTAAAAATCGGGTATGTCCCAGTAAAATGCCAAATTTGTGTTGAAAAATGTGGTTTTCTGATTCAAGACTGCCCGTTCCTGAAAGGTGGGAAGATGGTGATTTTAGCACCAGAAAACCTTTGTTGATTCCATTTTCAGGGAAAAAACCACAAGCCTTTTTCGGCAGCCCTTTTTTCCTATTTTTTAAAAAAAAACAAAATGTTCACTGTATTTTGGCTAATTTCTTGGTCTCCTCCAGGGGAAACCACAAACTCTGGGTACCATTAGAATCCCTAGGATGTTGGAAAAAAAGGACGCAAATTTGGCGTGGATAGGTTATGTGGACAAAAAGTTATGAAGGCCGAAGCGCGAACTACCCCAAATAGCCAAAAAAGGGGTCAGCACTGGGGGGGGAGGAAACGGCCCAGCAGCTAAGGGGTTAATCATGCCCACCTCAAGCCCATCTATTACATTCGTTCCTGGACTTGCTTTTAAAAAAATTCCTTGATGTTGTTGGTCAATGCTTTGTTTGTCCTGTCTTGGGGCGGTTTTGTTGCCGCCTTGGGGACGACCCCGTTACATTGATAACTACACGATTGCTGATATATTTTTATTGTGAGTGAACTATTATTTTCTTTGGTCTCTTCTACGTGCTCATGACTGCCATGGTGCTTTGAATCGGCTTGCACTGCCGTCCCCCAGAGAAAGTGCATTAAATGGTTTGGGGTGCACAGGGGCACCAAACTTGCATCACGCACAGAGTGCCTAGTACTCAACCCCATCGGACTGCACATTACTGAACCTCACTGGCTCCACTTATTTGGTCTTTCCGAGGTCGATAATTTGTATGGTATACAATTGAGTTAAACGTCAGTTTAAGTTTATAGCGCCAACAGACTACTCTCAACTCGCTATTCGGCCAGCCTGTTATGTTAACTGTGACGTGTGCACCAGAGCTTAGCCACTAGCGAAAGGATGTACCAGATGAGGGGGACACTCACCCATCAGACAGCGCTGCACTTCGCCGTCCATGATCTGGTCCTAGGGTCTGAGCCCAGAGTCACCCATGCATCTGGCTGTCAGGGCATCACTGCAGTGGTTTGCAGATGTTCTCGGTCCTCCTGCCTGGCACATCGGGAAGCAGAAGTCTTCTACAAACGTCTCATCACACAGTGCCCTCTGCGCATCCTCACGCTCACTCACTCTCACGTGTCTCATGCCCTGCTGGGATTTATGCAACGCTTGGATGCCATGTCCCCAATGGAGTGCTATTTCTCTTTACAATGTAGTCCTGTTGTCTAGTGCTTGGGCCTCCCTCTCTTGCACTGTTAATTCTTCCTCCGGCACTCTTACTCTCTTCTGCAACATCTAGGTGTTAACTGTTAAACTTGTGCCCTATCACAAAAGCTATTATATGCAATAAATAAATGCTCTCAGGATTGCGTGTCCCTTCACCGAATGTTCTTAATCCGAAACAGAGTTTCTTTATTACCACAATGCCAGTGCCTCTAAAAAAAAAAAAAAAAAAAAAAAAAAAAAAAAAAACGCAGATTTACTAGTACCGGCCCTTTCATTAGAAATGTTACAAGCGTCAGTGAGTCCAGTTGGCAGTCACAGGCCACATTATTGTTGGGCTGTATGGCAGAGGGTGCTAAAGATATTTGTCGCTCTGCATGCAGGATCTTTACATGCCTGCCCAAAAGGTAGTGCTCCCCATCAGTGTACATGGCACGTCCCATGGTGCGACACCAGGGTCCTGAAAATCAAACTTCTGATGTCATGTTACTATGGCGATCACTGTTCACACTTGTGTAATGGTACACCAGTTTATATAATTGTATAGGTCACTGTGCACCGTCAAACAGTGGTTTCTCTGAAAACCAATAACACAATTATTGGACACGTATTTCCCTGTGATTTACATACGCATACATATATTTCTGTGCAACCCCGTGCATGCTTCTTACTGCACGGCCGCTTGTGTTTCCCTTCATACGACTACACATTTGTTACCATTTATTCATGCACCCATACATCCATCATTTCTGTCCAAGCCTAAACAACAGTTAATTTACTCACACACTCAGTGCAGGACTCTATACACACTTGTGACTGTAGGGGCACTTGTCACTATATATATTGTGGAACTGTACACACGTTTTACTGTGAAAACAAGTACACATAATTGTGTAGTCGTACACACTTGCATTACTGTGCAGACCACTGTCATTAGTTACTTTGTGGACATGTGTATTAATGTACATATCCCTGGTATTGAACACAAACTACTTTCATATGGAAACTACTTTGTGGTCCAGATGTTATTATACACATACTTGTGCTAGCTGTTCAGAGTACTGTGCAGGCCTGTGTTACGACGAAGGTGACTATACATAACTGCTATTGTACAGCCCCTTGTATCACTGCAGACCACAGTACTTAGCTATGTTATGTGCTCAAATTTGGATTACAGTGCAAACCACTCAAAACACTTGATATTGAATACAAACGGTTCTCTTTGTGGAGGCTACTGTACACAACTTTGTGACACTTCTGCATACACAGTAATGCTAACTCATTTGTTATTGTTTAAACCAAAGTGCACTCTTACTGCATACACTTGTCTTATTGTGCAGTCTGCTGAAAATGTGCTTATGGTAGCCTCCACCTGCTTGTTACCGTGCAAACCTTTGTCCACAATTTTATTTCTAGAAACGCTCATGTTGATCCTTTGCAGACCACAGTAAATATTTATTTTTACTGCGCAGCAAGATGTATATACATTTGTTACTGCATGCACACTTGAGGTACTGTACACCTATTTGTGATCTGTGCAAACCACTGGATTGGTCTTCTGTGTAAACCACTGGATGTCTTATTAAATACAAATGTGTGGTTGTGAAAGCCATTGTACACAAATACGTTGCACTACATATTTGTCTCCCTTTTAACACTTAGAGATGCGTTTTCATTTTTTGCTGCAGATTGATGCAGAAGGTAAATGGAAGTGCTATAGTTATATGCAGGGTCACGGGAATTATGTGGCAGTAAAAGACCAAATTAAGAGGCAGGGTTCACCAATTTATGTAGCAAGAAAAGTCCAGTTATCAATTTAAATTGCCTATAGCTCTAACTCAAGAAAATGCGAGACCTATTACATTGCAAATGCTTGTCTTTTCTAGTGTTCAATAGCTTGTCTCAGACGTACTTGCTAAATTATGTGACAATGTTGGCAATGATGGCAGTTCATGTATAGCGCATTCTACTACAGAAGAGGATTATAGTTACGTAGACCAATAAAGAATGTTACTATTACGCAACTAAATAATACGAATTGTAACCTCTTCTCTGAATAAAGCTAGGTTGAAACATATGAACATGAGACTGCGCACAGATCACAGCAGCAGGAAGCACTAAACTAATTGCTCGACATGAGCTCTATGCCAGTGTTACCAAGTAGAAGTCAGATAAGGGCTGGTGTCCATCAAACTCTCAATTTTAGATATGAAATCTACACAGTATTTTTATGAATTGTCATATTCTTCCGTGATATGTTTATATTGATTACTGTGATTTTATTGTGCAGCTGCATATTACTTTTTTTGTTTTGTTTTTTGTTGAAAAAGCCATATTGCACAATATTATGAGGGATGTTTTACAGCATGGCTAGAAACATTGAGAACGCCAATACGTTCCAAAGGCATGACTATTTGGATGTGCCAATGATTGTTTTTATATATGCGCTACAGGCTATTTGTGCTACTCTGAATTTGAGATTATAATATGTAATTCAGAGGACATTTTGGAAAATGTTTCCTTGTACACTGGCTCACATTTGGAGTACAAAAACGGGGAAAAATTCCATTGATATTAACAAATGTTCCACTGCTATTGGTTCTTAAAATTCTCTAGATGAAAACAGTACAACACTTATGTAGGTGAGCATATCGCCCTCGACAGGAAAGGAACCGAAATGCTCCAATGGAGACATTCAAAAAGTCTCCCTAATTTCATTCTTTCTGGGCTTTGGCCAGGACATACATGTAAGTGTTCTGGATTTAGGCCATTGGTGCAGGAGTGAGCCAAGAATGCATGTTTTTGCTCTAGGAGTGGGGTATAGAACCTTTGAGCCTCGCCATGTTTTTTTAATATAAAAATTCCTGTGCCTGAATTACACATCAAATATGCTGCCCATTTCTGATGGATACAACTACCTGTGGATTCCTCACCTAATGAATTCTCCCCAATGCGCAGCATTCAACGGAAATCTTCTTTCCAGCTCTACAAGTCGGCGAGGACGTCACAATTGCCTTACTCCGCCTGATGTCATCAAGGCAATAAGAGGTCCTCACCATCGTGCTGACGACAGTTCCCTTTTTTCCGTGTCTTCGAAAACGGTTATTTTAACCAGTTCTTGTGTCGATCGCTGTTGAAGGGATACTTTGTGTTTATCTGATAATGTCTGTTCCACAGAAGTCCGGATTCAAGCCTTGCAGAGAATGCGGAGGTCATATGTCAGTCACTGATCCGCATAATGACTGCCTCTGGTGTCTGAGTTCAGACCACAACGTACAGGAGTGTGGGCCGTGTCAGAAGATGAATCCAAAAGCTCTCCATAAGTGGGAAGCAAAGTTATTTTTAGCAAAGGCTAAAAAGGAGAAGGAAAGGAGTCGGCATAGATCTTCGTCAGGGAAGGTGGCGAAGAGTCATAAGCGGCGTCATCATGATCCCCGGCGTCGTCCAGAAGAAGCCGTTCGAGGTCTCCTACTCGACGCCATAAGTCGTGGGCGGTTAGCCTGACGGTGACTCCCCACCTCTGACTCCACAGACTTCACCGGCACCGTCGGTCTTTGAAGTGACGGAACCTCGAAGTCCACGCTTCTCTCTGGGGCAGTCGGATGTCCAAGATCCGGCGCCGGCTCCACAAGGGTATCCTGCCTTCCCTACTCCGGGATCGGATCCGGCGGCATTCCTTAATGCCATGTTTGCCATATTTCCGAATATGGCACCGGGAGGGGGTGTGCCGGCTGGCCCCACTGGTCCCTTGGCATTTTCTCTGGGCGCTCCGGCTCCTTACAGACCGACGCCATTTATGCCATTCTGTCCAGCAGGGGGCACTAGTCCGGCGCTGGTGCCGGCTGTGCAGGTGCTGTTGTGTAGCCATTTTAAGTATAGCTCCATGCACGTTAGTTTAATACACTAGGCCGCTGTGCACCTTGACCTAGATATGTTATTCAGCTTCTTACTGTTATTTTTACAATAACAAGTTTTGCGGCCTTGTTTTAATTCCTTCTATCAAACGGTTTTGCTTAGTTCAGCACTGTGTTCTCAAACAATGCATTCTTGATCACCCTGTGCTTCAGTCAAGGCTACAGTCGGGTACATTGCCGGTAAACGTGGTAGAAGTTTAGTCTCCAACATTCATAGAAAATACACATCCTTACGTAGGGACATTTTCTTAGAACATCTGCTGTGTTAGTTATAAAAACACTTTCTAGTCCTAGTACACGTCAAGAGGGAGATTCCAGCCAGGGAACACAACTGTATGCTGAATGCTCCGCTGCAGATGCGGACGCAGATCACAGGCCTTTGCTCAGGTATGAGGGTTGATGTCCTCCCGGGGGAACCTGAAAGGCAGGATTAGAGCTTAACATCCTTTGCTCAAAATATGATTTAGATAGGGAATAGTCAATCGATTCTAGTGGCACTATGATAGCATTATTCTTATGCTTCACTCTCATGGTCACTATTTTAATATTGTTGTGTTGTGTAGTTCTGGTTATTGCAGCTCACGCTTTGCTATCCAAAATGCAGTCGCTTTATTAAACCAATCTTTACAACTTATACTGCCTTTATGTCATTTATATATGAGACCGCACTGTGTATGAGAGAACCGGTTGTGACTCGAGTGACCACGACTTCCCTGAGAAGTACCAATATGTCATCCATTTGGCTGCCCAATCGCCTCTGCCTCTTGGGAGAGATGAGGCACTGCTAGTTAGCCGGAGCAAAGCCCGGATTTGGCGCGACAAGTGTCATCCACCGTGGGTCAGACTCAGTCCCCCGCACTGTGGACGATCTTGCTGTTCAAAATCAAGTAGTCTCATTAGAATAACGAGAGCCTACGCAACATGGCGCCACCAACGTTTGGTCAGGCTCTAATTTTTGGGTCTACTGGAGTAGCTCAGTCTCATTTCATATAATGACACCTCAGTGCAGTATACAGAGACGTCCGTGGTACTGAGGATTTCCTCCACAGCTGTATAGGTAATCCTATTACAGCTGGCGGTTGTTCAAGCTTGAACTTTAAAAGGAAAACCCCATTTTGGTGTGCCTTCTCTGAACTCATAGTGCTTCTATCATGGCGAATCCCCAAGTTGTACAAATAGCTGTTGACATGAGACAACCTCTCACTGCACACTTATTAACTAATGGCCTAACGGCCCAGGGAGGTCCAGTCACATTGGTGGTGGATGCCCACGCAGCTTATAGAACAGAACTTTTTTACTTTTGGGTCACATTTCCAGCAGTTGATGGGAACACAAATACATTTCATAAATATACAGTTGCGAACGCGCCTGGACAATACAGAGCATGCGCATATTTAGAGATACCTCTATCTTATCAAGAACATAATTGGCTTGATGACGCCCTACCCCATACAATATTACCAGTTAGGTCCACTTAGTAATGATGGTCCTACCTGGCCTTTACTGCCCACTTATACACCACATCCTGCGGTTGGGAATTTAGCAGTAGCTGAGGTTCGTCGCTTATACATTATAATAGCAATATATAGAAGATTAGTGCAATTTGTGATGCAAACTTTAAATACAAACCCAGCGTGTGGTGCTACAGCACATTCACATGCAGTAACACCGGGTATAAGTCCGGTGACTGTACATTCCATTATGGGTAAAGTACCGGCCAAACGAGAGAAAACTCAGTTTTGGCTAGCACAAAAAATAAATACGCTGGAGGCAGTATTTCCCCATATGGGACCTCAGGATAATCATAGAATATTAACGATGTGCTTGCCCTTTGGGATGGTCCCTGCAGTAGAAAACTGTAATACATGGGGCACGGTATTTGCCGCACTCTATACAACTGCACACGGTACACCAACACTTGCCAACTTACCGGAGGTGCAAAAACAAATTCAAGATGAATATGGGGCTGCCCCGGCCCTAGATTTGGGGATGCAACTGATGGGCAACTTTGCCACAGTATCTTCAATCATTTTAAGTAACCTTAAAGGGGAAGCAGTTGCACTCGCAGTGTGCATGCGGCTCCGTGACGTTCCGCAACAAGATCAAGAACGAGAGCTGCCTAAAATAATAGCAGAAACAAATTCAAGTATCGGTCGAGATAGCATAGGGGCTAGACCACAAAAACCTCAATTTCAGGGTAAAACAAATAAAGATGACTCCAAACAACAACCTGTGGGTAATAAATGCTGGGATTAAAAAGCAACAGACGCCTAAAAAAGAAAGGGGATAATCTCCACGTACGGAGACACCACAGGAATAGGTATAATCTCAGGAATAGAGATAATATCAAAACGCCTGATAGATACCAATATAATGATAGACGCCAATCTCGTTCCTTTCAGGACTCATCGGAAAAGAGAAATGAGAGAGGTGGGCGATCAGAGCGAAGAACAGAGTATGTGAAACCGAGACAGGAATCACAACGCTCTTTGGAGGTTTCTGTTAAAAAGGAATAGAAACCTGTCCAACAAAAACAATAATTTAAAAAGAAAAAGGTGGCAACAGTCTCAGTTCGACATGCCACACAGGAAGAGGGTCCTCCTGAAGAACGAGAACTGGGCTCTAGCATTGCTAGACAGCGCGACAGAGGTCATAATAGTTCGCCGGACTCTTCAAGAGCATCTGGAGGTGAAAGCAACTGATGACTTTATACATGTAGAAACAGCAGACATGCGTGTCTCCGATCCTGATAGGGTGTACAGAGTAACACTGCAATTAGAAGGAGACATTGAACGTACAATACACGCAATCTTTTGGGATCGCATTGTTAAAGTGTATGACATCTTGTTGGCTGAACAAGCTTGGCCGCCTGACTTTGTCCGTACCTGCCCATATGGAGAAGATGTTATTAAGCCTTCTTTCTCACCCCTTGTTCTAGAGGAACTAGCTGAATCCTATTCCATTGAATGGTCTCTAGCACAGGTACCAGCATTATACAGAAATCACGTAGGATGGGATAAGGAACCCCCCTACCATGTAATCCCCATTAAAAGTGAACCTCAGCCACAACCGCAGTATCCTATTAAACATGAAGCAAAAGCACCAGTGAGAGAAATACTCAATTAGAGTACCAGGGTGTGATTGAACCCTGTGTCTCGCTGATGAATAACCCTTTATTTCCTGTAGCTAAACCGGACCATTATACAGAATAATCTTAGACTACAGCCATTTAAACAGTCATACACGCACATATGCTATACAAAATTCACATAGCACTGCTCTAATGAGCAACATAATGCGTAAAAAATACAAAACAACATTAGACGTTTCAAATGGGTTCTTCTGCCAGAATATAGCACCTGAAAGCAGGGACTTAACAAGCTTTAGCGCACTAGGCTCTCAAATTCTGTTGTTTGACTCAGGGGTATAAGAACAGCCCAGGACTGTTTGCAGCTCGTGTGACTGCCATTTTACACGAGATTGACTCTGAAGCATTGTCATATGTAGATGATATATATCTCATGGATGATGAGTTACTACAACATTTAAGACGGGTAGCCCGCATTGTTGTAGGGTTTGCTGAACTTGACTACAAATTTAACTTTAAAAAAACTAAAATTGCCTTCCTCAGCTTCCTGTTTCTGGGATATGAGCTGTCGAATGAAGGGAAGAGCCCAGTGCCACAATTTTTAGAAAAGTGTGCACAATTACAATACGATTAAAAAAAACTCAAGTCATTGTTGGGTTTCCTAAATTTTGGCAGAACCTACATTCCTGATTATGCTGCGGTCATAAAAACCTTAATATGACTTAATACGTCCCGATTTTTCAAGTAAATTCTGGACAGTTGAACACTCTTTGAGAATTTCAGACAGACATGCTAGCAGCAAAACATTTACATACAAGGGACAACAAAACACATTTGGTCATCAGGGTAATAGCTGGGGCCATCGGTTTCACCTATGTGACATTTAAGGAAGGTGACACAGTCCCGATTGCATACAAATCACTTTTGTATGCAGCAGCTGAATAACGCTTTGCACCCACAGAGAAAATTCTCACTGCTGTAGAGATGGCTGTTAAAGAAAGATCTCTTGCCCAAGGGAAACACATTATTGTTGTTTCTCCAATTCCAGCCCTAGAGGCTGTTACAAAAGCTAGCGTTCCGAACGCAAAAGCACTACATCCACGTTGGATACAATGGGCTACGTCTTTAACAGCCACTGATGTGGACTACATTTTTCATCCAAAGTTACAAACTCAGGAATTTCTACAATATGAAGTAGAATATCCAGTTCCAACGAATACCTTGCCTATCGATCAATATCAAAGTCATGTACCCTGATGGCTCTGCGCAACCGGCGATTGGAACTAAACATCAATACTCTGCTGCTTGCGCAGTGGTAAGTGGCTATATGGAGGGTTACAAATTCTGTCCCCTACATACCTTTACACAGACTTTAGGGGATTGTACAGCACAATTGGCTGAGCTAAAAGCTCTGCTGATGGCCCTAGAACATACGGATTCGGCGCAGCCTACGCTGATTGTTTGTGATTCATATTACTGTGTCCAGTCCTTTAATGAATATCTGCATTATTGGCGCCAGAATGGGTTCAGAGATTCCAAAGGCAACACCATAAAACAGACTCCTGTGGGGGAAGGTGGCAGACCTGAAAGAGACGCTACTGAAAGTCCATGTTGTGCATACACTTGGACACCAGTGCGTTGGAATACACGTTGCTGGAAATACTTGGGCTGATAAAGCCGCGAAGTCAGCAGTGGCAGTAGCCACTGTAGCTGCAGTGACGCGTTCTAGTTCCAAACCAGACGCAGACATTTTGGGTGCCATAAAGGCTACGGCTGATGGTATGCCCAATATTAGAGGATTCCCTAATAAATATCAATACTATATGGGAAGTATGCTGAACGCTGAAGCTAGAGTACCAGGCGTAGATGTACGTGAAGTCCCCAAACAAAGATATAAGACCACAATTGATCAGAGCAGCGCATGAGGGGGCAGCATCTGCACATGCTGGTGTGGCGGCTATGATTTTAATCTTACAGGCCCGTTATTGGTGGCCTGGTCTCTACAAAGAGACGAAGCAGTATGTCCTTTGTTGTGACATCTGTCAGCACATTAAAGTTTCTCCTGCCAAGCGCCCGCCACAGACACCCCTCTTGATTTCAAGCAAACCATTACAGTGTGTGTAGTTGGACCACTGCGGTCCACTAACACCTGATAGTGCATACAAATACATATTAGTCGCTGTTGATTCATGCTCTAGGTTTGTATGGGTTTGGCCACAATGCTTGGCTGACGCTCGGACTGTTATTAACGATTTGCGAGTCTTTATCTGTACATATGCAGTTGCGGTGTTCCACTCAGACTAGGGCCCTGCTTTCGCCTCAAGGGCATTCAGGGACACCATGGCTTTGTTGGGCGTCCAACTACAGTACTCGTCTCAATTTCATCCTGAGGGAAATAGTGTCGTCGAGCGATTAAACCGCGACTTAAAGCAATCCTTAACAGCCAGAGTCTTAGGGACGGGTCGTAGTTGGCTTACCCACCTGTATGGAGTTCAGTGAGCACTAAATAACCTGCCTGTCCCTGGGGGGTCGTACTTCATATGAGTGCCTGTTAGGAACTCAAATGTTTGTTCCGGATTTTGATGGTCCTCGCGTGGAGGCAGCAGAAACGCCTTTTGACATAAATGATCGTGTCACTGTTTTATAGGAATTACAACAGTTCTGTGAAGATAATTCTTCTCAAAGTGCTGCCTCCACAGGAATTAAGGATGTGCCTTTAATATCTACTGGCTGGATTCCCAGAGTTGGGGATCTTGTACGTGAAAAGGTCACAGTGAAAAAAGAATTTGGCCCTTCTTATCGAGCACCAGTCCCTGTACTAGGGATACACGGTACCAGAACTGTTGTTCTACCACCGTTGCCAGGTGCCAAAGAAAATAGTTTTGTTTCAATTGAGAATGTCAAATTACACCATGTGGCCGATTCTGCAGAGCCGACCAAGAGGAACATCCAGTAGTTCCCGAATCCCTCTCACTACTGGAGAAGAAGTTCCTCTACAAGTTGTTTATACCAACACTGATACCTCTACGAGCTTCGGGAGGGTGGATGATGATCTTGCATTGGTTCCACTAACAACAAACAATTTAGAAACATTTGATCAAGTCACCTCGACTACGAGCCAGACGGATGGTGCTGTCTACAGTGTGCCACCACAGGAAACACCAACTCCACCGCTGACAACGGCTACGCCATTTCCACAAACTGCCTCTGGTTATTTTTCCGACTTCAACGATGGTCTGTCTGACTCATTCGCCTCTTCGACAGCTGACCTGTCAGGTGCACGTAAGCTAATACATTGGCTTAAAGAAACATACCTCATTTTTCCATGGAACTACATATGGCTTTCTTTGACTGTTTTAGCCTTTCTACTTTGGATTGGTTTTGTTATAACATTTTTCTTGTTAATACATGGTCATTTTCTTCCCGAAAGATCGGCGGTTGAACAGGTGGAGGAGGTTTTGAAACCACATTTTTCATCACGTAAAATTCAAAGAGACTTGTCTTTGTGAACATTTCCGCAGTGCCAATTCCTGATGGGATTGTTTGGGACAAATTAATGTTAGATATTTATGGTCCCACAGAAATTATTCAAATACCGTATGTGTTAAAATTATCTATGAATGATAGTCATACCAGGCATTGTATCTGATGATTGGGACGAGAAGAGTTGATTCTATGATGACAGAATTGCAATACTATACTGTCTTTGAAAACGAAGATGTTTATCATTCAAAGAAAATTATGGTGATATGTTTTGCTATAATTATCATGGGCACCACTTCGTACAGAGAGCGAGTAGTCCCAAAACGATATTTAATTACACACAATGGGAACATTGTCCAACGCCACCGCAAGGGAGTTCTAAAACTTATACTGAAAAGTTGCATATTTTTCTAGGCATCATCAAAAAAATGCTGAGTCATTATTTTAAAGTAACTCCTGCTAAGGAGATACATATGTTATTGACCAATATGAAATGTATATATTCGGAATCGTTTGTTTCCTTGTTATCAATAGAAGGGTATGAATATTGGTCCAAATCTATTGATTTGAAAAGTGTTTGGGAAACAAAAAATTGGCAGACCAAGGGAAAGGAAACCTTGTTTAGAGCATGTCTCATCCCTGTTCAAATGATCTTTTTAAATGAAACAATGCAAAAAAACAAGTTGTTTAGGCTTAGCAACAATCAGAGAGTTAAACATGCCCAGTATACCTGCCTCTGCAAAATTTGACAACTGCCAAAAGTACACAAATGTAACCAAAGATGAGCTCAATGAGTGGGTCCAGAATGGTACGTTTAATGCTTCACTGACATGTCCAGGCGGGTGGTTATTCTGGCCCATAGATACCAACGGGAGTCATCAACGTTTTGTCACCTCGGGGGAGGGAGGGTTTAAGACGAATAGGCCAGACCCTTGCTATATATCGCCAGAACATGCTGATATAATTACAACAGATAGTGTAGGAAAATTGTGCCAACAGTGGCTGAAATCATCCTCACTAGATGCGGTTAAAGCACACCTCAATCTCTTGTCTAATACCACTGACTACCAAGATTTCTTGTCAGGCCCCAAAATACCACGTAGGAAGCGTTTCTTGTGTGCAGTATACAATGAAATATGGAAGCTATCCCAACAAGATGCTGCAGCCCGGTTAAGGCAAAGAGACCAGGAAAATTTGAAAAAGGCATTAGCTGTTGTGGATAATGGGATTAACACCTTGTCCGACCGGATATATACGATAAACATTGTATCTTCTGCTATAGACATTATCCAATCTGATATGTCTTCTTTATACCATGGACAGATTCAGACCAGGTTCATTATGCAGTTGTGTTGGACACTTCAAACATTGAAGGCGGGTCGCGTTCCGTGGCAGCACATCAGTGCCAGTGAAATGTTTTTTTCCTTCAATCTAACGCGGCAACAACTAATGGCTAAGAAAGAAGCAACTTATGTCATGCTTAACATAGAGAAAATAGAGAGGTTGCCTTTCACCGTGGCAGAAATACCATCGGCAGAGAGGTTAATACACGGGGTTATTAATCTGCCTATTTCAACGCTACAATTCACCTCCTGTTTGAAACACATTCCAGTAGGCCGATAGGAAAAATTGGGAGATAGTTACATCCATGAGGTGTGGGAGCTTCCCTTCTCGTACAAATGCTTCAATGGCATGAAAGAGGTCTTTCTTAGCGGTAGTGAATGCGAGACTTCAGTCAGCCATTCGATGGTTTGTAAACAGCTGTCCTTGCATGGGGCGTGTGTAATGCCTCGGTTGCAAACTTGGCTTGCTATCTGAACGGAGTTCCAGTCCCCCATGATTCGACCAAAGTTCCAGGTGCTTTCAAACGGCAGCTACGTCCTTCTCAGTAGTGAAGACTGTTGTGGCATGCGGGCCAGAATAGTTTACGTTGTTTCGATCTCTAAGGACGTTACATGCTGCGCGAACGTGCTGTTTCCCCTCACTAAATTAAGGGAGGTAGCTGATATCTGGCCTCATATTGTTACTTGAAAGGTGAATTTTGACAAGTTGAGTAGACTCAAGGCTTTATTGTTTCAGAAGCATGTGGCCCTTACATCTGCACGCGAGACCTACGC
Source organism: Pleurodeles waltl (assembly GCF_031143425.1). NCBI lineage: Eukaryota > Metazoa > Chordata > Amphibia > Caudata > Salamandridae > Pleurodeles > Pleurodeles waltl. Next base: position 207,728,616 of record NC_090451.1, on the reverse strand, counting down.
ATCAAGTGGCAAGGTCGTCAGCAGAAATACAGCCTCTGTTAAATAAAACATTTCGAGGCACTTTGGTGAACTCGTGGGACGTATATTTAATGCGTCCAGCACAGCCGGATTAGCACATTTTTTCAGAGCTGTTGGTATTGGTTTTGTTTACACCTTCTCCTCTATATTCGGTTTGATAACTTCAGCTATCCACTCAATTTTCGGAAGTATTTTTGTGGGATTTCCGATAACTTTGGCTTTATTAGCCGGCATTTTGCTGTTGCTGTTGTTTTTCCGCAATGGCTGTCCCGCCGCAACAAGGACAAATGAAGGCCCTCCCATCAGCGCAGCTGTGTCGTGAACGTATGATGCAGCAATTTGGAGCAACACTCCTGGAACATTTGGGGTGTGACTAGTCTTTGTCATTCAGACCGGTTTTGGATTGTGTGCAGCCCGTGTTGACACTGATCTGTTGATGTTCTCGTTGAGGGTTCATTACCAGACATGCACACTGCGATTGCGTTTGCTACGTGAAGCTGATTACAAGCTGCCCTTCCTGGAGGAAGTTGCTATCAACTCGTCAATGGGCACTGGACGCGATGCCGCCTTGGTTGATACTGGGGCTATGAAACACACCTGCTCCTTGGTCGTTTTTGGCGCGGATCTTCCGGTTTTGTCATCTGCCGAAGTTGAAGATCTCTTGCTTTCCATGACTCGTGCTTGATTCGTAACTATTCTAAATTGACATTTCATTGAATTTGGTTTTAAACCGCATGCTCCTTTTTTTAAATTGTCAAGTAGTATGCTTGTGTGTCCTCTTAACTTGACAAAATTAAGTAGGGTTTTAAATATATCTTAGGTTGAGATATTTTAGTTTTGGCTTGAACCACTTTCTACCGACAAGGGGAGGGTGTTGTTTAGCCATTTTAAGTATAGCTCCAAGCATGTTAGTTTATTACACTAGGCCGCTGCGCACGTTGACCTAGATATATTTTATTCAGCTTTGCACTGTTCTTTTTACAATAACCAGTTTTACGGTCTTGTTTTAATTTCTTTTAGCAAACTGTTTTGCTTAGTTCAGCACTGTGTTCTCAAACAATGCATTCTTGATCACCCTGTGCTTCAGTCAAGGTTACAGTTGGGTACATTGCCAGTAAACGTGGTAGAAGTTTAGTCTCCAACATTCGTAGAAAATACACATCCTTACGTAGGGACATTTTCTTAGAACATCTGCTGTGTTAGTTATAAAAACACATTCTAGTCGTAGTACACGTCAAGAGGGAGACTCCAGCCAGGGAACTACAACTGTATGCTCCACTGCAGATGCTGACACAGATCATAGGCCTTTGCTCAGGTATGAGGGTTGATGTCCTCCCGGGGAACCTGAAAGGCCGGATTAGAGCTTAACATGTTGTGCTCGAAATATGATTTAGATAGGGAATAGTCCATTGATTCTAGTGGCACTATGATAGCATTATTCTTATGCTTCACTCTCATTGTCACTATTTTAATATTGTTGTGTTTTGTAGTTCTGGTTATTGCAGCTCACGCTTTGCTATCCAAAATACAGTCGTTTTATTAAACCAATCTTTACAACTTATACTGCCTTTATTGTCTTTTATATATGAGACAGCACTGTGTATGAGATACCTGGTTGTGACTCGAGTGACGACTTCCCCGAGAAGTACCAATATGCCATGCACTCGGCTGCCCAATCGTCTCTGCCTCTTGATACAGATGAGGCACTGCTAGTTAGCCGGAGCAAAGCCTGGATTTGGAGCGTCAAGTGTCATCCACCGTGGGTCAGACTCTGTCCCCCGCACTGTGGACGATCTTGCTGCTCAAAATCCAGTAGTCTCATTAGAATAATGAGAGCCTACGCGACAGTGCCGTCGACGTCGGTGGAAAGACATTCAACGCCGATGTATGTCCCGATGGCGGCAGGAGTGCCGATGGAGTCGCCTCAGTCGGACGGCGTTGGTTGGGAAAGATCGGCTATCCACAGAGCTGATGGATCCAATTCCGGCGTCGGATGGTTCAGAAGATCGGATTATGTCACCAACTCCACACCGATCTTCGACGTCAGTCAACTCTTTATTGACTCTGAGGCTGGAGGCCAGATTGCATTCCCAAAGGAAGGCCCTAAGGCTATTGGAGGAAAAAGAGTACTGGAAACAGCTCCTGGAGGAAGGGGAAATTGTGGAACCCCTGGGTGACTTTCAGGGGTTATACTTTGCCTGTGGGCTTGACACTTCCCCGGAATGGGACTTAGCCTCACCAGCGGAGTTTACCGAGGAGGCAGCCTCGTTTCATTCAGTTGTAAGGAAGGCTGCAGATTTCTTGGTTCTCCCACTTCCTTCAGCTGAGGTCAAGACCAATATTTTGACAGAGGTGTTAGATCCAGCCTTAGCTGTTGCAGAGCTGTTGCTGCCTTTTAATGAGGCTCTCACTGACCCAATTTTGGATGTGTGGAGAAAGCCTGTTTATTCACCGGCAGTTAATAGATCTGTTGCCCGGAGGTATAGAGCGACTCCAGGGGACCCAGGGTTCCTTGCTAAACATCCGTCTCCAGAGAGTCTTGTAGTGCAGACGTCCTGTTCATCGAGGTCTGCTTCCTTGCACACATGAACTCAATTCCACCATTCACAGGAGATGCACTTGTCCTTTTCTGAAGAGAAATTTAGGTGGGTTGCTTGGGACTCAGGCACCCACTCTTGATGGGGGCGTTCAGGAGCTATATCCCACTTCTGTGATACCCAGTTAGTGCTCCACCAAATGGATTTTTGCCTCTGTTCTCAGGTCTTTAAGACAAAACAAGTGTTTCCTTATTTGAGTGACTCCATGCAAATGAGGGACCATCCTCTTTTGATTGCACTGGAGTATGATGCTCACCGGTTTCATCCATGTAGTAGATGGGGGCCACACACGTATCTGCAGCCCCTTCTACAATATCAGGTTTCTGGGTGCTGGATAAGGAGTAGGCACAAATGCCTGATGGGCACTGGGAGAATTTTTGTAACTCAGTCCATGATATCTAGTGTACTTTCTGGAACCCACACAACCCCCCAGGCAAGGCAGATTGAGGGCAAACCCCCTTTCTTCCTTCCACTGAAGAGGGTGAGGGAGGAGGAGGCAAAACGACTTTTAAACTGTAGAAGTGTTGTAACGTCTGATGCCAGGATGGGCTGGTCCCAGCTCATCACTTTCATTTAAAACCAAAAATAAAAACTACTGTGCTTTCTAGTGGTCTTTCTTCCCATCTGGGTTGTGCAGATAAGTTATAAGCCACAAGCAGGGACCCACTAGTGAGAAGTATCATTATCCCTTTTCCAATGATGCTCCTCCCAAAGTGTTTGCTACCCGAGGGGGACTTAGATGTGCACCCTCACATAGTGCAAGTTAAAGGAGCAAGGTGGCTCCTTTTACTTTCACTTTCTGTATAGAGAACTATTTAGAGCGCTGTGATGATGAAAGTATTCAATCAAAAAAAGGTACATGCTGTTGGAAGAAGCTATTTCACAGTAGGCGAAGGTGGGGCTGTAATAAAAAATCCTTCTGGTGCTAGCAGCAAAGGAATTCCCTGCCCATAGTGCGTTAGTGTAACTACTCCTACCATCTGTTAGTTCCGGAATTGTTGTTTTTCTTCTCAGAAGTTTCTCGAGTCACAAGGCAGAGTGACTCCTCTTGGTGATGATGCCCATGGGCATTGACTCCATTGCTTTCTCTCTGCCATTGGGGTTGGATGTGTGCGCCTTCACTCCATTTTTTTTATTTACTCAGTTGCAGTACGATCTTTGGTTCCACATCCTATCTCTTCCGTCTGTATTGTTTCCGTTAATGTTCTTTACATCTGCGCATCAACCTAAATTCTCGCAGGTTCGATCCCCTTCAACAGCAGCCCCTTAGGAGCACCGCCACTCTGGGGCCTACCTTCATCTCAGATCTCAACAGTGCCCAACTAGTGATGGAATGCAGGACTTTTTGGAACGGCCCGCATTGCCACGCAAAGTGCCCCTCACACTGACCAACACTCTTGTTTGCAGCTTGTGCTTGTACCCTGAGCACGACAAGTTGGTCCAAACCGAGGTGACTCTTCGGGATTGTAGAGCTTGTTGCCTTGAGATGTTCTACAGAGCCACTGACGACACTTCCATCATATTTGGTGAGGAGCATGCCCAGGAACAGCCACCAGTCAATGAAGGGGAGGCCTTCTCCATCAACGAAAGTTCTGGCTCCGAGCTCAAGGTTGACTTTGAAATGAAGAACATTACACCAGCTCAGCCTGTGAGTACAGCACCCCCTGCCCACCAGATCAATCTGGCCCAAAACCTTTCAGCACTTCTGCTCTCAGAATCTGAGGTCCATGGTGCTCCACGGTCTACATTTGTTTTGACTTTTTCAGACTGAGACAGCAATCTGCACCACCTTGACTTTCAGTGCTGAGTTGACACCAACTTCCTCGGCGATGAACGTACCTTCCACCTCGAATCCGAAAGCTTTGCAGCCAAAGATGTTGAAGCCTAGTTCCAAACCCTGCCCTGAACCACATGTGGAAGAAATCTGGCACAAGTTACAGGAAAAACTGGACACCTGCCAGGAGATCATTCACATCTAGGCTGATACTTTGTGAATCCTGGCCAAAGCATCATCTCCTCCACCACCTAAAAGGAAGCTTGCTGTAAAGATTAAGATTCACTGTCAACATTCCCAAGTCTCACGTGCATCCGTTACAGGTTCAACCATACTTGGTGGGCAATCCTAAATACACACAAAAAATGAGTCTATCCCAGTCCCGCAAGTGTCAAGAACTTTCTGGTTCTATTGACCCAGTTTCAAATAAACTTAACAATTCACAGTAAGTTGATAAGGGATATTTGCCCACACTTCTATTTCTGGTTCAAAAGCTCAGGCAGATGTCTTTTAAAATGATCCTAGTAGTTCCCACCTGGGCTCATCAACACTGGTTCACAACACTTCTAGACCGCTCTGTAGTTCCCCACAGGAAGCTCCCCAACTGGCCAGACTTTCTCACTCAGATCTATGGACAAATCAGGCGCATGGATCCCAAAACTCAACCTAGCAATTTGCCTCCTGAGGACATAGTTTGGTTACCTTAACTTGCCACCGGAATGTATGAACATTCTTAAGGATGCACGTAAACCCACCACTAGAGCTTGCTATGCAGCAAAGTGGAAACTTTGTCTGCTATTCTAGCTCAAAACAAATCGACCCCTTCAAAGCCACAATACAAGGAATTGTCTGCAACCTCCTTCACTTACGCCTGGGTTAGCGTTCACATCTATACATCCTACTGCAGTGGCTGCCTATCTCCAAAATAGACAGCACCTTTCTTTGTTCAAGGTCCCAGTGATTAAAGCCTCTGTGGAGGGGATCAAATGAGTTATTCCAACTTGGGTTCCACCTGCACCTTCCTGGAACCTCACTATTGTCCTCACAAGACTCAGGGGCTCCTCATATGAACCTCTACACTCATGCCTCCTTCAGTTTCTTTCTTGGATGGTGGCAGTTTTAGCGGTCACCTCGTCACTTAGACGTGTTTGTGATCTTCAGACTTTAAACTAGGATCTTCGCACCAACCCTAAATTTCTTTCTGAAGTGGTTTCTAATTTTCATCTCATTCGATTGAATTGAGGGGTGCTGCTTTACAATAATCAACTCGTGGCATGCAGGGCTGTAGATTCACATGTGCCCACCCGGCTCTCCAGAAACTTGTGGCATTTGCAGTTCACTCCCTTTCTCACCCTCCTGCAGGAAAACAATCTTAACAGGGGTGTCGTTGCGCATTATCACTGACAGGAGTCACTCTGCCTTGTGACTCGAAATACTTCTTAGAAGAACAAGAACTTGCACAACTCCAGACCCAACACTAGACGGCAGGACTCTGCAAAGCATGTGACTCTTCAGCACTACATGACCTGAACAGTTGATTAAAGGGTAAGTACCAAATTCTTCTCTGCACTTCAGAATTAATGGGGAGGACATGACTGCCGCTTTCCTTGCATTTAAGCAGTTATGGTTTATTTTATATTAACTTTTCTATTCGCCTTTTATCTGGAGCCTCGTCTTAAAGCATAACATGAAGTCTGCTTGGTTTAAGTCAACTTCTTTTTGGGTTCTTGTTATGTTACCTGTATGGAGCGGCATGTACCAAAACTATTTAGTGCCTGGCCTTCACATTGCAGCATTCTGAACTGGCTGTTATAATGTCTTACTTGATCATCGAATAGGGTACAGGTAGGCATATGACAAACAAGATTATGTGAGATAACATGCCTTCCTTTACTGTGGACTCTGTGCTTCCTCCAGGATCTCCCTCTGCCAGGTATCTTCCCTTTAGGTTTATATTGTGAGGTCAGGCCTAAATCCTGACATTGGATCTCACTCGCTGCCTTTTATTTGTTTGTCTTTACTGGGTATCTGTGTTGGTTTGTAAGTTCCTGTGGGTTTTCTCCTTTCCACTTCAATAGTATCTTGATTTTCAGTGGATTTTAGCAATTGACGAAACCGCTCGCTGTGATTCTGGAAGGATCATTGTGTGACTGAATGTACATATGTTAAGACATGGCTTTTGGGGAATTTTACATGCAAGTTCCTAAAACCAAAGTCCCTCTTTTGTTCTGCTGGTCTAACATTGGTATTCACATGTGGCTTAGGATAGTGATTGGATGACTGCTAATTTGTTTGAACTGATGTTTGATGTGGCACTTTTCCGGCTGGCAGTCTATAAAATTAGTACATTTTCCTTTTATTAAACCTTCACAACCTGTACTGGTTTTGTTTGTTGGCTACTACTAGCTTTACTATAGATGACAGTTATTGTGAAATGCAAATTATCTAATTTAAGAGCTATTATGTGACAGTCGATATAAGGTTGGATGGTGGTGGGATTACTGAGTGGACTCCCTTTCTTTTACGTTGTATGCCATTTCCAGGCATGGGAGGAATGAGATTCATTTGCATGCGCTTTCTGGGTTTATAAACCAGGCTTAGTTTGATCTTGTTGCTGCGCAGCCAAACTGGAACAGGCAAGCCTTACATTCCTTTGTTTTCAGACCAAACACCTAAGACGGTCTATCTACATGATATAAAAAGTCAGTGTAGAATTTATGCAAAATACAAACTGACATTGTGTAAAATTAGAACTTCATTTACTTTCCTGGTACTGATGTTTATTGGAATTTTTTTAGTGCCTTCTTGACAGTTTGAGATTGGGATGGATATTCATGTGCAGCTTTTTCTTATTGTTCAATTTCTAATGGTGGATCATGGTCCTACTTTTTCAGTATCCTGAGGATTTGTGGTCTTATTCCCATTAGTTCACATTTAATCCTGCCTTTTTAGGGCTAGCATAGAGATCTCACCAGCCTATGATTTCTTTTTTGTAAATCATAATTAAATGTATACTCTTGTGAGCCACGACCCCTCACCACACTCACATAGCCTTTTACACTCACATCTGTGCACACGTACATACATAGCAGAGGATCTGAAAATTAACTCCAGAAATCTCTGAAATGTACTCATCTCATTGACCCCACGCACATTTTTAAACACTAATTTCTCAAACTACCAAATGAATTTACTTCAAACCAACAAAATTATAATATTTCAGTTATTTTCTCCCTTAATGCCAAATTGGAGTAAATCCATTGAGCTGTTTTTTTCTGTGTTGAAGAAAATGTATGAGTGTGGGGATGATAAAGCTCGTCTTTTCAGTTGACTAACAGATCTTAAGTGTTAACCTTTTTTTACAGGTAGGTGATTATCAGTATGATTCTTGGAGAACCCCATAGGACAAGCATTGCTCAAGCTGATTATTTGTTGTCAACAATCTAATAAGGTTTAGGATGATAATATTAGCATGTCATAGCAAGTAAATCCATCATACTGAGAAAATGTAGTTTGATTGCAAACACCTTTGGAGAAAATAGCTTTTCGAATAGTTTTATATCCAGGCTAGTAGTTGGACATTTATAGAAAATAGTACAGCATTGTGCAGTCATGTATTAAAGTCTCTCTCTTTTTTTTTATTTTTTATTATTGCTTTTTTGTGCTGTGAATTACATCTTGTTGCTACTATTGAGGGATAATAATTGAACACTCGGCATGATGTTACTATATGTGGGTTGAAATATGAATGATAATTCAAGTCTGGACATTGTGTTACTCTGAAATATATTTAGTATGATTTTCCCATCAAGAACGAGGTTGGTTACCCACTTAAATGTTTACCTTTCTTTCTTAAATAGATTTGTGGTACGTGTGTTGCATCTCATAGTCTGATCTCATTTGTTAATTTTAATAGTCCTGTGAGTATGGGTGGCATGTACTCTGAGTATGACTCACTTAAATTGTTTGGTAGGTAATGCCCTACTTCATGGTCTTTCAGATTGCACGCTGGCACTCTTAGGGGCATCCTCCATGCAGAAACACCTTTCATCCAGAGCCTGAATAAGTATGATCACATCACCCCATCTTCTTTTACAGCTGCATTGTTTACAGAACAGTTATGACCAGATCCCGCCCTTAACTAGGATACAATCAAGCTACAGTTTAAGAATTGTATTAATAAACACAAGATCATAAGCCTTTTTAGTCTATGCACCTAGGTTCTGGAAATCCCTGCATCCATCAGTAACACTGTTTAAGCTCTCTCATGGCTTGAACTTTTGTTTCACAGATGGTAATAGCTTGTGTTTTAAGTTCCTTGTTGGTAATATTGTTTGTGATATCATTGTTATAGGCCTGCAACCCCTGAATATATTTAATGCATTATGGCCTCTAGGGGCTAAATATATGGTACACTGCATCATTTATTGCCATTTCCTTTTGTGTGGTTATGCTCTCTATGAGTTGACTGTATGGTTACATGACCATGTTTCTTCCAAATGTTATTTGTATTGTGGTGCCCTGAGCATTGCAATCAACAATTCTATAATATTCGTGGCACAAAAACTACCCCCATATTGCTTTGCAGGGCATTACTTTTACGAAACGTTTTTGCTCATAACCCAGCCTATGGTGGTCCTAGGACAATGCAAACACTTTTTGTCTACAGAATCTCTGGGACCCTATACTAGGTTAGTGGGGACCCTAAAATATTAACCCCTCACACTAGTCATTGTCTTGGGCTCTCTCATGGCTACAACTTTTGTTTTACAGCTGGTAGAAGTTTTGTTTTAAAGGCCTTGTTTGTAATATCATTGCAGTAGGCCTGCTAGCCCTCAAAAGGCCCTCTAGGTGCCACGTATATGATTACACTGCATTACTTTCTCCTGTATCTTTTTCATGGGGTTATCCCTCCTAGGGGCTAACAATATGGTTACATGACCATGTTTATTACTAATGATATTTTTCATATGGTGCTCTCTAGGGGCTGTTTTCAGCATTAGTCTAATGCCAAACGTGTATTCCTGATAAAGGTTTATATGATAATTGTATATGTAAATGTTTCAATAATCTCTCCTTATTACTACTATGACCATAATTCAGACTAACTTAGCATCCTTATTACACTCTGACTGCTTGAACACTCTTGATAAGTTTGGGTGCCCTTTCTAGTTTTTCTCCTCTGTGCCTGTCTTGTGTCCTTTTTGGGGGCATTGGGTTAGCCAGCCAGCAACTCTGATGGTGTGGTGGTGAAAGTGGTATTCTATTGGAATAAGCTTGGCAGATTCAAATTAGGGTGCTAAATGGCATCATTTTCATTTTTGGGTGCAGATGGAGGAAACAGACTAATGGAAGTCCTTTAGTTATATTAAGGGCCACTGGAATTATATGGCAGGAAAAGACGAAGATATGTGGCGGGGTTGACCAATTTATGTGGCAAGAAAAGTCTAGTTATGTACTTACAATGGCATTAGCTCTAACTCAAGCAAATGTGCGACCTATTGCTTTGCAAATGCTTGTAGCTGTCTGCTCTTTTAAAGTTTTTTTTAGCAGGCATGTTTCAGGAACAAATTTGTTAAACTACTTTAATGGGCACTCACTTTAAGACAGTTGAAATAGTTTCCTTTTGCATACTAACTTTTGCTCGTCTGAATTGTGGGAAAGCAAGGACTGATATATTGTTAAATTAGTGCTACACTGGGACAACCACAGAAGACTGTAAACTACATTGTAAAAACTCAAAACAGAATCTTAGCAGGTAGATAATTGTTTCATATGCAAGCTATTGGTATTCTCCCAGTCACATTTCAGAGCCCAACAAAACAAATTTGTATCTGAAGCTGGGGGTGACGAGGCCTCGTTGAAGTTCTAAGGCATTAGTGTGAGTCTCTTTGCATGAGAACAGTTTTCATGCTACATTAGAGGGGTGGGGGTGAACGGTTGTGGTGAAGTTATGGTCTGAGTAATTTTGGAGAGTGGGTATGAACTGGCAGCTGTAGTGTTCCACAAAGTCTGAATCAGGGTGGAGATTTCCTGAGTGGAAAACTTATCATGGACCAAGTTGACCCCAAAAATGTTTATGCATGCATTTGTGCTCTCACTGCGAAATTTTGCAGAACTGAAGTGCAGTGTAAACCATTTTAGTAAAACGTGGGATCTTTTTAACGTGTAAGATTCATGGCTTTCTATCCCAAAGTTGTATGCATGCAGGCTTTGACAAGACTATGTGGTTGGGTACTAAGTTTGCTTTCTTCTATAGCATCACTTTTAGTGGTCTAAGTACACTGTTGTCCCTAGGTCAGTATCAGCCTTCCTGATTTAGCTTTATGTTGCTCAGGGAATGTATTGATTAATACCCTCTATTCATGGCCTTAACTGCTGTTGCTTGCTTACCTCATATTATGGGACTAAAACAGGCACAGTGGGGCCTTGCTTTTTATGTTTTCTTTAGAAAGCAAGCCTACAACTGTTGCCTCTGCAACCATCCCAAAGCATTGATTAGCTCATAGTTCCATAAAGTGAACTAATATTTCTGTAAGTGTTAAAGTTCAGTGTAATCAAACAGTTACGCCTTCTCCATTACAGTTGATACCATTAAGAATGTAGACTTGCAATTTTTACTGAGGCCTTTATTCTCAAATTAGTAGATATCCATTGGAGGAGTGAATTGTTTGTCCCATAATTTAAACTTTGCTTTAGGGACGTTTAAAGGGTGTTATTTATCTAGTGAGAGTAAATGTGCCTGACGTTGTGGCTTGGGAAAGCCTTAATTTCTGTGGACAAACCCATCATATGTAACAAGGGAAATATAAGAATGTTTCTAATCTGTAAGTGGATTGCTGTCCGAGTAAATATCATTATTTTGCTAATGTTGCTATTGAAACGATACACTGATTCAAATGTATGATGCTGACTTGAGGTCTTTGTCCCAAAATTTAGTACTGATCATACAAATCAATAAATGAAGACTATAAAATAGGAAAAACATACTTTTTATAGTCAAGCTTTTGCTATCTTTTTGTGACTTGTTCTTGTGCTGCCAGTTCATGAAACACTCGATCATGCCTGTGTATTGTTTAACTTCTCAAGTTCACTATGGTTTTTTCTGTTGTAGTACTTAAGCACCGACCACATTATGAATCTTATTACATTAATGAATTTTACTCTGACTGGCTTGCTGCAGGGTACCCTATGTAAAACCGATGTAGATGTGAAGATCCTAAGACCCTTTAAACCTGCAGTACGTCATGATTTCTTGTTGTGATTTACAACTGTTTTACACTACCAATAAATCATACATGTATGCTGTGGTTTTTGGTTGTTGGTCAACAGTGACCTCAAACCATAGCCAGGGTTTCCTTATGATTGATCGCCAGCTGTGAAAAATATAGGCCTGGTATGCCCTACACTTTCCTGATGGATACAAACTACCTGTGGATTCCTCACCTTATGAATTCATCCTTTCGCCAGCATCAGATGGAAAGTCTTCTTCCTAGCTCTCCACGTCGACGTCACAATTGCACGGCTCCACGCGACTCCGTCTGACGTCAACGTGCCAATAAGAGCTCCTCTCCGGCGTGCTGACGTTGGTTTCCTTTTTTCCGTTCCTTCGACGCCAACGTTTTTTTCCTGGCTCGTTGGATAGTGTTTATCATTGGTAGTTACAATGTCTCCCCTGAGAAAATCGGGTTTCAAGCCTTGTAATGAATGTGGTCACTGATCCGCATGAGAACTGCCTTTGGTGGCTTAGCTCTGAGCATGATGTCGAAGGGTGTGGATAGTGCCAGAGTATGAATCCTAAGGCACTTGAAGAAAGAGAGGCCAAGCTTTTCTTAGTGAAGGCTAAGAAGAAGGGCCACAAGAGGGATTCATCTTGTGCTTCTTCCAGGAGGAAGGAGGCATAAGGGAGCACCCGGGGATCCTGGGTTCCTGTCACATCATCCAACCCTGGAGAGTTTAGTGGTTCAAGCGTCTTGCTCCACAAAGTCTGCTCCTGGTTTGTTCCCTGTGGCCCCATCTGATAGGGAGTCCAAAAGAATGGAGCAGTTTTCAAAAAAGATATTTTCGTCTTGCAGCATGGCGCTTAAGGCTGTGAACGCTACATGTGTGCTGGGCAGGTATGTCCATGCCCTTATGGACTCAGCCAAGGCTATGGTCGGGGATCTGCCACAGGAGGCACAGATGCCGTTTGAAACACACTTTTCGGATGCACAGGCTGCGGCGCAGCAGATGAAACAATCTGGCCTTGATACAACACTCAGTTGCTAGGGTGATGCGGACATCTGTTGCTATAAGGAGGCACGCGTGGCTGAGGTCCTCCGGATTCTCCTTGGATGTACAGACCAACTTACTAGACTTGCCCTTCAATAGTGAAAAGCTGTTTGGGGAGAAAGCGGACTATGTCCTTGAATGTTTTAAGGAGAGCCGAGCTACAGCAAAGTCCTTAGGCTTTCAGGCTAACCCTGATGCCCCTTATAGGTCTTTTTGCAGGTTCAGAGGTTTTGGTTGTGGGGCGGTTTTTCGGAGGACCCAGTACTCGGCCCAACAGCCTGCCAATCCATCTCATTGACCCTTTCGAGGGCGTGGGACGGCTAGAGGGGCAGTCCAGCAGCCCCCTTCTTAGTCATCCTCTTCCTCTGGTGGACAACAGCAGGGGAAGCAGCCCTAGTTTTCCCCACTTTATCGAAAATGCCTCTCCTGTAGGGGGAAGGCTTTGTCTTTTTCTCCGCAAGTGGGAGTTGATAACAGCAGACTCCTGGGTGTTGAATGTTGTGGAAAAAGGATATGCTCTCCCCTTTCAGGAGTTCCCTCCTCCTTTCCCCCTGTCCCTTGTTTTGTTCAGAGGACCATCTTCTGTTGTTGCGACAGGAGGTTCCGGCCATGTTATCAAAGGGTGCCATAGAGTTGGTTCCGGAGCAGGAAAGGGGTCAGGGTTGTTATTCAAGATATTTCCTGATCCCCAAGAAGGACGGTCGCCTGAGGCCGATCCTAGACCTGAGGATTTTGAATTGGTTCCTCAAGCAGGAGAAATTCAAAATGCTGACTCTAGTGCAGGTACTTATGGTGTTGAACAAAGAGGATTGGATGGTGTCTGTCAACGTGCAGGATGCGTACTTTCATATCCCTATACTCAAGTCGCACAGGAACTATCTCCGGTTTGTGGTGGGGTTGCAACACTACCAGTTTGCTGTCCTTCCGTTTGAGCTTACTTCAGCACCTCAAGTCTTCCTTCACTAAGGTGATGTTGGTGGTTGCAGCACATCTCAGGTGGAAGGGAATAGCGGTATTCCCTTACCTGGACGATTGGTTGGTCAAAGCCAAGTCTCCAGAGCTGGTGCTGCATCACCTGCAGGTGACAACCCAGTTGTTTGTTCAATCTGGGGTTTTCGGTAAACGTGCCCAAATCTCACCTGGAGCCTTCTCAACGCCTTCTGTTCATAGGGGCAGTACTGGATACAACATTGTATCGAGCCTACCCTCTGCCTCAGCGGATTCGGGACATTCAGGCACTGATTCCAATGTTTCAGAATGGAGCGGTTGTTCTGGTCCTCAAGGTCTTATGCCTGCTTGGTGTGTTTGCTTCTTGCATTCTGTTGGTAACTCATATGCGCTGGCATATGAGGGCTCTTCAGTGGTGCCTCCGCAGGCAGTGGTTTCAGCACAAAGGGGATCTCGAGGATTTGATAAGGATCTCCAGGGACACTGCAGCGGATCTCCAATGGTGGGCAGTGGACGGCAACCTTTCCCAAGGAAGGCCGTTCTCACTACCACCTCCTGTGGCCACAGTTGTTACGGATGCCTCCACTGTAGGGTGGGGGGGCTCATCTGGGGGATCTGGAGATCAAGGGTCATTGGTCTCTGGTGGATCAGATGTTTCATATCAATCTGTTGGAGCTGTGGGCAATACGTCTGGCTCTCAAGGCCTTCCTCCCTTCCTGGTGAGTCGGTTCAAGTCCTCACGGACAACACTACTGCGATGTGGTACGTAAACAAGCAGGGAGGAGTAGGGTCGTACCTTCTATGCAGAGAAGCTCTGCGGCTCTGGTCCTGGGTTCAGGACCATCAGATTTGCTTGATAGCAAATCATTTGGCTGGGGTTCTGAACGTACGTGCAGACAGTCTCAGTCGGCACTTCTTGGCCGATCACGAGTGGCATCTCCATCCAGACCTAGTCCGGTACATCTTCGAGATGTGGGGTCTCCGCAGGCAGATCTATTTGCCTCTCAGGAGAATGCGCACTGCCCGTCGTTCTACAGTCTCCAGTATCCGTTGCAAGGAGCATTGTGGGACGCGTTTCAAATACCCTGGGACGGCCAGTTGCTTTTCGCGTTTCCCCCCCCAATACCCTTGATACCTCGGGTCCTGAGGAAGATTCGCCAAGACAGGGCCCAAGTAATCTTGGTGGCACTGGATTGGCCGAGAAGGGTGTGGTACACAGACCTTCTACAACTCTCAAAGTGCCCTCCGCTTCGTCTCCCGCTCAGGGCAGACCTCCTCTCGCAGTCGCAGGGGCAGGTTCTGCACCCCCACCTCCAGAGCCTGCACCTTCATGCCTGGAGATTGAACGGGGCAAACTGAGTTTTTTTCTCTCCCACCGGATGTAGTGGATGTTATTCTATCGTCCAGGCGACACTCCACTAAATCCATTTATGCTAGTAGGTGGGCTAAATTTGTTACTTGGTGTGGAGAGAAACAGATCACTTGAAAGCCCACCTTTCCGATGTTTTATTTGCTCTTGATTTAGCAAAGAAAGGCTGTTCAGAAGCTACAGTGAAAGGTTATTTGGCCGCTCTTTCGGCTTCTCTTTGTCTCCCGGACCAGCCCTCTTTATTTAAATCTCCGATTGTAAATAGTGTTATTAAGGGCTTGCTTATTAAGTTCCCCCCACGCCCTTTCACAGGCCTCAGTGGGATTTAAATCTTGTTTTAACATTTCTGATGGGTTCACCGTTCTAGCCCATGCATTTATGTCCCTTAAGGTATTTGGTTCTTAAGACTGTATTCCTTATTGCTATAACCTCTGCTAGGAGGGTTGGGGAGCTTCAAGCCCTTTCCGTAAAATCCCCCCTTCACCTTGTTTTTCCCTGATAAGGGGGTACTGAAAACCAGGGTGGCTTTCCTGCCAAAAGTTGTCACTCCTTTTCATATGGGGCAAACTATTACCCTTCCCTCTTTCTATCCTCCTCCCCACCCCTCTAAAGAGGAAGAGAGAGTCCATTGATTGAACCCTAGAAGGGCTCTCAGTTTTTATATTGAGAGGACGAAAGACTCGCCTGGAGGATCAGCTGTTCGTGGGGTATGTTGGTCAGCGGAAGGGCAGAGCAGTCCATAAAAGAACAATCTCCAGGTGGGTCATTCTTTGCATAAAAGTTTGCTACTCACTGGCAAAGAAAGTTCCTCCTGAGGGTATCAGGACCCACTTCACCAGGGCTAAGTCGTCCACTTCGGCCCTGGCAAGGGGGGTCCCGTTGGTGGACATTTGTAAGGCGGCAACTTGGGCGTCCCTCCACACTTTCACTAAGCATTACTGCTTGGATGCTGAGGTTCAAAGGGACGGCCATTTTGCGCGATCTGTTTTACAGGATTTTGTGGTGTAATCAGACGGGCACCCACCTCAGAGTGCGGTAGTGCTTTGGGACTCTATTCATAAGGTGAGGAATCCACAGGTAGTTGTTTCCATCAGAAGAACTAGTTACTTACCTTCGGTAATGCTTTTTCTGGTGGATACAACAGCTACCTGTGGATTCTTCACAGTCCCACCCGCATGTTGCATCATGAGGGCTTTATGTATATATGTATTGGAGTTATTGTGGACGTCTGTTCTCACCTGTTCGCCTCAACGGCACATAATAAAAGGGTGAAACTGACGTCAGCACGCCGGCGAGGACCTCTTATTGGCACGGTGACGTCAGACGGAGTCGTGTGGAGCCGTGCAATTGTGACTCCCTCATCGACGTGGAGAGCAAGGAAGAAGACTTTCCGTCAGATGCTGGCGCAAGGATGAATTCATAAGGTGAGGAATCCACAGGTAGATATTGTATCCACCAGAAAAAGTGTTACCGAAAGTAAGAAACTTGTTCATCATGCACCACTTACACATTGTATTGTAAGATGGCGCGGGTGTTTGCTCCCACCACAAAGGAAATGGAGCTCTGCAGTGCCCTAAGAACTTCCAGGGTCTCTTATGACTTTTGTAGGTGTTGACTATTATAATCCTCCATCCTTCACACCACCACTAAAACATATGTAAGCTTTTAGTGCCATATTACATACATCACCTGCAAAAGCAATTGTCTCCTGCTGCTGCCTAACCACACAAAAAAACCACAAAACAAACATCAACCAGTAGCTACCCTCTAAAAAGCGGTCTACTACTAAGTTGTATACCAGGAATAATGGCAGGAAGATATTTTCACCTCAGACCTAAGGAATGTTAATCTGTAAATTAAATATTTAAGTACCCTCTTTGGTCGAAGTGATGATTCTTAGAAGAAAGTTTATTTTACAGATTTTTGACATATTTTCATAAATTATTCAATCTATCTCCTTATTGTTGCAATGTATGTGGTGTGATAGACCATGACTTGGGTCGAAACCTTCAAACGAATGTTTAGTGAACTGATGACCACAATATGTCAGAGCGGATAGAAATGGTACAAGGGAGCATTGTTAAACTGCCAACCTAATACCAGCTGTCATGGAAGAAGGAAGGGTGCTACATCCAGAACCAGTGTCTCTGAGCCTGGCTCCTGAAGACTTAGAATTCTGTCATCTAAAACTACCAGAAAACATAATGGCTATTCTTAGAGAAGCAAGAAAGCCAACAACAAGGAAGTGCTACATTGCTGAATGGAAGAGATACTCCTTACGTTGTCTTAAAAAGGGCTTATTAAGGAAAAACTCCAGGGACACAACAGTGTTAAAATATCTAACTCACTTACTAGACTGCAAGTTAACATATGCATACCCTTAGCTACACGAGTGGGCTACACAAGAGGTCACATAGGCAAAAGCTTCCTCACAGCTCTGGTAGTAAAATGGTTCCTAGAAGGGGCAGCGAGAATTGTATCACCAAGGAAGGTACGTGCACTCACATGGACTCTAAATGTACTGCTAAATTAATGAAGACACCCTTTGCACAAAGCCACATTACAGATGCTCACACTAAACACAGCATAACATCTCTTCGCATGGTAGGTGAAATGCAATTCAAGAACCATATTTACAGGTTCACAAAGACAGAATTGTCATGAGGACAGATCCACAGTTCTTACCCAAGATAGTTTCAAACTTACACATAAATCAAACCAGTTACCAAGATTTTTTTTCCAGAAAAAAAATAATCAAACAGCGTGTTGCACACTGGACGCAAGACGCACTAAAATGTACTGCATGGAAAAGACTGAGACACTCAGGAGGACAAAGGAACCATTTTTCTCTTTTGCAGAGAACATTTGGGAAAGCCTGTAACCATTCTAACCCACTCCATGCACCCCACTACAATCAACGCGACCCCACCCGTCCCCCACCCCTCTACATCACCCCACCCCAGTCTACCCCAACCTAAACTTCCACACTCCAATCGTCCCTCTTCAGTCTACCCCACTCTAATCTACTCCAGTCCATTCCAATGTACCTCCTCTAATCCACCCAATCTCCACAGTCCACCCTAATTTACCCAGTACATGCCACTCCAATCTGCTCCACTCTTCCCCAGTTTCACTCCACTCCCATTTCAACTCCACGCCAGTCTATCCTACCCCAATCTACCCCACTCCAATCTACCACATGCATCCCAAATCCACCCCACCCCATTCTAATCTAACACCTTGCCCCCCCCCCCCAATCCACCCACTACATCCCTCTTCAGGCCACCTTACACCTACCCTACTCAATCTACCGCAGCAAGTCTGCCCCACTCTAGTGTACCCAGTCTACTCCACTCTATTCCACTCAATGTACCCCACTCTAGCCCAGTCTGCCCCATTCCAATCTACCCCATCCCATTCTACCCCATCCCATTCTACCCAATCCCATTCTACCCCATGTCAATCCCATTCTTTACCATCCCAATCTACCCAGCCCCAATCTACCAAGTCCCAATCTACTACATCCCAATCTACCCTACTGTATCTGACTCCACTCAACTTTACTCCACTCCCATCTAACCATTTTCAAGCTGCCCTACTCCTATATCGCATTCCAGTTTACTGAACTTCACTCAATCTACCCTACCATAATCCACCTGATCAATTCCTCTCCAATCCGCCCCACTCCATTCTCCTCTCCACTCCTGTCTACCTCACCCCACCTCCTGTCTGCCTCACCCGACCTCCACTCCAATGTACCCAATATATCCCACTCCACCCGACGTACCCCCCTCAGTCTACCCCACTCGTCTACTCCACCCCAATCTGCCTCACTCTAACCCACTCCACCCAAGTTTACCCCACCCCAATCTTCCCCAGCTCCATTACCCTCTGCCATACTATGATACACCAAATCTACCGCACTCCACGCCGATCTACCCCACCCCACTCTACTCTGCCCTGATTTACCCTGCTGCTTTGTATCCCACTCGAGCCTACCCCAGTCTACTCCACCCCAATCTATTCCACTCCAATCTGCCCCATTCCACTCTACCCAATCTCACCCCAATGTTGACTCCACTCCAATTTAGCCTTCCCCAATCTATCCCACTCCAATCTATCCCACTCTACTCAACCCAATCCACCAGCCTCCATCCACCCCAATCTACCACACTTCACTCCAATCTACCAATCCGTTCCACTCTACCCCACTTTTCGTCACTCCAAGTGGCCACTGCCACCCAAATCAACCACATTCCTGTCAAATCTAATCCACTCAACCCTCTCCAATCTACCCTATGCAACAACTCCACCCCAAGCTACCCTACTCCAGTGTACCCCATCCAGTCCGTCTAACTCCAGTCTATTCCAAATTACTCCAATCTACCTCAAACGACTACACTCCAGTCTACTCCACTCCAATTTACCCCACCATAACCCAATCTTCCCTACTGCGATCGACCCCACCTCATCCCAGTCTACCCCACATCACTCAATCCAACTCCAGTCTACCCCAATCCACTCTCACAATCTACTTCATTCCACTGTACCCCAGTTTTCACCCCACTCCACTAACCTTTAGCTGCATTCTGATGCCTTCTCTTTGCCATGTGGAATACAGCAGGCTGAATTGCGGCAGGAGCCAGCCACTCCGTACATGCTACAAGAACGTGCCAGGAGGCGCCTAAGTGTCAGCAAGCTGACCCGCAGCGTGGGGCATGTTTGGGATGCGCTTGGGCCAGGGGGTGGGGGGTGGTACCTGAAAGATAACAAAGATGACTTGGCAATACAGCAGGAACTACCTCAAACTATTGCACTCATTAGTAATCAGGAAACGAAAATTGACCCAAGTTCTAACTGTGAGAATGCAAACAGATTGAAGCCCTTGATTGAGAACTTACATTTGCCCCCAGAAGCAACACCTTGTTTAGTTTTATTGAAGAATGTTCCCAAGCTATGTTCAGGCATCTCTGAGCCTTGGTTAGCCTTACATAATAAGCTTGTACACTGGTTATCAAGGAATATATGCTTACCAAATGTTTTGTATCTGGAGATTATATTGGTAAAATGTCTTCAGTGGGTGGGTCATTCCAGTAAACAAAAAGAGGGGCATTGTATAGTGGTTAATTTCCACCACCCCTTCTTAGTTAAAAATCTAACAGATGTATCTAAAAGACAGCAAAACAGATAATACATGAGAGGAGATAATATTGCCATACCCCTGGGCTTTTTTTTTTTTTTTTTTACATGGCAACAAATAGAGCTAATGTATGTAAATGGGACGGTAGAGAAGAACTAAATATTAGGCAGGTCATGATCATTTAACATGTTCCAACCGTTTTTGGGGTTGCCCCCTCCCCCCCTTAGTGGTAGTGATGAACTGGATTGACGTGGAGTGTAGGAAGAAGGGGGGGTGGGTGCTTATTGCAAAAGTGGTCACAACTGTGACAGGATTTATAACTACTAATTATGTTCCTTGTGTCCAGTAGATAGAATCCACCTGACCCCAGAAGGCAGTTCAATCATTTTTATGTTGTGGAATGTAACTGGGGTGAAAAATTAATTAATAAATAATGTATGGCACACAATATTAAATTCTGCACTTCTAATCTGAATGCAAGAGACATGGCAGCAAGAGCCTTTTTAAATCGAAGAATACTCCCCCATTATTACACCAGCATTACCATCCAATAGTGGGAGATCCAAAGGGGAGGTTAGCCGTGTTGATTTCAAATTTAATTCCGTTTAATTTAAAAAATCATTCACTAATTCTCCGTTTTATTCAACTTCTGTATTTCCAGATAAGGAAAAAATATTGATTAGTTTCTACAATAGGTTTGAAAATACGAAAAATGTGGAGGTGGCCTCCCTTCAGTAGGAGTCAATTGGGTTTTTAGATGAAATCGTAGTACCGTACATCTTGATATGGGTATGAGATTTTAACTTTGGGGTATGGCAGATAGCTACTGAGAGTGTGTGGATAATTGGATGATTCAGGTAGTGGTCAATCTCATTTTTT